>NC_091118.1:119361115-119962990 GCF_040183065.1 Periplaneta americana | reverse complement strand
AAACGATCAAGGGCCAACAAAAATCGAAATTGAGTTAATAATGCCATGTTATAATGGAAAGGAAGTACTATAATGTGGTCTAGCTAGTAATAAGAAATCATCGTTCTTCACATTCCACTACGTCAGTTTCTATTAAATACACACATAACAAAGTATTGAGTGCTTAAACTTTAAAAGTCGTTTTTCTCGAAACTTTCTAAAATGGACCTTGATCGTTATTCCCATATACCCTAATGTATTTAAATGTGAGCATTCGCAACTAACGAGAAGCTTAAAGGAGCCCGGACACGGGAACGTGAAAATTAATTTTGAATGGTCACATTTAAATACATTTATTTTAACAATATTTAAGTTATCATTCTCATTGTCGTTTCCGTTCCCGGTTTATTGTGGACCAGCCTTTAGTGTAATAAAGAGTAATAGGTCGCAGTGTTGGGCCGTAGAGTTCCTCTGCCTTAAATTCCATTGCATTGCATATAACAGGATACGTCTGGAAACAGGTTTCGCTTAGTACGACGCGGTTCTAAAAGAGACATGAGCAATTACCGTAAAATGGGAGAACTTTGGCAAGCAAGGGTAATACTGGTATCCATCGGGGATTCTTTGACAACAATGTTTCTGGACTCGTTGCTTTGAATCGGTAAGTGGTTTTGGATAAAATCCCGAATACAGAAGGCGAAGGAGTAATTATAAGGTCACTTCCTTGATAAGTGAGTTCCAGTGAAGGAATCGAGAGGCCAAGATCAGAAAATCAAAAGAAGACGAGAGAAGAAAGTACCGATAATTCTACCACAAAATTTGAGACTGAATCTTTCTGATAGCGAAGATTTTATCTATGACCAATTGCTCTGATTGTGACTACATAATAATAGTAATATTTTGTGTTAATGTTGTAATTCTCCTATGTTCATAAAGTCTTAAGTATTTACAATATCCTTTCCATTGTTTATGTAGGACTATTATGTATATTGGACCTCAATAAGTATGGAAAAATGCTTAAATAGTAGTAAACACAATGATTAACATTTTAAAAACGTATACATACATACCAAGTTACCCCCTACTGAGAACATGATTCATCAACCAAACTTAAAAAATAAACTTGCCAAAGTTTCTCGTCTACGGAATAAAATTGGCAGTGAAAAATAAAAAAGTACAATTATAGAAATAGGAGAAAAATAAATAATAGCAAGTAACAAGGAAGGTTTGAATGTCACAAGAAATTCCTTTCGAAACAAATATATAATTTTGGTATATTACTCCTAGAGGAGGAAGTTAGGTTCAAAATGGTGAAACATATATAGACCATATTTATTGAATAATTTCGAGGGAAAAATTGTTCCGGGGCCGGGCATCGAACCCGTAACCTTTGGTTTAACGTACCAACGCTCTGCCAACTGAGCTACCCTCTATATCCACAGACCTCAAAGTGGGCTGACAACCGTCAGATCCACCCAGTGGGCCTACAATCTGTAAATGGTACACTGTTTTAAGGCAAGATGTGCAATTTCATTCATACCGACTACAGTTGCTGCAAACTCTAAAACCAAGGACAAAGTGCTATGAAGAAATTTTTGCATAAGTATACAAAACGACGACGATGAATTTATTCGTTCCGTGGTGTTTTCTGACGAAGCCATTTATCTTTCTGGTAAGATGAATAGAAATAACCTCAGAAACTGGGGTTCGGAAAATCCGCGTACCTACGTGGAACTTGACTATAGGCTTGATGTGTGCCGTCTTACCAAGGAGGAACACGTTGAACATTAGAATAACTCTTCTCGGGTTCTCAGCCAGGTGAATTGGAGATTAGCTTCCAAGCTTTCGACGGCTAGCTCTGCCATCTTCTTCAGGGACGAAGATGGCAGAGCTAGCCGTCGAAAGCTTGGAAGCTAATCTCCAACTCACCTGGCTGAGAACCCGAGAAGAGTTATTCTACATCAAACGCCGGGAAAGCCTCAAGTCATACACGTTGAACATTTTTAAGGTAAGGAACTAAACTTTTTGAGTTCCTCTTTCCATTGGTACTATTTTCATGCACTTCTGATTAACATAATTTAAATTGCATGTGTTCGAAACCGGGGAGCTCTTTTGTAGGAGCCCTGTACTGTACTACATACATCCATGCCTTACGTCAATTTTTATTAGCACTATAGTAATATAAATATCATAAATCAGCAACGATAAAAAAATTGCATTTATTGTTCTATTTCGTAGATAAGTCTATTGAAAATAGCTGATTCTCACTTTTGATTTGGAATTCTATTCTGATTTTAACTAATTTATCGAAGTATTCATTACAGTGGTTAAGTTCAAATTAGCATTCTTCCACGAGAGACAGAATTCAATATTTAATTATCATCGAGTTTGCTTAATAATAAAAAGCCCTGGTGTTTTTTAACTTCAACTGGAATTATTCTGTGAACTAACTCTTGTAATAGGACAAAAGTACAAAACCACAATTTAATTAAAGTTGCTTTCAGTCATAAAAATGGAGTTACGGTATAATCAACTTAAAAGTCTCTTTTCCTCTTCATATGTGTAAATTTTCCAGATTATTTTTGGTTGGCTCGAAATGTACTACGCGTGCTAATAACATTGATACATGGCTATTCAGTTTATCAAAAATTTAAATTATGGTTTATTTAACGACGTTC
This sequence comes from Periplaneta americana, assembly GCF_040183065.1. Taxonomy (NCBI): domain Eukaryota; kingdom Metazoa; phylum Arthropoda; class Insecta; order Blattodea; family Blattidae; genus Periplaneta; species Periplaneta americana. The sequence goes on along the minus strand of NC_091118.1, from coordinate 119,960,333 downwards.
GCAACTGCAGAGATTATATCAGCGTCACCGGTGTGCAGGAATTTTGTCCCGCAGGAGTTCTTTTACATGCCAGTAAATCTACTCATATGAGCATGTCGCATTTAAACACACTTAAATGCCATCGACCTCGGCCGGGATCGAACCCGCAACTACGAGCATAGAAGGGCAGACCTAGACCGACTACTCTACTGAGGGCGACCAGTTTATCAATATTAATATAATGTATTAAGGCCTAGTTGAAGAAAGATGTTTTATAAAATAGAGTATACATTGTTTCGAATTCTAACAATTTACAAGACAAAGAGCATGCGACAATTTCGCCAAACATATAAATTATTCTCTCTTTAAATCAGGAAAAGTGGCAATAACATCATATATAACTGTGTAACTCATACATTGAATCTTCCTCCGGTTATCAAAATATTTATGTGTAATTATATACAAAATATAAATAATATGTGCAATTATACAGGCCTACGCATAGGCCTATAATACACACAATTATGAAGGTTTACGGTTCGCTTCTAAGATCTTTATTCCACTCTGGTGTAACATGGGGCCAAGGAAAATATACCACGCAAGGAGATACGTACCAGTATACAACGTATGACGTTAAGAGAAGGTATAGTTATATTCAATGCCACTGAGAACAATGTCGGTTAACACTAGTTAGGCCTATACAATAATATATGCCTGTGTTTTAAATAAATGTACAGCAAACTCTCGATTAATCATCATTATCCAACTGAATTAAAACAGACACTGGTACAGACACTCATACTATATCACTTCGATTATTGCGAAGTTTTGTTCAGTGATCTCAGGATTGATTCCTCTCAGAAACTACAGCGTGTTCATAACGCTTGCGTCAGCTTCATTTGTAATGTTCGATACTATGATAACGCACCTTCTTTCGAGAAGTTATCATGTGTTAGGTTACATCAGAGGAGAAATCTGCACTCGCTTTCTCTCTTATATCGAATTATGCAAACTTCATCCCCCTCTTATTTATTCGCCCGTTTTCATAATCTCTCTCCTATCATAATATTAATAATCGATCACAATGCGATAACACACTAGAAATTCCACTCCACACATCATCTCTGTATTCCTCATCTTTCACTTTTGCTACCTCTTGTCACCGGAACTCTCTAATGCCTGAAGTCAAGGGCTGCCGAACATTGAAATACCGTAGTTCAAATCCAAGTTAGAAAATTATCTTATGACGAGTTGCCAAACTAACTTACTGTTATGACAAGTGTTGTATTGCATGTTTCCACGTATTCACTAATTTTTTTTTTATATTCTAGTGATATTTGACTTATTTTATCTCCTTGTTTTCATCTTATTTTCCGATAATGGTATATCTATAATGTGATAAATTGAGCTACGGTATATATAATCATAATTTTCCTTACTGTGTGCACCTAAAAATATTGTGTTCATTATATAGTTCATACTTCATTGTTTTATTATTAGTCTATTATTACTACAAGTATAATTATTATTATAATCATTATTATCATCATCACTATTATTATCATCAATATTGCTATTGTCTTATATCTTTATACTTTGTATGTTTCATTTATTTTGACACACTATTCACATTACATTCCTTTATTTCTATAATTATACAGTATATTAAGTCTGATATCTAATGATTTGTTGCTTACATTATAATATTATGATTATCTACTTCAGTTTTGTGTGTAAAATTGTAGTGTACTTTACTTTGTAAATTAGTAGTGTTCTTTGTATCGCAGGTTTACTCCTGGTTGAGTGTTAGAGAAGGCCGTATGGCCTTAATTCTGCCAGGTTAAATGAACCATTATTATTATTATTATTATTATTATTATTATTATTATTATTATTATTATTATTATTATTATTATTATTATTATTATGTGTGTGGATATGCACTTTGCGGCTCATCTGTACTCGAAGTTTATATTTTATTTTACATTATTTTTGTCACGAAATTTTTAATACATGTGTATCGAACTTAGAATTGGAATGAGCAAGACTTACATGTTTGTTTACCAACTGACGATCAGACTAAACGATTATTGATTCGTTGAAAACTAGTTATAATCGGTCACAACAATCCGTGTTATCCTTACCATTCTCTCCGGTACATGTAGAATAATGAGTACAAGTACGAAGTGCAACAATACCAGTGTAATTAAAATCGAATTTTTCCATATAATCCTGAACGTTATCAACACACTCCAAACCTTAATAATTGAATGTGTTAAATATTTCGCATATTACATTTTTAACACAGTACAAAGATTCGTCCTTAAAAATAAAAAGCAAAAATCATATTAACCATGATTTCAGTTATCCGTGCGCATTTGTCCGGTAAATTAGCCCGGATAATCGAGAGTTCGCTGTAATTGTACACAGCTCATTCACTTCTTCAGCTTTCTCAGAAGTATTCTTTCTTCAAGTGTCGAAACTGTGACGTGAAAAGTATGTTTGTCATACAACCTACACGTGGACGTCGGGGTATTTTATTTGAGGTTATCCTTCCTGCCTGTTTATTTCACTCCTTCTGGCTGAGTAGCTTTTCGAAGGCCGGAACTGGGTCGGATTCATGCACCCCGGCTCACATATTATGCTCATTGCGGGCCTCAATGCGATGATTGTTCTAGATTGGCACACTCTGAATCTTTGGAACTATTTCATTAGTGGGCAACATTACGTGTTTCGCCGGAGTACATAAACAAGTAAAGAATTTGCTTGAGCTGAATGCTAGCTGGCAGCTAAACATTGCTCATCTGGTAGTGTTAATTCTCGCTTTAAGATTATCCATATTCTCCTCATTGTAGGTCGCAGAATTAGGAAAGAGAGGAGTGGAAGCTTGGGGAAAGAGTATGTTCCCTGTCCACAATCCCCCGGCCTTGAATTACGTATTTGTGAAGTCCAGAAGCACACTGAATACATATTTTCTCCCCCCTATAATATCCAATGACGTGTGGGGGTGAAAAGAAGGAATGAGTCACGTGTTCCGGCTTGTAACGTGTGCCACAATTGGGACACAGTCCCTGATCTAGATGTTAAATATTATGTTTTATGTAACGAAGCTCGCAACTGCCGAGGTTATATCAGCGTCGCCGGTGTGCCGGAATTTTGTCCCGCAAGAGTTCTTTTAAACGTCAGTAAATCTACCAACATAAGGCTGTCGCATTTAAGCATACTTAAATGCCATCGAACTAGCCCGGGATCGAACCTGCAACCTCAGGTATATAAGGTCAGCGCTATACCAACTCCGCCAACCAGGCCGACTCCCTGATCTATCATCTGTAACAGATAAAAAGTAGATGGGATGAAGTCTTGGTTTTCCGATGCTGATACGGGAAGGGCTTCAGACTCCAGACCTTGGGGATGAGACCTGGCTTTGTTAGGCCTGAGGCATGATTACCTACTTGTTACAGTGAACACAGAACTATGAACATGAGGCGGGGCTAGGCGCAGCCGCTATATTGCAATCAGCCAGTGAGATTGCTGGAACGATGTCTATATTCCTTCCCGGGAATCAGTAGAGTAGAACGACGAAACAAGATCTCTGCGCATGTAGTATGTTGGGGGCTAGAACCAATGACACCTCTGGTGGAGGTATTACTTGAACGAAGCGAGCTTGAAGGGAGGGGATCTATAGACATTACGAAATCTCGCCACAGTTTCTGTTAATACTATCTGCTACCACGAGCATCTTGCCCCTTAGCGGCCTCAAGTGATACTGCCCATAATACACTCCGGCACAGATAGACTCCGCCCATTCTTCGTCCACATGCGCAAACTTATTTCACATATCCCTGGGACGGACCATAGTTAGCAAAACACCCTATCTCGCTGTGGCGAAGCCTTTATATTTCTTCACGAGCACGAAATGTGCAGTACGTCTATAAGACAGATAGCAGCTACTATATTTCGTTTCCGTCGGTCTCTCTCTGTTGCTATCTCTCTGGCAACAGTGCGCCTTTTGTAGCATTCAATTGGCTTTATCCTACTGTATTTTCAGAGTAGTTTTGTGTTCACTATAGCATCGGATTCACGAAGGCTACCTAGGTCACCTGTTGGACTTTGACACAGTATAATAGGCCTATATTATGGCATAAAATAGATCTATGTAAGCCTCATTGCAAAGATTCTGTCCCGGGTCCTTCCTAGTATTAAAACATTAATTTATGATTGTGAATGCACATTCATTGACGAACATGTTGAAAAATCAGTGTGCTGTGGCATGCATACACTCCGTTTCTGGATTATGTAGAGTAAATGGACGCATGACAAGCGAATGGGAGGAGCCTAACAGTGCGGGACACTGTTGCGGGCTGCATCAGCTTACGGCCGCTAAGGAGTAAGATGCGCGTGGCAGAAGGCGACAGGTAGGGTGGCATTTTAGACGCTCATCTTCAAGCAATGCTTTCCCCCACAGCGGTCATTGGACTGGCCCCCTCCTCTCACCACTTGCTCGCAAGACTTGTTTCGTCTCCTATACCCTACAGATTCTAGAAGTATAGGTGAGATAGCAAATATTCTCTAGAGTATTTGGAGATAGGTATGATCAGAGAGGTCGCCTATTGTGAAACTTAACCTCCCTTTTCATTCCTTTTTACGGCATCTAGAAAGTCAGAGAGCATACTCGCTTCTCTTTTATCGAAGTTAACATATTTTCCCCTCTCAATAGAAGTTCATTCCATGTACTTTAGTTCTTCACGGTGAATGTGATCAGAAATAGACTTTTATTCCACCGAGTCCTTGAACTTGACATTTCTAATGTTTCGAAACTAGATGTAGGTTCCATCATTGGGAAGGTATCACCAGGGAAATTGTTACGTCTAGTAACTGCAACCCGGGTTACAATCCCGAAGGACCTTCGTATCACTGCAAAAGAAAATATCATTCAGTTATAACAAATACATTTTTCAATCACCCATATCAGCTTTAAGTCACGGTATTGCTTCTCGGTCTACGTGTTAGTGTAGTACCGGTCAATGGAAACGTTATGCTAATGATTCCAGCAGTTAGGAGGTCACAGTCCATGTTCAACTAGGGCCAATTTCCTGATAACAGAGCTGTCAAGACGGGAGCAATTGGGTGTGAGTAACCGCACAATTAGTTCAGTTCCAACACAACGTTTTAGCAGTTGTTAGGGCAAATATGACCTACAGGTTTAACCAACATAGACAAGTGTCTGAAGGAATATTGTATCTTTTTAAAAATAATTTTTAATCCTTGTAAATTAATTACACTAATTTAAGATGTACGAAGTTATATAAGAATAACTTTCAAATAATTGAAAAGTAGGGCTATAATCATAAGGTTTTACATTAAATTAGGAATAAGAATTAGAAATCTTAACTTTACAAGTACTACAGTTTTTTTTATTAATTTCTTAACCATTAAACTTACTCTGTTCTTGCTTCAGGAGGCTCTCCGTCGCTTATAGCCCGACCACTGCGCCAGAAACCAGTGTTCGTTCGTGCGCAAGGTTGTTATAGTGGGGGTCAGTTGTTTTGTAGATGCGGTCCCTAGCGAGTACATTTTAAACTAGTCGAAACAACAGTCGTGTTCGCGTCCATTCTTTCACTTTTCATTCAAATAACATTACATTTGGACTTATTGCATATAGGCTAATTAAAACAGATTGTAATTTTTAATAATGGAAGGGAAACCAAAAAAGTGAAAGCTCCGCTACAGACACAGCTTTTGAATCGGATTCACAATTGGAGTTTGACTAGTGTAACCCGGCCTAGCGAGCTGCTCGCATAGTGATGACGTTTCATCCTCCATGGCCACGTGAGTATTGGAAAAGTTGGTCTTTTTGTAGTTGGTCGAGCTATAATATTCTGTCAATAAACTTATACATTTAATAAATACATCAACAAAATATTAGAAGTCCCAATGTTCATTCTTGAAATCCATCTTCCTCAATTGTTCAGAAATGTATTTATCATTCAATATGTAAATAAATACAACACTATTTATTTCGAATTCTGTTATTTGGAATGTCCTATATTTCTCTCGAAATTTTATTTCTGTTCACTGCATCATGTTAAGGTATTCTTGTTTGTACTAAGTTGGTAGTTGTGACTGAGAAGATAAGATTGCCATAAAGCAGCTCTGTGTTTTCATACTCATATTTAACACAATTCTCATATATATATTCATAGCATCATATTTAAAGATACTTAAAATACTCCATAATCATTTGATATATAAATCATAAATTCATAACATCCATTTTCCACGCAATTTTGTAATAATATACTTCGCATTTCATACATAACATAAATCGCCATACTGTAAACAGTTAACCTCAAATCAACACTTTGGTCACTATTCCCGACCTTTTCTTCTTTTAACGTGAGTAATTCTTAACTCATAAGTTGACTAATTTTAAGGCTCTTTGTTATTTGTAAAGTTGAAATATTTAATTTATACATAAGTAGGCTTAATTGTAACACCTAATATAGAACGTGTTTACATATTTTAACAAGAACTAGGCTAAATTATTAATAGCACATTTCAATATAAATACTATTGTTGGTTAAGAAATTGCGTGTGTTAAATAACATAAATAGTGAAGTTGCATCAAGACTGAAATATAAGTGCAGTGAAGTGACGTATCGTGTAGATTAACGTCGAGAAGTGTTGTAACGGTATAGTGAAGTGATAAAGTGTAGTGTTGGTCCATTGAAATATTGTAGTGTGGTGATACTTCAAAGTAGAAATAATTTAAAACATAAATAGTGAAGTTTCATCTAGACCGACATATAAGTGCAGTGACGTGTCGTGTAGTTTCAACGTCGAAAAGTGTGGTATAGTGAAGTGATAAAGTGTAGTGTTGGCCTATTGAAATATTATAGTGTGGTGATACTAAAGGGAAGAAATAACCTAAAACTAATATACGTAAGTACATTAAATTGAAAAGTGAGTCAAATTGAATTTGTAAATAAGGTACAGTATATACATAATGTGTACTATGGCTGCTCTGTCTGGAAACTGTCGTAGTTGTAGAAGGATTGTAGTGAAAGGATTGGTATGTAATAATTGTAATTTCTGTTTTCATTGGAAATGTATAGATATAGATCCTGATAATTTTGTTGACAATGGTAGTTGGGAATGTAGTGATTGTATATATGATAGAAAGATGCGCGATCAACTGGAGAGAATCAGAGCCCTAGAATTGGAATTAGATGAGGCAAAGTGTGAAATTAATAAATTGAGAGCTTTGAAGGATAGCATTAGTGTTTCGAATAAAGGGAGATCTCACACTTGGATGAAACCGAAGAATTCCAAATCTAGGAGTAGACGTTTCTCTGCGGATGATGCTGCATCAATCAAACTGACCAACAAATTCAGTGCTCTTCAAGCAATGAATGTTGATCAGGAGAACTCAGACCCAGTATCGACACTAGTAAAGGTAAGTCAGAAAACAGATAAGGTTAATGCTTGTAAGAGTAAAGTATTGATTTTAGGAAGCAGCCATGCAAGAGGTATTTCCTCACTTTTGAAGTCGAAACTGGGCGATGAGTTTGAAGTATCTAATGTAGGTAAGCCTAATGCTCCTCTCAAGAATGTTGTTGAGGATATGATGAAATTGAGTTCAGATTTTTCTAAGAGGAATCATGTAGTTATAGTGGGTGGGCCAGGTAATAGTATTGATAAGGATTGTAATTATTCTATTGAGAAAGATGTCAAGAACATAATTGAAATGAGCAGCCATACCAATGTGGGATTTCTCAGTCTTTTCAGCAGGTACGACAAGCCGTATCTTCACAGGAGGGTGCGGAGTGTGAATATGCGGCTTGAGCGGGCTCTGATGATTCCTGGGGCATCACACATTGGTTTGATAGATGTAAGCCCTATAAGAAGGTGTGAATATACGTCACATGGCCTGCATCTGAATGGTAGAGGCAAGGAGTACCTTTCGGTTCTTATTGCTAATAGCATCAGAGGCAGCCATGTTAAAAAGCAGAGTTGTAATATTCCTGTGTTAGTTAATGCTAGGGCTTCTTCTTTTTTAGGTTAAACCTCCCACCTGTAAGGTGTTTGAAACAAGTTCAACTAAATTGTAAATTCTCTGATGTTTCTAGTAATGAACACAGTAACTTCACTATTTTTCATCAAAATATTAGGGGATTAAAACAAAAAACTGATGAATTGATCACTTCTTTAGCAACTCAAAATCATAAACCTCAGATATTATGTATAACTGAACATCATATGAAGCAACTGGAAATACTACAACTGTCTTTACATGGATATGTATTAGGTTCTCATTTCTGTAGATATGTCTTCCAAAAAGGGGGTGCCTGTATTTTTATCAGAGAGGATCTATTATTTAGTAAAATTGATATATCTGATTTTTGTCTTGAACAAGATATTGAAATCTGTGGAATACAAATTGGTTATGAGATATCAAATTTAATTATCCTATGTGTTTATAGGCCACCAATGGGAGATTATAAGAAATTTACAACTAACTTAGATTCATTATTGAAAAGACTTTATAAACCACATACCGAATTTGTAATCTGTGGTGACATAAACATAGATTATCTATCAGAAAGCTCACGTAAAAGAAAATTAAACTCACTTCTTGAAACTTATAATCTTAGTCACACGGTAAGTTTTCCAACCAGAACACAAGCTGGAAGTAGTACTGCCATTGATAATATATTAATAGATAAAAGTAGATTGAATTCCTATTCAACAGTACCATTAGTCAATGGCCTGTCTGATGACGATGCACAAATTCCAAGTGTTTTTTCAATATGAGTGAAAAATTCCAAAGTGTTAATCTAAAAATAAAAAAAAAGGATTATAAATGCTGAATCTCTTCATCATTTAAATACATGTCTACAAAATGAATCTTGGGAAAATGTATATAGTACCGATACCATTGATATTAATACTAAATTTAATGCATTTTTCACTACATTTACGAATTATTTCAATGAATGTTTTCCAGTCAAGGTGGTGAAAAAATGTAAACGTAAAAACATGTGGATACCTCAGGGAATTAAAATATCATGTACTAGAAAAAGGAATCTATATTTAATGAGTAGGAATAGTGATGATCCTCATGTTCTTAATTACTACAAGAATTACTGTAAAACTTTGACAAAAGTTGTAAAAGATGCAAAGAAAATGTATCTGAATGAAAAAATACAAAATTCAGATAATAAGATTAAAACTATTTGGGATATTATTAAAAGTGAAACTAATCGATATTCAAAGAGTGAAAATATTACTTCCATTAAAATCAATGATAGTAAAATACATAACCCAAAATCAATTGCAAATCATTTTAACGACTTCTATATAAAGATTATTCAGAACTTAAACATTCAAGATTGTGCAGAAGATGCTGCACTTGGTTACCTAACTGATGCATTTAACACTGAGTTTTTAGGTCTCAAATTTATTCCCACTACCGCAGCAGAAATCATGCATGTGATAAAACAACTAAAAACAAAATATTCCTCTGGATATGATGAAATTCCAAGTAAAGTTCTGAAAGCTTGTTCTGAAATATTATCCCCTCCGTTAAGCTATCTATGCAATTTGTCAATGCAATGTGGTATTTTTCCAGAAAGACTCAAATATTCAATAGTAAAACCAATATACAAAAAGGGAGATAAATGTACTATTGCTAATTACAGACCCATATCATTATTAACAACATTTTCAAAAGTGTTTGAGAAAGTTATGTATAATAGATTATATCATTACCTTATATGATAGAAAATTTGTTATTAAACTGTGTAAATATTGTGTATTATCATTATTTGTGAATGTATCAGTTTTAAGATTAAGTTTATGTACTTTTGAACTATTAATAAATAATATCAATAATGTCAATATATCATTACCTGGAGTCCAACAATATATTAGTTTTAGAACAGTTTGGATTTAGAAAACAAAAATCGACAGAGAATGCTGCTTTTAGTTTGGTGGATGAAATACTAAATTCATTAAATTCGAAACTACATGTAGGTGGGATTTTTTGTGACTTGGCTAAAGCATTTGATTGTGTAGACCATAGTATATTAGTAAAAAAATTGAAGTTTTATGGTATTAAAGATGAGATGTTGGGTTGGTTTACATCGTACTTATCAAATAGAAAACAAAAAGTAGAAATAAATGTACCAAATAGTCATAAAGTTACTTATTCAGAATTTAGAAATATTAAACATGGTGTTCCGCAGGGGTCAATTTTGGGTCCATTGTTGTTTCTAGTTTATATTAATGATTTAGCTCTGACCATAAACAATTCATTCCATGCAATTTTATTTGCAGATGATACAAGTGTAATTATTTCAAGCAAACAATACGATCATTTTATAAACACTTCTAATACAGTGCTGAATCTAATGAATGAATGGTTCCATGCAAATAAACTAGCACTTAATGTTGATAAAACCAGTGCAGTCAAATTTAGTACACACAATAGTGCTCAGGTTTCCTACAATATTCGATTAAATGGAACTCATCTCAAAGAATCTATAAGCACAAAGTTTCTTGGTTTAGAAGTGGATAATCACTTGAACTGGAAAACGCATATAGAATGTATTACTCGTAAATTGAGCTGTGCCTGTTATGCATTAAGATCCTTATCTACTATTGGTGATATAAACTTACTTAAAATGTCATACTTTGCATATTTTCACTCTGTAATGAAATATGGATTAATATTCTGGGGTAACGCGTCTGAAGCTAAACACGTTTTTGTTTTACAAAAGAAAGCTATAAGAATAATGGCCGGTGTGCATAAAAGGACCTCATGTAAAAAGATTTTCCGAAACTTAGAAATCTTGACTTTACCTTGTGAATACATTCTTTCCCTAATGATGCTGTATATTAAGAATCAAGATAAATTCAGTACTAATCAAGACATTCATCATTTTAATACAAGACATAAATCAGATCTTCATCTACCCTCTGTTAGTCTAAGCTATTTTAAAAAAGGAGTTCGCTATTCATGTATAACAGTCTTCAATGCACTGCCTAATTATCTTAAAGATTTGAAGAACCACGAGAAGAGGTTCAGAAAAGAATTAACCAAATTTCTACATACTCATACCTTCTACACAATTGATGAATTGTTTATGCTTGTGAATTGAATTGTTCTACTTAAATGACATGTACAATTTTAAATAGCTCAACTAAAATATGTTTTTATATTGACTTAATCTGTTTACTATGTATTGTATTTTTTTGTTTAGTATAACTGATGAATTGTATGTACTGTAAATTGAATAGTATACTGTATAGGTCAACTGATGAATTGTTTAAGCTTATAAATTGAATTAATCTACTTCATATGAATTGTATAGCTTAACGAAAATAAGTTTGTAAATTGAACTAATTTGATTGTATATGTTTGTATAGTTTGGCTGATGAATTGTATATGTTCTTAAAATGATTACTAGTCTGTGTAGCTCTACTGATGAATTGTATATAGACCTACTGTAAATTGAATGGTAATATGTATAGCTCAACTGATGAATTGTTTATGATTATAAATTGAATTAATCTACTTGATATTAATTACACAAATTTGTATAGCTTAATGAAAGTATGCTACTTTGTATTGTATATATTTGTATAGTTTTGGCCGATGAATTGTATATGCTTTAAATTGAATAGTAATCTATATAGCTCTACTGATAAATTGTTTGTGTTTGTAATTTGAAGTAGTTTGCATGATATGTATTATCAATTTCTGTATATCACAACTGGTTGAATTGTTTATGCCTTAAATTTAATTAACTTGTTTTGTATTATACATATAGCTCAACTTATGAATGATTGTTTGCGTTTGTAAATTTAATAATCTGATTGGCTATGTATTGTATACTTTTAGTAGAGCCATCGATGTAGCTCAGTCGGCAGACTCGCTGGGCTGCTGATCCGGAGCTGCGTTCGGGCTTGGGTTGGATCCCCCTTTGGTCTTTGGTTTCTTCCGAGGTTTTCCCCAGCCGTGGGACTAAAGCCGGATGGTCTATGGCGAGTCCTTGGCATCAACCCCTTTGATTTGATTACCCCCCCTTGATTTGATTACCTGGTTGGGTTTTTCCTAGGTTTCCCCCACCAAAAGGCAAATGCCGGGTAATATTTTGGCGAATCCTCGGACCTCATCTCATCTCACTACATCTCGCCAAAATGTAAAGATTAAAAAATGTAAAAAATTGGACAAAATTGTAAAAATTGTAGAAAATTACTAAATTGTAAAACTATAAAAATTTGTAAAAATTGTAATTGTAATATTGTAAAATGTTGACTTGTTCCACATCTTAAAGCTTCATTGCTCATGTAAGATCTATGGAATAAAATAAATGAATGAATGAATTAGTGAGTTTAAAGACTATAAAAATAATTTAAGACGCAATAATTTTATAGAATATTATCTATTTATCCTTCTTCGTGTAATATGTAAAATAACTGAAGACGCAATAGTTTTATAGAATATTATCTATCTACCCTTCTTCATGTAATATGTAAAAATAATTGAAACGAAATAATTTCATAGAATGTTATCTATTCATCCTTCTTCGTATAATATGTAAAATAATAACTGAAGACGTAATAATTTTATAGAATATTATCTATTTGTTCTCCTCCGTGTAATATGTCTGCGCCAAATTCCATGTGCTAATTTAACCCACAAAGTCAGTAGGCCTATAGCGAATGACTTCAATAGTCAAGAGTTTGATTCTAGAATAATAAGAGATTTCCGGCTTCTAAACCGGATTGAGTCACTTATAATTCATGATATTAAGAGTCTATCGTAAGAACGTCCCTTATCGAAGAACCTTTAGTGACCTAGTGAACCATTTAGAATTCGTAATTTACGTTTCAAAGAATCTGATTTTATTTTAAGTACAACAAAACGAAAATGACTTTATTTCAAAGAGATCCATGAATATAAAAGAGCACTAAGCTATCTGCGAAGAAAATCTGTTTTTAATTCGCTTTAAATTCCACATGAATTTCACTAAATTACCTAAGAATTTGCAAATAGTTGCGAAACTTATTTTAAAATATGTGATAACTGTAATCAGGTACTTGTTGAGATGTTATAAAAAGTCTTATACCTATTCTTGGTAACCAAGCATGTATCATATCGTCCGTTCGCCGTAACAGTGTTCCTCATTGTTTGTCCAAAAATCACTAGATGTCAGTGTTAGTGAGATTTAACTCAAGCCCTAATTCTGAATTGGGAACTGAACGACTCAAGTAGGTCTGAACTTCATTTCAAGTAGTCATGGTATTTTGATTTTTTAGCTAGAGAGGATTGCGTGATACGGAGGATGGTGGGTCCGGCTTAGTCAGGTGGCACAATTGTCACGGAACTCTGTCCTCCTGAGCTCTAAGAAATTTGTTGTTTTATTTTTAAAGTTAAATATAATTATACACTTCTAAAAAATAAATCACTGTCATGAGGAAAAATGCTGAAAATTTTCTACAGGTTACAGTTACGGCACAAATGCAAGTATATTATACTATACTTATGGTCTCTGCACATAAATCTTATATCATAATCATGTATGAATACTATACTCTCAGGACTCAGTAGGATGAAACTGGTGCATAAAAACTTTCTTGTACTATAGTACTTAGCGGTAATAAGTCCTTCATAGTATTTGTGTAAGCCTAAGCCTAGCTTATTATTAAGTTACAGGAAACTGGTCCTCCATTTCTCCTTGAGATCTCACATAACTTACATCCGACACCCCTTTAGTTTAATAACTACTACATTATTAGGAATTCTGTTCTCGGATAATCGTTACTCATATCACTTATATGTTTACTATTCAATTTCTTTTCACTGCTGATCTCCATTCATTCATTCTTCCTTATAACCATCTAATTTCAATTCCTAAAATTTATATCAACTGATCCGAAAACCAATTTTTTCAACGTAATTTCTATTTCCATAATTTCTGTTATGCACTAAACACTAGGCTATATAACGCAAGTTAGTGTCCATACTGCTATGGTCTAAACTGTAGGTTAAAAAAAGACCATAATGAAGTCTTGAAATGTAATTGCTATATATATGTCCGAAAAATTCATTACGGGAACATAGTAGAGCCATGGGCTTTCGCGGAAAGTGCAGTGAAACTGAATGTCCTCCCTCCGCTGGCATTGATCTTAATAAGTGAAATAATATCCGGGGCCACGGGAAGCAAGTTCACACCACAAGTATAGAATACTAACTCCAGAAAATAAAAATTATATTTACGTGTAACCTACTTTACACAAAGCAAATTTAGTTTCTTTAAAACAACCATATTACTAGCATTTATTTTATTTGTTCGCGATAATAAATCACCAAAGGACACTGTACTAAGTTAACGAGTTACATAATATTCATCATTTTGGTCTTAACAAATGACGTCATTTTCTCTGTAGGAGTAAACGCAAAATTGAAGACATCCCCGGAAAAAGGATGTCACATCATATTATTGAAATATGTGACGGAGATGAAAAAAATAATTTTGAAGCAAACACTTATAACAATAAAGTATTGCACTCAATAGCTGAACAAATTTGTATCCTTGATTACTTTAATGGTTCTGCTAGAGACCTAATCAAATATGACCCTCAAATTATTTTCCTTTCTTCTGAAACATGAATTGAGGCGGTTAGGTCGGTTCGGCGTAGGTGCGGTCGGTGGGCTCGCAACTCATCCCAGGGGTGCACAATAGACCTCAGGTCGCAGTGCACAGGCATGTTCCCCTCTCGGCCTCAAAGAGAGAGAGAGAAGAAAGTAACTGGGACAAAAAAGAAATTAATTGTAACTACTTTATTTTTAAGAAGAGTTCACTTATATTCTTTATGTAACCTACATATGATGCTAACATAGGCTTAATATGAAAGAATAATTTTATACTAATAGCAATCCAAGCAAAAATCTCTTCAGCACCCATTTCATAATCGGAAAATATAAACATTTTCATACATATATTATGAACAACAATCTGTATTGAGTTGGAAAGAGTTGGTGGGGAAAGAATGATGCTGAAACTGATCAGGAAGAGGAAAAGGAATTGGTTGTGTCACCGCTGAGAATAAATTGCCTACTGAAGGATGTACTGTAAGGAATGGTGAACGGGAGAAGAGTTCAGGGCAGAAGAAGATATCAGATAATAGACGACATTAAAATATATGGATCATATGAGGAAACAAAAAGGACGGTAGAAAATGGGAAAGATTGGAGAAAGCTGGGTTTACAGCGAAAGACCTGCCCTCGGGCGGAAAACTGAATGAATGAATGAATGAATGAATGAATGAATGAATGAATGAATGAATGAATGAATGAATGAATGAATGAATGAATGAATGAATGAATGAATGAATCTGTATTACGAAATACAGCTCGGAAAGACATTAGCAGATAAAGGTTGATAAGAGCATATTCCTATCTCGATCCTCTTGAAAGTATGTGTAGAAATCGCGAAACAAAATCTGATGAAGTTCATACATGAAACTTTGCATGCGGTGTCAAATCTCCACTATTAACAAAAACAATTCAACAACAACGGTAGAGAATGAAAGTTTTCAATAAATCTATTGTCAATGAAAGCATTTCACTTTCCGTGATATAAATTTCTACAAATGTTTTCTGCTCTCTTGTCTCATATCTCGATGCCGAATTATTTCACTGAGGTGTCAACAAGACTTGCTAACTCATTTGTCACACCCGACGTTGCAAAAACTTGGCTATATTCAAAAGAGTTGAAAGGTTTAGTAGTTGGCACAAGTATGCTTGGAATTACAGTTTGCAAGTTCATCGCTCTCCCTGAATTAGAAGCGGTTTGGGGGATCAAACTCGTTCCCAACTTCCGGCCGTAAATCATTTTGAATTATAAACGTCATAAAAAGTTAATAGCAGTAATGAAAGTTGGGTCGAAATGTCTGTGGATATAAATGTAGGCGTACTGTTAAAATTATTCTACTGCTGTAGCAACTGGCAACTAAACTTGACGAAAAAAATTGAATCTCTTTTATAGATCCAGGTTGTCATCTCGGATATTATCATCTGCTGATACTGAAATAATGCAGTAAGGAGTCATGTGTAAGCCGGATTAGGCTTCGATTCCCGATAGAAAACTAGAAGTATAAGGCGAAACTAGGAAACATGACGGGTGGGAAAGATGACGGAGCGCTAAATGTCAAGATGGCTGTTATCTAGCACAGAAAGAGGACGAGTTACAAAATAAAGCAATTTTATAGTTTAATTTATTAGGAGGCCTATTTACTGTTGCACCTTTTCAATGGAATTCCTACATCAACTGTGCTGGATGCAATAAGAGCTTTAGTCGATTAACGCTTTTTTGCGTAGATAGCTGTTATATATTATGCATGATGAAATTTAGAATTTTATTCATGTATAACTCCTTAAACCTCCTGCTGCCAACGATTTTTTTTTACAAATTATTATTACCAAAGGGGGTAATAACATTATCTCAGTCGATACCAAACACCAATCTTTGTTACGCATTTGGCATATTTTATTATATATATTATTGATTATGTACATACAGAAAATGCAAAAATGTAAAACGGTCTTCATATTTAAAAAATACAGGATAGTTCAAAAGTCTCTAACCATTTTTTTATGAAAGCGTGTACCAAAATTAATTATATTTATATACCATGTTATTGGTGACAATATGAGATAAGATACCGGTAGGCCTATATCAGTACATTAAAGTTAAACTTGCCTCCCTTCCATTTCAAAGCAAACTCCTCAAGGCTTTAGAGTTTTGACATGATCATGGATGGGCAGCTCAAGAAGTGCTAAAAATACCTTGAAAGAAAGAAAGAAAGAAAGAAAGAAAGAAAGAAAGAAAGAAAGAAAGAAAGAAAGAAAGAAAAAGAAAGAGAGAAAAAGAAAGAGAGAAAGAAAGAAAGAAAGACAGAAAGAAAGAAAGAAAGAAAGAAAGAAAGAAAGAAAGAAAGAAAGAAAGAAAGAAAGAAAGAAAGAAAGAAAGAAAGAAAGAAAGAAAGAAAGAAAGAAAGAAAGACGGAGCCAGCCGCAGCAGTTACAAGTTGTTTGCAGTTACGCTGTGTAAATTTTCACAAAATGCTATGTGGTAAAGTGGACTTACTGAAGAAGATCCATTCATCAGCAAAACATCAATGAGGAATGACTCCTGACTAATAAAAATTTAATTCTACAGGATTATTTGGCTGGAATGAATTTAGTACTACTATATGATGTAAGTTACATTTTATTTATTCATTTATTCATTCATTTACTTGTTTGTTTATTGATCTCTTTGTGTGTTTATTTTATATATATATATTATATATATATTAATTTTATTATTCCATTTATTATTAGTTTCGAAACCTTAGTATTTATGACGAAACAATTTTAAGCATCCTCTTCTGGCCCGTGTTTTATTGAGAAAAAATGTAAAATGTCCCGTTTTCTTGATTCAAAAATATGGTCACCTTACTCTAGAGTCTAAC
Source organism: Periplaneta americana (assembly GCF_040183065.1). Classification (NCBI taxonomy): domain Eukaryota; kingdom Metazoa; phylum Arthropoda; class Insecta; order Blattodea; family Blattidae; genus Periplaneta; species Periplaneta americana. Next base: position 119,942,828 of record NC_091118.1, on the reverse strand, counting down.
CATCTTCACAAAAGAATGTGTACTGACATGAATCCGTTAGAGAACAGGTTCAGCCGTGAATTGTCTGGCAAAGTCGTGTATCTATGCAATCGACACCTTATTCGAAGTCAATAAATGCTAATTGGGTTAGTAGACTGAATCCTCGTCGTCTATAAAACTATGTCAAAATTATTTCCGGAAGCAGAACAGAGGAGCTTTAGAAAATATCACTGATAAGGTGATAATATTATTAATACGGAAATGATTTCTCCCTCTATATAATTATTATACATGAACATAGATAACTATAGACTGCCCACTGCCTCAATAAACACAGAGGAGGCAAAATTTTATGAAAAATAATAAGTATAGCAATTCTACAGTCTAGTATATACAGTCACGAAGCTTGAGTTGTGAGGGTACTAGGAACAATAGACTGTGCAGGTACTATTTCGCATTTTCTGTAATGAGGCGATAGTAGCGATCCTAGTGGTTAGCAACTATCTATGAATGCATATGTAGTACTTATTGAGCTTCGTGACTGTATATATAGACTGTGGCAATTCTGTGGAGTATTTCTCATCTAATAGGTTTACTAGTGTTTTATGATCGTATAAAGACTCTAAATAAGCATACCTTAAAAATAATGCACAACAAGGGGTTTATGCATTTGCATACTTGAAATAGGTTTATTAAGCTTTCTAGTACAATTATCTCAGAAGTAATTACATTTCAGTTACTTCCTGTGTGCTTTGTAGGGCAGTATAAATTTAAGTTTTGAAGTCAAGACGTCTATTGCATTGTGAAGATTATATAAAATACATTTATAAAATTAATTAAATACGCAGTCTTGTAATGATTGCCAGTAACTATGTAAAATAAATTTTCTTGGAGACGTTAGTTCCATTTAACAAATTACTACGATACTCAAGACTGCAAAAACCGCCAGAAAAATGAGAAGAAAATCTCAACCTCCACATTTGTCAGAACAGATCATCCATAGCAAGCGAACACATGGCTTCAGTCTTGAAAAAATAAGAGGAGGCCGACGTTGCGAGAAAGCTGAGTCCAAATTGGGTTGTTCAAGTATAAAAAAGACTCCCGCCATCTCGCCTCCGTATGCACCACGTGTAATAAAGTAAAGCTTTAATGAAGATAAATGAGCAACGTGTGGCGAAGTTTCTCTAACGCGGCATGGAAGCAGAAGGCCTAGTTCTAATTCCGTTCAGTTTCCAAGGGAAACAACGCATAACTCTCGTCAGAAGTACTGAGAGCAGGGAAAAAATGAAAGAAGTGCTTTACAATATTAAAATAAGGGAGGAAATGCATAAATAACTAAGACGAAGCAAGCGAAGCAAAATACTAAGAGAAAAATTGTATTTTTCACATTTACATTAAATTAAACTTAACTGAAGAATAGCCCTTCCCTACAATAATAATAATAATAATAATAATAATAATAATAATAACAACAACAATAATACGTGGCGCTGCAGCCCGTGAAGGGCCTAGACCGACCAGCCGGCTGCTGGCCTCAATCCCACATGCCGAAGCAGATATGGACGATCATTCAACCAGAATGGAGGTATCGTGTGGTTAGCAGGATGATCCTCCCAGCCGTTATAGCTGGCATTCGCAACCGGATTTCGCTACCTATCGTAGCTCCCCAAGTGCATCACGATGCTGGGTAGGCACCGGTCGCGTACACTGGCCGAAATTTCATGAGAAAATTTCTTCCCCCATGAGGACTCGAAGCAGCGCGCATTCCGTAGCGCGAGCCCTAGGCAGGATGCCTTAGATCACGACGCCACGGCTTCCCTACAATAATAATTAATAAATATAATTTACCATAAAATGTATTTTCTTTCGAATGAAAAGTTGAACATTGTTTCGGTTGCTTACATAACCTTATCCCGGTGATATTCCAGGAATTAGTTGTTGTTTAAACAGTTAAAGAGAATCAATTTTATGTAATTCCATTGAGACACGGTGTCATAATCTGGAAACAGACCTGGAGTAATATCTAAAGTGAATGCGAAATAAGAGTTATGTTATATTGGAATTTAGTTACGTTGTCATTCGTAAGCTAATATCTCGTTTCAGTTACTCAGTTCTTACTAGTGAGTAGTTAATTGACTATATCGTCGTTGTTCCTGCAATAACTCCTATGTGATTTAATTATCGATGTTGAGAGTTTTGCTCTATTAAATAACTTAAATAGTGTGGGATTTGAGGCTTTCTCGGCGTTGGTTCGCTAATATGTTTTCGCGGGATATCAGCCGAGTTAAAATTTTGGAATGTTCCAAGCTTTCAACTGCTATCTCTGAAGATGGCTGCAGAGATAGCAGTTGAAAGCTTGGAACATTCCAAAATTTTAACTCGGCTGATATCCCGCGAAAACATATTAGCGAACTTAAATAGTGATACAGCAAATAATAAAATCTCCTATATGTAATCATATATCTTTGTTTCGAAAATGTAAGAATTCACAGTCTCCTATATACGGCTGCCATAGGATGAATAAATGTGTTTTCCCTTCCTCCTGAAAGAGTTTATATCTTGCACGTAGGTGTTATTGCAGGAACAACGACGATATGCACGTTGGAAGAATTATTGTGTTACAAATGGCACCGCTTTGGATATGTCAGGCAATATTTCAGACGAAATTGATTTAATGGTAAGGAGCTGCAAAAAATCTTACGTAGGACATCCTCCAAATTCTTCTACGCCAATGTTTTAAATACAACGTAGAATATAGGGAGTATCGGTACTCATTTCCTCCTGAGAAAAATATTTACAGTATTTTCCTGTAATGATATAAATTAAATTATTGGAATATTTCTTGGTTAAATTTATTGTTAAAAATTTTAAATTGGAACGTAAATTTGCCAGAAAGCCCAGAGAAGAAATTTGGGCACTTAACGGAAAATTCGCCAGGATATAAGAAAGATATCATTTCAAAACTGGCTAAAACAGAAATGACAAGGAATTGGAGTCCAGAAATATAAGTTTTTTCTAAAAAGCAGTAGTTTTGTTTTCAAGAAAAATACCTCTCATCATCAGATTCGATTGCAGCTATAAGTAAACACAAAATTATTCTAGCCTTCGTGAAGTACCAAGTGTGAGCAATGAGTCGACTTTCGGTTGCAGATGTAACAAAGAGACTGAAACCATCCGTTAAAAATACAATAAGAAACTGTTGGAAAAGAATGTGATTATTATAAAGAAATATTTGCTGTGGACTCAGAAGAAACTCGCAGATTCAGTGATATAACAGCGTTTCCAATAAACAACTCGGCTGCCCTAATTGTTGAATCTACGGTAAAGTTTGAAAATAATATTCCGATCAGTCAACAATAATTGTTTTAGGAATTCAAAATGTATATAGTAAATGCGGAGAAAATTACATAACTAAAAATTTTGACATGAATATAGACAAAGAAGTTTTCTTAGACATCTCTTTTGTCCCACCATAGAAAGCTACTATAAAGTTTTATCGACTCAGAAGATGATAAATTGAAAATTACATGTGAAAACATTATATTGTATGGGGTAGAAACACAGACATTACGATGAAGTGAAAAGGAGCGACTACAAGCATTTGAAATGTGGGTATGGAGAAGGATGGAACGTGTGAAATGGACAGGCAGAATAAGAAGTAAGGAGTGCTGGAAGAGTGGATGAAGAAAGAATGATGCTGAAACTGATCACGAAGAGAATAATGAATTGGTTGGGTCAGTGGCTGAGAAAAAATTGTCTACTGAAGGATGCAGTGGAAGGAATGGTAGACGGGAGAAGAGTTAGGGGTAGAAGAACATATCAGATGATAGACGACATTAAGATATATGGATCACATGCAGAGACTAAGAGGAAGGTAAAAAATACAGTAGGAAAGATTGGAGAAAGATGAGTTTGCAGTGAAAGACCTGCAATGTGACAAAACACTGTGTGTTGTGTGTGTGTATGTATGATCTGAAAGAAAAGTCATTGTACATGAGTGATAGATACATGTGTAGCGCGAGTCATAGCCAATTGTTCTTACCAGAAACGATAAGAGTGTAAAATGTTGCAAGCCATTTCATCGGCTTATAACTGTATACACAAATTGTTTCAAAATATAATAAGCGTACAGGAATAAAAATAAACTAATAGAAAGACACTCACGGGACGTCGAGAAAATCATTTTGGTATGAGGGATGCTTGAAACTTGTATTGATTAATTATCTGCAGTCCTAATCTTACTTATTTACTTACCATTCGTAATTGAGACGCCACAATTGAGTCATGAAATGAGAATGAATAAGTAAATAATTTTTATCATTAATAACTGTGTTACAGATTTCGAATGTTTAATCAGTACTTCAGAGAAAATTATGTCTAACTTTTCGAATACGTTTACTGAGTCTGTCTCTTGTAAAGTACAAGCCTCAGTAAGTCCATTTAAGGACATCCGAGTCAGTCTAACTCTAACTTATTTTGTTGCGCCCGACATGTCGACCTACCCTTGGCAACTGAGCAGGTAGCTGCAGCCGCTGCTGCTATTAATAGTGTAGGTCGGAGGTCGCGTGATAGACTGAAGTTAGTTGGCGGGTAAATATATACACAGTCTGAGTTCTGTGCAATACTAACCGATACAAAGCTAAATTGAGTTACAACGATAAAATAAAATACCCCATAACATTTGCATAAGTTTTCCTATCTTTTCCTTAATTTAATGTGAACTGACAAATAAGGTAATAAACAGTCATGGCTGATATTTCAAAAGATCAGTGGGAAAAAATGATCAGTGATATTTTTTCTTGCATTACAAGTGTTGAGCCAAGGGCCCATTCGGAGACTAAATGTTGCACTGAGCTGTTACAATATTTTTTATGCTCGACCATGCCGAAATGTAGTAATTATACACCTGGTAGCAGCCCTTTACTGGACCTCATTAAAGTACGCCTATTCATTAAAGTTAAGGTGTTCCACCAATCAGAAAACACCATTGTAGCAATATGAAAGCGCAAGTATCGATTATTCTCGGACATACAATCGAAAGACAACTAGCGAAACGTCACGCAGGCTGGAAATCCAATACTGTCGCAGAAGGTTATGTTCTGTTACTATAATAATTAGCGTTAATTGTAAATAATATTCAAATAAATTCAATTTGTCATCTCGTTTTTCAATTTCTAAATCAATTTCAAGGTTATATCAAGATTAATGTTTATTTTACTCTCTAGATTACATCAAGGTCAATGACATTTGTTTCTCGGAAAAAGTCAATACTTTCGCGTCTGCGCACATCTCACAATTTACGAGATATTGCACAAGGTCAGTTCCGCTCCCCAGTCAGATAAGAATAACATGAATACTTATGAATAATTTCAAGTTAGAAATATGGTCGAGCATAAAAAGTCGTATGAAACTTGACTATAATGGTAATTAAGACGGTCGTATGAAAATTATAAACATACTCGCGTCTTAATTACTACCATTATAGGCTCGCTGCATAATGTACTATTGTCGTTCAAGGTCTGGTCGTGAGATGGGATGAAGGCGCTTCGTGACAATCTATTGATGGACATCTGAAGTACATTTGTTTCTTTTCTTCCCGATACTTTCCATTTCTTTAAATATGTTTTCGTCCATCAACTAAGTTTTATAGAGCGCGTTGTTTGCTGCTTCCAATCTTCTTCCTCAAAACCTAGGTTCTGCTTCCATATTTGGAAATTAGCTTACATATGCTATGTAATCGTAATTGCAAATTTTATCTCAAGATTCGGCCATTATTTCTTCATTTATAAACATTTAATTTATTATAATTCCGTACATGTTATTTATAAATCATGTTTCATGTATTTTTAGTTGTATTTATTTAAGCTTACAGTTGCTTTAACTGCTAGATCATTTTGGCACTTCTTGTCTTTTACTGTTGTGAATGCTTGTTTCTGTTATACTGTGTCTATTATTTTGTAGTAATTGGTGTTCAATCCGACATTCGCCTTAACTTAGCTGACACTCAGCTACATTCATTCAAGAAAAACCAAGGACAAAACCTCGACCAAATTGGTCGGCACCGAGATCGAACCTGGAAACTCCCGAATGCTAGTTGTGTGCGATGATTAATGTACTCTGAAATAATATATCCTCACTATTTAAATTTAGAAATTTGTTTTATTTGTTCATTATTGTCTACTGTCTTTGCTCTAATGATCGCTTTTCTAAATGGTATCACTTTTCTTCTTTTATGTTTTATTTATGTGTTCCATATTTGTAAAACTTCATTTCATTGGCATACATTTTTTTGTAAATTATCTTCTGATTCCATGATTATCTTATAACCAATTCATTCTGTTTTTAGTGAAAGAATTATTCACAAACAATAATTTGATTTAGTAATAATTGTATAGTCAATAGTCCTGTTTTAGTGAAAGGATTATACACAAAAATGATTTATTTGATTTAATGATAATTCTATAGGCAATTGATCTTATAAAAGGACTATTCATTAATAGGTAATTGATAATCTGATTTAATGATTATTTTATAACCAATACATCCTGAGCGAAAGGATTATTCAACATTGCCTTCTCATTTCGTGAGCCTTTCCAATTAAATCGTTCTATTTATAGACTCATCGCTCTTATTTCCGGCAGCCAATCACGTCGCAATATGAATATAATCGCCCGCCATTTTGGTACTTTCATTGGCGGTTGCAAAAAGCACACGAGGACGCTATTTGACGCACCGTTAAATATTATCATATCATAGCTCTTATAAGATTCAATCAATTACGCTATAACTTTTAGGATTCATAGATAAATGTCTAAGGAAAGCACAGAAAAAATTCTAAATCGAAATCTTTTTTGAAAAGTAAGAAAAAAAATATTAACTTCGAAGTGAGCCATTCAAAATAGACATTGACACAATAAGTGAAAAACGTTTTTTACTTTTCACGTTAGGTAGGGTGTCAAAGTGAGAGAAATGTTAAAAAGAATGGAAATTACTTTTAGAAGTGGCTGCTATTCAAAATCTATGACATTCTTTTCATTTTTTTTTTCAAAGTATGTTATGCTAGTGTTTAATCAGCGTAGGTGTTATTTATATACTAAAAAGATTTTAATTACATTTCAGAACTCACGATTAACTCGAAAACCTTAAGCAATGAAAATATTTTGAAAACAAATTTGAAATCAGAGCGATAATTTCTATGAGAATCCGCAGTTATAACTCGCCGTATCTCGCAAAGCAGTAAAGATTTTGAGCAGCAGCCACTTTTAAAAGTAATTTCCATTCTTCGTAAACATTTCTCTCGCTTTTACCCCCTATCTAACGTGAAAAATAAAAATGTTTGTCGCTTCTGATGCCAATGCATATTTTGGACAGCTCACTTCGAAGTTAATAATTTTTTCTCTCTTTCCAAAAAAGATTTCGATTTAGGATTTTTCTCTAGGCCTATGATTTCGTTGGACTTTTATTTATGTATCCTAAAGATTACAGAGCGTTTGATTTATTATCACAGGAGCTACGATATGATAATGCTTAACGGTGCGGCAAATATATTCCTCGTCTGGTAGCGCGGCAACGAAAGAACAAAAATAGCGAACGATAATACCTACCTAGACTTTATAGAACCTTCACTTCTTAATGCGTAAGCAGAGAGGAGGAGTCTCGCCGAAAATAACAGCGGTGCGATTATAGTAACAAATGTTTTACTTAATTATTTAACGACGCTGTATAAACTACTAAGTTATTTAGCGCCGATGGAATTGATGATAGCGCAATGATATTTGGCGGATGAGGCCGAGGATTCACCATAGATTACACTAGTTTTACGGTGGGGCAGAACCTCGATAAAATCCCAACCTGGTAATCAGCCCAATCGGGAATCGAACCCCTAAGGCAACGGACGTAACTCACGCACAGTCCATCGGCGATCGACATCCAGCAGGAAAGCAACAAACTTAAGAGTGTGGTCTTCAGTTTGTAGCTGTCCTGAACGAGATCTGTACCGAACAGTATCTCTACCTTCAAGAAACACTTTCACCCATCGCATCACTGTACGATAACACAACACTGCATTACCACATACTTCACGCAATCCCTAATAACAGTTTTGTGCACTGACCACGTGAAATCTCAACTTTGACCCACGAACGTTGTTCCAGCTTTGTAACGTCGTTAGGGGGCTTGCACTATCCTTTTGTAGGCTACTTTAAGGCAACGCCGTATCAGACTGCATATCGTACAACTGATACCATCGCTGCACTATCTCGTCTGACATTCCGTTCTTAGTCCACAACACCCTAAGGCTATCCGATTTACGTGGCTGTCGTGGCAGCAGTGTTGCCATTACTTTCATCCAAACCTCGTATATTATCTGGAACAGAATCTAACGTCAAACAATTTCCCTTCCATTGAGAGAGGACACACGTAATACGTATAAATTTAAATTCAGATTAACGTAAACTTGCAGAAGTGAACTCCTTACTTCACGAAATTCTTATCAAAAATCATATCGCCAAATACTAAGATAATCCTAAAATTCTACAAAATAAGTCAAAAACACAACGCTAAGGAACCTTAATCTGTAAACAGTTTAAAAAATTCGCAGATAGCTTTTGAACATACCGTTGAAACAACAAAATTATTCTCCACAGCTCAAGTTGTCTTTGGTTCTTCATTTAATATAGTTTAGAAAAAAATTGTATAGCATTTCACTTCAAATCAGATTGTGTTGTCTGATTTGTTTGGGTATGGGTAATATTAATTTATTATTATAAAGCTATTATGATAGTAGGAAAAATTTCTTGCTGGTTATATTATAATTAAAAGATGGGAGTTTCAACATATGACAATCAACAATGCATAATCTGAAAGGACAAATGAAAATCGTAGATGATTTAAATGGCTACTACAAATCAACAGCGAGCACAATGTGTTCTTTGGTATGCTAAATTTGAGAGTGTTAAAAGAGATCAAAGGAAATTCGACGTGAGTATGGTGTGCGTAATGTACCTAAATACGATTCCATAATGTTGTGATATCGAACATTTGTTGAAACAGGTTCTGTGCTAAAAAAAACATGCAGGAGGTCGCAGGCGAAACCCAGTACGAGAAGCAGCTTTCTCTTGGCTTGGCCCCCAAACACTCCAGATCTAACCCCTCCTGACTTCTTCGTGTGGAGTTTTGTTAAATACATTGTCTATTCACAGAAACCCAGGAATGTTGATGATCTGAGGTTAAAAATTACTCAAGCTTTTCAACAAATCACCTCTTTTTTGTTACAACAGGCATGGGCTGAATTTCATCACCGTTATGAGTTGTGAGGTGCGGAGTGGGGGTCATGTTGAGCTCTGAGGAATCTCCCATCTTTCAGTGTTGTATGCACAAAGTTTAATTAAATAAAGTTCAGTAGTAAATGTTTTACGGTGTTTTTACTTTATCCATATATTGTGAAATATGTAATATAGTTAAGAATAGAATTTGTATAGCAATTCATATCAAATTAGAATGGATTTTAATATTGTAAAATATAGTCTGGTAATATAATCTCCAGAGCTAACTCAGTAATTCAGTAGAAATTAGCAACGGGATTCGGGTTCCACATGCAAGTAGATACATGAGGTAACCTTTAGCTTGTTACAAATTTTTGGGCGTTATTTAATCATGTATTATTTAGTGTACCAGTTAATATAGTAGCAGTAAAGAAAAGGCTCATTGAAAACCATTTTACATTGATGATTAATTAAAATGATTGTAATTTTAAAGTTACAAAACCTTCTGTCCTCTTTGAAAATGTATTCCGGAATTCTGATAGATGACTAAAGAAGCGTACACAAAAAAGGTAATCAGAATAGCCAACCTTGGAAGTCACAAAGGCTTCCGGTTGTTAAGCCAAGCAGACAGGATGCTGTCATAGACACACTTTTCTTCCACATCATTATTCTTTTATAATGTGTTAGGAGAGATTTCCTCACTCGTTCTCAAGAAAGAATGCAATGATGGTGCATCATTATTATTAATTCTGTCGCGATGGAGGCATATTGATCTATGAGGATCGCTTGCATGTTATTGAATCTAGTGTAATTATACGGACATGATTCAGATCATCCACTTGACTACAGACTATCGTGTTGCATGATCCAAGACCTTGTCACATACCTCGTTGCAGGATGCCATCCATTGTCTGGTACTCACCTGCAACAAAAGAAGGAACACAAACTTCAGTTTCTTCCGTAAAATATATACTGAACATTAAATTAGTAATAAACTATACTATTTAACCACCATAAACTTTATATATATATATATATATATATATATATATATATATATATATATATATATATATATATATATATTGAATATTCTGCTCTTCGTGAGATATTTGGACAAACACTAAATTGTCCCAAATCAAGAATCCCCAATCACCTGGTCAGTATAGCGCTGGCCACAGGTTAAGACAACAAAGAGCAAACACAAGAGAAGAAATATATATAACAGAATGACACACACAGTTTTAAAGCAATTTCGAAGTTCACTAATAACTTAAAAAAAAATACAGATTCCGAAAAAAGCCGATTTAAGTGAAATATGAATATTTGATCATTACTGTACCACGATTTCAATAGGACATTTAATGAATAGAATTTAACAATACTTTCTTTAAGTCCGTCATAAACTTATCTTATATTATAATAATGTGATATTTTTATTTAAATCTACTTGATGAACGTTCTCGGTTTTGTAAACCATCTTCTGATCACTGTTACCTCTGTTGAACTGTTATACTCATGTGCAATGGGTTACATTAACCATACTGTATTAAAATATAAAATGTGAGATAAAACGTTAATGAATGTACATATTTAAAAATGATAACATATTAAATTAAATTAGTCTAAAATGAAGGTTCTGCAGCGTACACAGTCCTTTCAGATATGAAACAATTATTTTCTTATGACCTTTTACATAATAACTATGAGACTGCATTTACAAATAGTTATTGCATAGATTTTTAAAATGTACATTCATTAACGTTTTATCTCACATTTTATATTTTAATACAGTATGGTTAATGTAACCCATTGCACATCAGTATAACAGTTCAATAGAGGTAACAGTGATCTGAAGATAGTTTACAAAACCGAAAACGTTCATCAAGTAGAATGAAATAAAAATATCACATTATTATATAAGATAAGAAAATATTATTAAATTAACAAAACTTATCGGAACAAAAATGGGTATAAAATTAATGAATAGAAGACATAATCTCAGAATATAGTGCATAAGTTATGCATAAATTTTTCGGAAAATAATGCTCTCTTAAACAAATAATTAAAAAATATGACATTTTTTGAGCTGCTAACGACCAACTTACCTTTATTTTTGCTGCTCATAATTTTATATAATTAGCGAATATTCTGTTCGTTTACCATGTATAGCGAAAAATCTAAGGTCATTTACTGATGGGAATTTTTCTAAAGCTGTTATTGTGATGGCTGCAGAGGAAAAATGTTCAAATCTCATAGAAGATTTTGGAAGTGTAAGCTTGTCTTCAAAGAAAATGAAGAGAATTTAAAAAAATCCAGAAACGCATCGTAATAAAGTTAATCTGGTGTATTAAATTTCAATGGTCACACTTTCTTGATACATGAAAATAATGCTTATTTTAATTTTGCAAGGAAGGATTTTTTTCAGTAGAGATTTCTTTGAAAAATATGATGTGCTGTTATACAGTACATACATACAGTGTTTTCTGTTTAGTTTTAAAAATATCATACCATTATTATAATTTAACTCTTATTAATTATTAGTTATTCGCTACACAACTTCAAGCAGTTTCTTTACAATTAGTTTTATTTTTTCTCTGGATTAACTTGAATGCACATATTTTACAGTTCGAATTATAATTGTAATCTCCTGGACAGCACTAATGCAAGTCGTGTTCTCAGTTATTACATTCGTGCTTCTTTAGATCCTTGCATGACCTTGTCCTTACCCCTCCTTCAATCACCACCCCTACATTGCTTCATGTCCTTGTCAACCCTCCCTCAATCACCACCTCTACAGTGCTCTTAACTCGTTCATAAAACGTACAGTCAGAAGAAGTGCAAGGTACTGCAACAGGAAAGAGCATATACCTGTCTTCCCCTGACCTAGTCACCAAGCAACCCGCAGCAGTGTAGTTGCGTATGGGGAATAGATCAGTGGCATTGGACCTCAGACATAGTACAGAACTGCTTTCAGTGAGTGGGGTAGTCAACATGCCAAAACAAAACTAGTAGTAGTATAAATAATTTTTTACTGTGTTTTACTGTATTATTGTAATTTACACAATTTATTTACTTATATATTTTTTATAGATTTGTACATACATAGGCTATGAACAGTTACAACGTTCAGCTGCGAAACAAGTAGCCTATTCATAATTAATTTCTACAATCCTGCAAAAGACGGTAACACAAGGAGATAAAAAAACTGTAATCATCTCTAAGTGAACGTAAGTAAAAAAAATCGGGGTCGAGAGAGGTTTATTGAAGTGTTAGTGAAATCAGGGTAGAATCAGTGAAATGTGTCGTTGTTCCAGTGCAGTGAGTGAGTTGAAAGCGAAATGAGGACTTGTGCAGGTATGAACATATAACCGTGGGTTTTAGTTCGAACTTGGGGTTAAGATACAAATTAGATTTACTTTAAATGTTATTTTAAGTGATCGTGCTTCATTTCATTTAGGATGTTCCCTGTAATTATTATTATTATTATTATTATTATTATTATTATTATTATTATTAATTTCTTACTACTTTTATTTTTATTAATTGTGTTTATTATTGCCATTATTGAATGTAATTAGTTATCACTGCCACCGGGTATATACCCATTTGCAGTGTGAATGCATACATACATACATACATACATACATACATACATACATACATACATACATACATACATACATACATACATACATACATACATACAGTCCACACCTGTGGAGTAACGGGCTCAGCGCTTCTGGCCGCGAAACCAGGTGGCCCGGATTCGAATCCCGGTCGGGGCAAGTTACCTGGTTGAGGTTTTTTCCGGGGTTTTTCCTCAACCCTGTACGAGCAAATGCTGGGTAACTTTCGGTGCTGGACCCCGGAATCATTTCACCGGCATTATCACCTTCATATCATTCAGATGCTAATTAAACTAGATGTTGATTCAGCGTTGTAAAATAACGCAATAAAATATACATACATACATAAATACATACATACATACATACATAAATACATACATACATACAAATATTTTATATATTTCAATATTAACTCATTTTCGATTGTGAATGTTCAAATTTCACTCATGTCAATAATTTATCACATTCATATTTAAAGATAAAGATTTTACTTTAATATATTTTATTTATGACATTATTTTCTTCTAAACTCATTTTCACTTCGATAAAATATAATATTAAAAAATGCAATTGAAATATTCAGAATTCCGTAAATAGAAGAAAAATAATGAGTAGTGAATTTTATTTTATGGGTGAAATATATATTATGAAAAAGAAAGTATATAGAATGTAATAAATTTTAATTATTGTGAGAATAATCTTCCATTGCCCATAAGTATTTAGTTTATTATTAAGTCCACGTAACAGGATATTTTGTAATTGAGAACTGATCTCACAGACACACGAATAAGCAGATGTAAACACACGAAACGAAACTGGGAGCGGCCTCATTACAGTCTTGAAAACATCTGACTTGCAGAGCAAAGCCGGTATGATTCATGTACACATTGTACACCCAACTTGTACTGAAAATAACTAAACACAAGATTTTATTTATAACGTCTCATCAGTGTTTTACGTTTTCGAATCACGTGGTTTTCTTTCAATTTATATCGAATTTTATTTAAATTACATTTACATTATCTAGATATTTTATATAGTACTTATATTTCCTTTATTTTTTTGGATTTATTTTCGACTAGTAAATCCATGCATGTTTCTTATTTTCCATGGGGATAATTTTTCTCTCTCCGTAGTCGTGTGAGGATAAGATGGCTTATGATTTTAATTTAAAATTATTTTCGAAAAATGTACAGGAACTCTTTACGGAGTAATAACATTCACGTCATGAAGAAATGAAATAAATCAATAATCGTAACTGGCAATATCTGTTATAAACGTATGATTGTTAAAACTAATCGCAATATCAAAATTAACGGCGTGTTTGTATTACGGGATCAATGCGCACAAATATGTCCGTAACAGAATATATGTAGATGATGATGTAATGGCATTTTCTGCATGAAAAGTCAATCTAATTAATTTCTATCCTTGTAGCAAACATATCGAACGGCTGGTGTCCGTGGTGGCTTTCAATCTTGGCGCGTTGGAAACGAGTTTCCAAGTGAATCTTCTGTAATTGAAATTTTTTGTAGTTTGCTTAACTCCTTCAGGAAAACATGAGGAAAGTAATTTAAAAATATATCATGATTGACTCAAAACCATTTACTTTAATCACTTCATAATAATAATAATAATAATAATAATAATAATAATAATAATAATAATAATAATCATCATCATCATAAAATTATAGTCAACATTATCATTATCACCAACACCAACATCATCATCACTACCACTACCACAAAAGCTGAAGCACCATTATAGCTGAGAACTTCCTTGAAACAAAAATGAAAATGGAAAAATATTAGGCAGACAGACAGACAGACAGATAAAGTGCATTTTTTGATGCATAATAAATTATACAAAACTCATGTACACAAGAACCTTCGCACGAGCCCGTACGGCGTTTCATGCTGTAACTAGGCTATGCACAGTTTGAAACTTCAAAATATACCAAACATAACAAAGTTCTTGGAAATATAAGTGAAGTGATGGAATGGATGATATGTCAGTCAGATTGTGATGAGTTGCATCTATTAAATCTTGCCACCATTAAGCAAAAAGCTTTCACAACAGGTTAGACAGAAGAATTTACGCGACTTTTATAATAAATAAGGGGTAAAAGATATGCACTAAACAGTAATAGTATTACATTACAATCATTAATAAATGAAGTTGTAAGTGCAGTGCATAAGAATATTTAATTACTTTCTTTTATACTTATTGTCGACGAGTAAAAGTTTCGTCGTACCATGGTTATGTCATGACGCGGCTGTAAAGCATGTACCTATTGCACCACGACTACCGCGGTTTAACGGAATTTTATTGTATTGAGAGAATAATTTCCAATGGTTTGATTTCATCGTCAGCGGATGTTTGGAAAGAAGACAAAATTTACTCTTATTTTAACAACATTTCAACTGCCTCTCAGGGAATCGAGCGCAACTATCTTGGATTTTTAATTTACATGTAAATTCTGTTTAACTTTTTATGTATCCAGTAATTACACAAGGAGAGTTAATGTAGAATGCTTCACAGTATTTTTGTGTACCTTAAATTCTTCGCGTTCTGTTTATAATAGCTGCTTTTGAACGACTGCTCCATTCACTTTGTGTCATGATTCTATCTTTCTAAGATCGATAAATATGCAATTCAAAGAGTGTCTTTCATATAACTAATAATTCTTAAACTGCCAAGAAATTTTATAACCCTCGGTTAAGAAAGAAAAGTAACTGGAGTGTTACTCTTGATATAGAAGAACAATAAGCGAAGGCTTTTACAACATCGTTACAAAGGAAACATTTCTATCTGTACAAGTCTTCTGTGTCAAGGCGCAATTTAGAATGTCTCGCTGCTCAGTTGATATTCTCTGGAATGCTAACTGCTTCTTTCTGTTTCGTGCAGGCAATTGAGATAGAAGTAAAGAGTCCTGAAGTTCTTGTTTACTCATGTATGAGCCAAGCAAAGATGTTGCGTCGTATTGTTTTCTGTGAGTAAAATGGGGACTCTCGAATTTGTGAGAAGAGCAGCGGTGCATGCAAGGGTGAACAAGATATCTCTTTACTCCAGCATTACAATATGGAGCTGAAACACATGTTGCAAGTGCTAAAATTTACACATTGCTCGTGTCCATACTTCCCTTGCCACACGTTTCAAACAAAAGCTCATGTTTTTGTCACATAGAAGTTATGTAGCAAGAGCGTCGAGCTTGCATAACGGACGCTGCAGTTCAAATTTGGAATTGGCCTGTATGAAGTAATACTTACTTACTGGCTTTTAAGGAACCCGGAGATTCATTGCCGCCCTCACATAAGCCCGCCATTGGTCCCTATCCTGAGCAAGATCAATCCAGTCTCTATCATCATATCCCACCTCCTTCAAATCCATTTCAATATTATCTTCCCATCTATGTCTCGGCCTCCCTAAAGGTCTTTTTCCCTCCGGCCTCCCAACTAACACTCTATATGCATTTCTGGATTCGCCCATACGTGCTACATGTCCTGCCCATCTCAAACGTCCGCATTTAATGTTCCTAATTATGTCAGGTGAAGAATACAATGCGTGCACTTCTGCGTTGTGTAACTTTCTCCATTCTCCTGTAACTTCATCCCTTTTAGCCCTAAATATTTTCCTAAGCACCTTATTCTCAAACACCCTTAACCTATGTTCCTCTCTCAAAGAGATAGTCCAAGTTTCACGATCATAAAGAACAACCGGTAATATAACTGTTTTATAAATTCTAACTTTCAGATTTTTTGACAGCAGACTGGATGATACAAGCTTCTCAACCGAGTAATAGCAGACATTTCCCATATTTATTCTGTGTTTAATTTCCTCCCGGGTATCATTTATATTTGTTACTGTTGCTCCAATGTATTTGAATTTTTCCACCTCTTCAAAGGATAAATTTCCAATTTTTATATTTCCATTTCGTACAATATTCTGATCACGAGACATAATCATATACATTGTCTTTTCGGGATTTACTTCCAAATCTAGCTCTTTACTTGCTTCAAGTAAAATTACCGTGCTTTCCCTAATCGTATGCGGATTTTCTCCTAACATATTCACGTCATCCGCACAGACAAGCAGCTGATGTAACCCGTTCAATTCCAAACCTTCTCTGTTATCCTGGACTTTCCCAATGGCATACTCTAGAGCAAAGTTAAAAAGTAAAGGTGACAGTGCATCTCCTTGCTTTAGCCGACAGTGAATTGGAAACGTATCTGACAGAAACTGGCCTGTAAGGACTCTGCTGTACGTTTCACTGAGACACTGAAGTAATATTCCTCTAAAATACATAGCCTATAAATATGTAAATGATTATCTCTTGTCAGTTCAGTTTCTACTGCCATGACTCTGAATATTTCCCATTATTTCAATAACGGCCTCAGGATTTACAGTTGGATGTACTTCATGCTACAGTCGAAAATCCTTAATTGGATATACTGTCCCATGATTATGTTTGCAGAAATTGTATGGTGTCACCCGGACCTTGATTTCTGAAGCTAGGACTTGGTGGAACGCGTACAGGTACTGTATTACAGGATACACCGACTGACCATAACTCTAAAGGCCCTGCTGTGTTTGCCTGCCCTGTATCTGGCAACCCAAAATTCAGCCATGTCTGCTGCCTCTCAACTTTGAAGTCCTGATCAATGGATAGGAATGGATGGAGCACTTGTTTATACTCATATTTTGAAACTGATAACTGATATCATTCCTGTTGATGGTATGAGACAGGATAAGTTCCTCCACAGTACAGCAGGTAGTATGACAGTCAACATATCTGCAGAGAAGTTGGTAGCTTCCTTCAGAATCTTTGAAGGGCAAGAAAACTTAACTCTGTGCCGTTGTATTAAGGGTTGCAGATAATGATCAGTGTTGGAATGTCTCTTCCAGTATGCAAGTTGACGGAGGGTTGAAAATATTTATAACAGAAAACTAATTCTGCGACCTCAAGAAGCATATTCATTACTGTGATTCGGCGCCACGGTGATGAACAAGAGGAAGAATTTTATTGGAGTTTGTTTTTGTATATACAGACACACAAAAATACACCCCAATAAAATTCTCAACACACACACCCTTTGACTCCACTTTACATCACACGAACACACCCTCACAGGAAACAAAAAAAGAGGCGCCAAGACCAGCAACGACCAGTTCTAAGATGAGCCATAATAGGTCGAAACGTGTAAACAAGTTACGTTAGAATTTAACATAATAAAGTCTTGTCATACATATTCCGAAGTTACTATTTTGTTGAGTTAGATACACTTTGCAGGAAAATGAAATGTGTAGGCTAATACTTATTATTTTATTAATTTCTGTAGTACAATAACTTGTAAAACTATGTTAATTTAATCAAGGATTTTCTGCCGTATTTTACCACAAAATACAGATTTTTTTTTGTAGTGACTAAACAACCAACGAAATTAGATTTCAAACCAGTACCGTTTCATGATAACCCCAGGTGGCCCGGGTTCGAATCCCGCTCGGGGCAAGTTACCTGGTTGAGATTTTTTCCGGGGTTTTCCCTCAACCCAATACGAGCAAATGCTGGGTAACTTTCGGTGTTGGACCCCGGACTCATTTCACCGGCATTATCACCTTCATATCATTCAGACGCTAAATAACCTAGATGTTGATACAGCGTCGTAAAATAACCCAATAAAATAAGAAAAAATAAACAATTCATGATAACCATGATACCTGAATGCAAGTCACTCTACAATACGAGCACACAGGCGTGCTTTCTCGGGTTCCGCCTAGACTGGGCTTATAAAACCCGGGCTAAATGGACCAGTCCTAAATTTTAACCTGCCCTGCAGCTGCGCCGGAACCCAAGCCTGACAGAAGGCAGTTACGGGCGTGAGTATTGTCTGCTTTGCCGGTGTCTGCTAGCAGCCGACTGTGAGTTCACGTCCACATGCCTAAGTAGAGACGAGGGACCATGCAGCCAGAATGGAGGTAATGATTTCCCTAGCAGTTATTCATGGCTCGTGGTATCATATTTCCATACTTACTTCCCAAATTCATCAGAATGCAGGGTGGGTACCGATCCCATACTTAAGTCGAAATTTCATGACACATTTTATTTTCCCAACGAGACTCGAACCAGGGTTCCGTACCGGTAGTAGAAGGTATGATGCCTTGAACAAGAACGCTAAGGCGCACGACTAAGTTCACAATCTGTTAAAAAATTATAGTAGTAAACAAGTTCCTCTTACCAAGAAGATATGTTTCGGTAACAGTCTTGTTTTCGTCCATTTGAAAAATTTAATTTACATTCAGTAGGCTCACCTACGATTTATTTAATTCGTAAATTATGTATCTAAGTAAATTAATTGTTGTAGGTTTATTCAATCACGTAGATTTCATCATTTGTAGAAACCCCAACCAATAGGATATCATTTTCAGTTTTTGGTTGACCTGGATTTCAAGGCATTTTAACCCTCGAAACGATGTGTGTTTATGTATGCTTTACCAGATTGATAGAAGTACAGGCTACACTTCTTCTAAATAACCCAACATTACTTTCTTTCTCTTTAAGAGGAATATATTTACGCCATTAAAGAAATAGCATGAACTGGCGATATAGCCTACTCCAACAACAACAACAAACTAACAAATTTATAGGAAAATTGAATAGAAATATTTTACTGAATAATTTATTATAAATAGATAAATTTGATATAGTTGCTTATGCTACAATTTCGTAGTGTTGTTTTCTTTATACGAATGTAATGTATGTGTAATAAGGTGTCAGAGTAAATAATAATATTCATCAAGTGCTATTATTCTATGTTGTAATCAAATGTTTCATCCCATTTGAAGGGTACACGGGAATAACGAACAAGGTCCATTCAGAATAATTTTGAGATAAATGAAATTTAAAGTTTGAGGACTTGAAACGTATAGTTTATTGTTAACTTAGTTATTTTTTATCTCACAAGAATGTACCATTATAAAGCAAATATGTGACAAAATATTGTTTTGATTTTATGAATTACAACAATGCAAAACTGCAAAAAGTCTATTTTGCTACGTTTTATAAACGGGAAGAACGAACAATGTCACAATTTAATTGAATATTTGTTGGAAATAGAATCAGGCATAATATTTTCAAACAATGTAGCACATGTATACTTTCGTGTAGGATATTCTTTTTAAAGGTTATAAATATTGTTGACCCATTATAAATATTTTTATCTTTGAGTGTTCATTGTTCCAAACAATTATTGAAAAACAAATCTACAAACTAATCTAATTGCATTGAATTTTCCATTGTGAATGAATATGTTGAACTATAAAATCGTCACATTCACTGCTATGGACTTCTTGTGACTCGTCATTGGTGGGAGGAAGACTGAAATATTCTCTAGCAGTTGGAGAACAAACATTTTTCAAAATTTGTAATTCCTTGTACTTTGCCTTTGGTGTTTATAGTTTACAATGATGAATGGTTTGGTTTCCTCCTAGAATTCGCAAGCTCTTGCCTCCAATCATCGGGTACTTCACAACTTGCTCTCTGATTGACATGTCCCATGTTTTTGTCACATTCCAGGTACGAGTGGTCTCGAGTGGGAAATGTGATCCACTGAGCATCAAACCTCTTCTTAGTATGTACTACATAATGACAAAATCTAAATACCGTAAAGTTCCTATTTTGTCCGGAACAAGAATCGTAGAAGATACGGAGTTCACCAACGCAGCTTGGTACAATATTCATACAGTGGTGCCATAACTTAGAGCAAACTTCATCAGAGCCTTTACTTTAAATATTTTGGTCATACATGTAGAAGACAAATCTTCCTGTTGACAGCGTATGTATGTTACAAGAATAAAAGGGCATATGTCGACGATAATAGCCCTCAATACCGGTAGTTGAAAAGTTTGGAACTGGTAATCCTTTTGGAAATCCATGCAGACAGCCTCTTCATACTCTGACTTCCTGGATTTTAGACGTGCAGCCCGTTTTACTTTATAAAACGTCTGTCCTTTTCTCTTGTGCAATTCATTCTTCCAAATCAAATTTTGTTTCTCCTCAAAATTATCTAATTTACTTGCATCTTTTTCATTGGAAATTTCTGATTTAATGTGTGAAATGTCAGCTAATGTTGTATTTAGTGACAAAAATTACTCTGTATTGCTCGTAACACACAGGGTTCGCAGGAAATTTTTCTAAGTGTAACTTAAGCAGCTTAGAAATATTCAAGTCCTCTGGAAGATACAACCTTCGGCTATCGTGACGAGATTAGTGGACTTTCTGACCTCTAAGTGATTGAATGTGCTGACAAATTTTAGATAAAATCTCTCCTTTCATTTGGTGAGGCCTGTTTACATGTTTAACTCTTGTTTCTGTATGGGCTTTTCCAGTAGTAGCCAATGACGTTTTCGAAGTGACTAAACGTCTGCCTGTTATTCCATGTAGAGTAATAAATGCTTCATAGCAAACGGGAACATCAGTATTTTGCCCATCTTTGTTTATTCTCATTTTATATCTGTAAGAAAAATTATGAAAATCAACTTTGGCTTGTGTTTTCTGGATCTTCTTCTTTGCACAGGAAGTACCGAAATTAGTCCTGAAAGGTGAGCATTTTGAGTGTCATATGATGCTAATTCATTGAAATGTTTAATAAGATCGCTTCTTTCACTTTGGCTTATTTTCTGAAAACACGGAAAACGAGAACATTTACAGTCTTCTCCCATAATATGACTCATAGCACGAATTTTTTTTATGCATCTGTAACACGTCCTGTAACTTTTCTCTTCCTTGAATTTACAGAACATGGAATGGGTCCGGATAATTCATTTTCTCTAACGTCAGACGACATAAAAATAAATTGCACTAACCACAAACACTACAATATGTACCATAAAAGTATAATAAAGGAAATAATCAATACCCTACCACAGACATCTGAACACTGGAATAGTACGACAGCTGTTTGTATTATGCTCACAAGTAGTTCTAATAAAAATTAATATAATTTATTGTCACATGGAATAACAGCTAAACATCATACAGTCATTTAATAATATTATTATTGTGTAATACAGATCGTATTGGCATATGTAAAAATAAACTAACCAGCAATGTGCTATGACTCTAAGATCAAGTTTGTAACAGCTATCTGCATTAGTTTCTGTGTTTAAAATGGACATTGTTCGTTCTTTCTTGGGATGGATGTGACATTGTTCATTCTTCCAAAGTATACAGAAACTTTAACACAGAATACTGAGGACAATTTTCGTTCTTACATAAAACCAATGCAGCCACATGAAAGTACTCCCCTTCTACTATGAGATGGTACTATTAACTCAATTTCGATTTTTGATGGACCTTGTTCGTTATTCCCGTGTACCCTTCATTTGTCCTAGTGTTGTAACGCAACACATATTTAATTAGCTGAAGATTCGAGGGACCAGTTCAATCTAAGGACGATCAATATTTAAAATCACTCAGAAAGTAAATAATTATTCATTTTTATCTTCCAACAAAAGGAAATACATCTAACAAATGTAGAACATAAAGTCAAGAAGTTTCCTTTGATATCTGATGGAAAGCGAAAGAAATAATACATTAGCTTACTTGCATGTAATCGCGTATATTGAAGACGTCAAAACTTTGGTGTACTTATGTACAATATAATGAGAGGTTTCGAAACAAAATCCTCGCTTATTTATCGTTCGTCTAAATTACCCCGATGTTTGTTTGATTGTGTTGTGATGTCTGGTGGAGAATCGACTTCGAAATTGCACGAAAGGTCAAAGTGCGTTTCTGTTTATTTAATGAGATTTAAATTTACACTCAAATGTTTCGTGAGTAACTGTTGGATTCATCTGTGCATAGCAGACTTTGCAAGCTCATTATTCTGTAGCCCGCATGTGAATCTGGTGAGAAGATAACATGAAATACGAGTATCTTGACAAGGCAAATACGAAGAGGGGAGACTGTGCACTCATCGTCAGCATAAAATGACATGCAAAATGTTTGTGATTATGAAAATTATTTTATGCCTTACTTATATAGGATAAAAATGAAAAAAAAAAACATGCAGATTTCCAGAGCGAATAGCTCATGTTGTATTTAACAAAAAACTGTAATACCAAAGTTAATAGTCTTCTCAGAAATTTTCTTTTTCCCAAATATTTAACACCGTCTTATTCGGCAACTATTACGAATTCGATCATGATTTTTTTTCCATAGCGATAAAAAATCTTACAAAGAAATATTTATCCTTCCGTCGTATTTCAATAAAGTGGGCGGTTTTCGTGTAAATTAAATTTACAAAGCACTAATTCAAGCCACTGAACGAAGCAATACACATGGCAGCGTAGTAGGTAGAGAAAGGAGAGCGAGACAGTACAAGTACGTGAGTTCGTTGATCTTTTACATCTGTATTGCGATACGAAAGGAGACTTTCATCGGTGAGGTTGCTAGACTGCTGGAACTTCCAACTTAATTTTCTAATTAACAGTGCATTTAATCACAAAACGTAACATAGATTTACTATTCATTTAAGCGTATTCTATCGCCCCTTTTAATCTGCAAGATTATTAAACTTCCATCCTGTACATTATAGTATTAGTCCTTAGATACGAGATATACAACGGAAGTACATTACTCTCTGGCGGGTGTTAGGGATTTATAACATGCCCACAGGCCTATAATGTTTGCCACGTTTTCAGGCTATTGCAAGAGAGAAATGTTTTCAATTTACACAACTACTGAAACTAAACAAAATATAAAATACAGGTATTAATAAAATGGAAAACGAATCGGTTTTTAGCGGAACTGAAATAGAAATTACATGGTTACAAACAATTGCAATGGAATACATATATATTTTTTTTCAATTTACGCAACTTGCGAAACTGAACAAAATACAAAATACAGAAAGTAAATAAAATGTAATACGAATTATTTTCTATCGGAATTTAAATAGAAATGACATGGTTATGAACAATTGCAACACATTTCTTTTTTCAATTTACACAACATGTGAAACTGAACAAAATACAAAATACAGACATTAATAAAATGAAATACGAATTAGTCTTTAGCGGAAATTAAATATAAATTACATGGTTATAGACAATTGTAGGATAATATTTTTTGTTCAATTTTCACAACTTCTAAACTGAGTTTGTTAACAACAAATTCCTTAGTTACTAGAGATGAACAAAACTAACTGTCGCTTTCGCTCGCTGTGTTCGTTGCATTTATTTTGTCTTTCGAGTCTCGTCTCGTCTTTCTCGTGCGCTTCGAGTCACGCTCATCATTCTCGAAATAGCATTTGGTCGGCGTGGAAAGATTTCGTAACTTTGAATAATATACATCACTGCAATAAATAATATTATAAATGTTTAAGTGGGAAAACAGAACAGTATCTTAGTTATCAAAATGTTCTGGTTCTATTATATGATATCACCTATGGTTATGTAAATAGAAAAAAAAATCTCAAATAAATTTGCATTCTAAGAAACATAAAACATAACGTTATTATCTTTTTACTTGAGATTGCACACTTGATCTCAAACATATGAAAAGAAAATTACTAGTCTTTTAATAAGGGTCTAGTAAGTAAATAAAGATTAGGGAACGGATTATTATACACTGAAAGGTAGAGATGGTGTTTCAAATAAATTGCTTGATTGTTTATACAGAGCCTATATAACAGATGTCAAAGTAGATAAAAGTTCAGTCAGATATAAACAACTGTGGGACTTCGGGAGTGATCAATCTCAGCGTCTCGATACACTCACAAGCAGTCTTTATGCAGACTTATAGATCATTGTCGTGCGGGTTTTCGGCTTTGCAGACGCTGTTAGTCTTGCTTTCTCGATCGTTGTTCATCTCTACTACAGGGTTGGGCAGATAAAACCGGCCCCATCTCATGTGATATGATTTGGAAAATAATTATGTAGGGTATTGATTTCTTTTTTCTTGAAAATGTAATTATGTTGGTTATACTGTATCTTCCGCGTGTTTTGTGTCATTGTTGTTGCGCCACTGTTGCTTATAACCTCTTCTGGTTGCTGTTTAAAAGTCAGACGTTCTAAACACATGTAAAGAGTTGTTCTTTAAATAAGCATGATTTATTTAATACCAGAGCGAATATTCATTGTGGAGGCGTACGTACAGACGAGCTCTATTAAGGAAACACAACAATTATTCAGAGACAAATATCCGCTTCGCTCAGTACCAGCGAAAAGCAGCATTCAAGATTTGGTGCGAAAATGGCGTACGACTGGATCCATAAAAAATGTAACAAGGAACAGAACTCCTTCTGTCCGGACTCCTCAACTTACGGCGCGAATTAATGAATTTATGACTAGGAGTCCTCGAAAGTCTACCACGAGATTGGCTCAACAGGTTCATGTGAGTAGGAGAACTTACGGAATTGCATCCGCAGTATCACCCATGAGGAATTGACACGTGTTTTCATGAACCTGTTAAAACATGCACAGAAGTGTCTAGATGCAGATGGAGGGCACTTCCAACATTTTTTATTATGAAGGTAAATGCATTTTATATTCATTCCATTTGAAGTTTGTTTCAAATCATTAGTACCTCTCAATGTCATAACACGGGCCGGTTTTATCTGCCCAACCCTGTAGTTACCATTTCATTAGTAACTTCATTGTTGACTTTGACGTATATAAAATTAAAAAATTTTCATCAAATTAATGTGATATGTTAATAATTTGTTTCCATTTCTAATAAAGTAAGGCAAATTACTGTATGAATCTCGGGAATTATTAATAATTAATACACCTCGGGCAACTTACAAAACCTTGGGCCATATGCCTACTGTTTTAAAGTAACAATTCTGTAAAATACAGTGCAAAGTAGCAGTTAATTTGTTCTTCGTGCTATCCACTGACTAGTAATAACTTAAATAAATTGAATATTAATTGCTGCTTTGTGTAGCATTCAGTTTTCGTCTTTTACAATGAACGTTACGTCAGTTATTCCTCAATATGAAACCCCTGCAGAAACTCTTGAGTTGTCGCTGAAGCATCTTTCACTCAGCAATCCTGCCGTGTGTTTTTTTCTAACATTTGCATAAAACCTGGTGTTTCAATAAAGAATATCATTTCATATGTGAACTACATTTTTGTGACCTCTTCCTTTCTTCTAAATTTTGTTAGAAATCTTCTTATTCGTAATCTTCTTTTTTCTGGGATATCATTTTTCAACCTGGTCAGAGGATATCTCTTGAATATCTTCAATCCAAAATCCAACTTACAAATGCGCCTGATTGAGCTGCGACTAATTCCTACTTGTTTGCCTTCCACTTAAACTCGTTCTTGGAGCATCATCTGACTACATACTAAGTAATGAATTTCTGTAATATTTTCTGGTACACGTATACAGCGTGGTATTCCACTTCCAACTTTGCATCCAACTGTGTTGGTAATATGGATCTTTGTTACTACGCGTTGCACATTTATTATAGATCAATTATGATTCCATCATGGACACTTATTCATTATGGAAAGGGTGGATAAATTATCGTATTCATACAAATGAAGGGTTGAGAATGGTGAGTCCTAAACCGCAAAGACAAAATTTTACAGGAGAGCGTATTACGTACAGGTTCAGAGTCCAATGTTATTAGGTACGGTATCAGAATTTCTTCGGCGTATACTTACGTCATTTTTTGAGAAATGTTTATATTTTAATAGTAGCTTCCTGATATTTATAAGAAATGAACTCGCACGAAAAACCATTTCTGTTCAAAGTGTGGCTTTGGACTACATCATTTAAATATTTAATAAATATTTTACCTTCGGTAGTCAATTATTGTCTCCCCTCCTTTTTTTTTTAGCACAATTACATTTTTAACAAGGGAAACTTTGACTAATGAAGAAAATAGTTAAAGACTAATACTTGACATACTTTTTTCATGCAACATAATTGAATGAGTCTTTGAAACTGCTATTTAGTGAAATGTTTAATTTCAAACACTGTGATTTTTAAGTAAGCCACGAATCGACGTACGGTCTTTCAGTTAATCCAAAAAGTCTGCTATATCCATCATTACATGAATTATATATATATATATATATATATATATATATATATATATACTTTTAGAGAACCCGGAGGTTAATCGCCGTCTTCACATAAGCCCGCCATCGGTCCCTATCCTGAGCAAGATTAATCCAGTCCCTACCATCATATCCCAAACTCCCGCAAATCCATTTTAATATTATCCTCCCATCTATGTCTCGATCTATCCAAAGGTCTTGAACCTATATCTGCCTAGGCCAGAAACTTTGGTTTGACTCTCAATGCAAGAAAATCACAAGCAATCCTAGTGGGACATCAACTTCTATTATGCAACATTACTCCTGCTCGTCCAGTCAAATTAAACGACACAATAATCCCTTTTGCTTCCCGAGTTAAAAACCTTCGAGTGTACTTCGATACGCATTTAAACTGGAATAACCAAGTAATTCATATTATCACAAAAGTGCTTTCCATACTACATTCCTTAAACAGCATTAGAAAATTTCTACCGCTGTCACTAAAAAAAAAATACTAGTGGAAACAATAGTAATGCTCCACTTCGATTATTGTGATTTTCTACTGACTGACCTCAATGTCAACCAGTCGCACAGATTGTAACGTGTTCATAATTCTTGTGTTCGCTTCGCCTGCGATGTCTGTCGCTCTGATCACATTACCCATTCTTCCAAACTCTGAACTGGCTATGGCTTAACGAACGTAGAAATTTTCATTCCCTTGTTCTCCTTTTCCAAGACCTTCACACCTCTACACCTACCTACCTTCCCTCCTGTTTCAGTTACCTGTCATCATATCCTAATCTCTTCACACGCACACAAAATAGCCGCATACTAGCCATACCAACACATAAGACATCATCGTACTCATCATCATACACAATCTCGCTATCGCGCTTGTGGAATACCCTACCCAGTGACATCAGAGACTGTCGGAATTTAGCAGTCTCCAAAAAGAAACTTATTAAGCATTTTCTTACTGCGTAGAGTATGTTTAATTTTTACTTGATTAATAAAAAAAGTATTTCTTGTTAACTTACAAAATAAACTGTGTACCCTTTATTTTTTATTTTTTATTGGGTTATTTTACGACGCTGTATCAACATCTAGGTTATTTAGCGTCTGAATGTTATGAAGGTGATAATGCCGGTGAAATGAGTCCGGGGTCCAGCACCGAAAGTTACCCGGCATTTTCTCGTATTGTGTTGAGGGAAATCCCCGGAAAAAACCTCAACCAGGTAACTTGTCCCTACCGGGATTCGAACCCGGGCCACCTGGTTTCGAGGCCAGACGCGCTGTCCATTACTCCACAGATATGGACACCCTTTATTAATCAGTTAATCTTTTTATTACTTTGATTTTCATTGTATTCGTAAATTTAATATTGTAATTATAATTGTAAATCTATTCTTAATTATTATAGTTATAATCCTCTGGTGGAGGGGAAGAGAAGGCCTGATGGCATTATCTCTACCAGGTTAAATAAATAAATAAATAAATAAATAAATAAATAAATAAATAAATAAATAAATAAATAAATAAATAAATAAAATAAAACATGTGAGTTCTATCGTAACGTATTCTGAATTTGTTAAATATAACTGAAAATTACAAATATTTGAAAATTTACATAGCAACGTGTAACGAATTTGAGATTTATGGTGACCAAAGCAGTCAAAGCACCGTATCTTCCGCCAATCTCATCATCGTAATATCTCATCGACTCTAGAGAACCGTTATCGTCCGTCTAGTTGTTAAAGAAACAATTGACGTCACCGGTGCTAACCAGTGTTGTCACTCGCAAACGACTGTCATAAAAAAAAGCAATTTTGTTGTACCAAGTTACTGAGTGGATTGAACACTAAACTCAAGATGAATGTGTGCGGGTAACCGGATTCGAGAGACTGTGGTACATATTTATTGTTGCACGTAGATTTCATTGATTAGGCTTCTCTCTGGAATCAGAGTCCAGCAGCGGATATGCGAACCAGAGCAGAAAACATCGGGTTGCTGGGCTTTTAATGAGGCTGGTCGGAACAAAGGATCTATTCGCCAAATAACTGGACCGCAAGTACAGACGTGTCGGATCCGAACTAATGTGATGGACGAGTTAGTGTCATTAAAATCTTTGTGTGTTTTGACCGTGTGATCAAATGATAATGTGCTCCAAACGTTTTCAAGCTACAGGGACGTAGAAAATGAAAGCACGTAGCAATATTAGATTTATTAAAAGATATTGGTTCTTGCGACTGCCAGGAGGGGTGGAAGCATCCCTGTGCACTACATCCAAACCAGTCTTCTTGGTCACCCGTGATGGATTGAGTTGCGTACCAATTATTTTACTACCCAACTAAGCTGCTCTACTATACGTTGCACCACGTATTCGTCTCTAGCCATCAAGTCCGAATATCACAGCTCTGGTAGTGATCACCAATATTTCAGAGATTCCCCTCAGTCCTCAAGTTTCCACCAGGAACCTGTTTGCATATCTCAGAGTAGTCTAGAACCTACTACCATTGCCATGTATATCAAACTTTGGACAAACCAGGAGGAACATCTGCCACCAATCCGACGCCAAACAAGCACATATTTCCAATTTTTTTTTGTGAAGGGAATAATAGCAAAATCGGAAATTTTGGAGTGTACTGGCCAGTGAAGAGGGAAAAATAGGAGAACCCCCAGAAAAACCCTCATGATCTTGGCAATATCTACCACTAATAGGTACAATTCTGCCATAGCTGAATTTTTAATTTGAGTCTGTGGTCGTCTTAAGCCAGCACTACCATAACTGATCTTCCAAGATAGTATATTACAAGACATGAGCTCGTTTTAGATTAGCTTTTGGTGAGCGTTTGTATTTCTCTTGACGTATTACTTCTTCTGCAGAATTTTTTCAGCATTTTTCCTCATGCCAGTGACTTTTTTTTAAGTGTAGAATTATATTGAACTTTAAAAATAGAACAAAAAATGTCTCAGGAGGCTATATATATTGGGTGTGTTACAAAAAGAAATGGAGACTTTATCATTTATAAAAAAATATTAGGATTTTCAACATAATACAAAGTTTTGGTATCCACCTCAATAATATGACGCTGAAATCAACAAGTGGACAGATACCACTACTCTTCTTTGTTTACTGTAGGACAAATTGAAGCCAGGTATTTATTATATTTGTATGAATTACCTTTCACTTTTAACCGAAATGTTATAAAGCAATGCAAACCTGTATTTTAAAAGTTACTGTATCACCATAAAACAACTTGAGTTAATAAATTATAGTGTATGTCTGACCTACACACTTTCGTTTTTCTGTGCAACTGCTAGTTTTTATTCCATATACATTCACCCAAATTCATATAAATATTACTCGTCAATAGAACTCTGTGGGGAGTGAATTCAATCGAGATGTAATACCCGTAACACCAATATCGCGAACATATTGCTGAATGTACTGAATACGAAACATAGCTATTGTACTTCTAAATTTTGTATAACAATCTATTATATTATAGTTATTTAAAAATTAACACATATTTCTACTTTCCCTGTTGCCGATGAAGATATTTATGGCATGCTGTGTACGAGTATCTCTCTGTATTTTTCAGTGAACGGACACACAGATACACTAAGGATCTTAGGAAAAAGACTGCGCATAGACGAAGGAACAGGCAGAAAAATAGCGTGTTACAGTTAATCACATTTTATAGGCTTATGAATAATGCTAAATGATGCATAAATATTATCATTAGCATAATGAATATAATCAAACAATATCTTACCAAGATTTTTACTAGTTACCACTTTTTCCCTATCTTCTAGTATCTAATGAGTATGGCTGGAGGTCACCGCTTACAGCATCCTTAGCCTATCAAGAGAAACTTGTAATGTATCCAATTTATATAGAAGAAATGTACATCTTCAATATTTTATCTCATAGCGAAAGTAAGATTTGAACTATTTCTTTGAAGGGAAAAGCAATGGTGAATTATTCAGTAAAGGTTTCGCTCCAACTTCGCCTTCAGGTGAACAACAGGAAACAGAGAGAGGAATAACTTATTCGTTGATTTGTAGTAAGCTTCGGACGTAAACTATACTATGACTGCATTGCTTTCTGAACTACATTACAATGGAGGATATAAATTGCACTATTTGTTATTTTTACAGCTTTTTAAGAAAACTCATGTACTGAATACATCTGAATAACATATCAAACATTTCACCTATAACAATACTACACCAGTATCTCATTTAGAGCTTGTTTCGTTTTCCTAAATAGTTCTATGTATGTCAATGCTACATCAAGAAACTAGACAATTATATGAATTTTCTATTCGATATATTTGTAATATGAGTGAGGAGTAGTCGAATGAAAAATCAATGCTTGCAACTATAATTTCGAAATCGTGTGGCCCGATAGTGAAATCGTTTCCTACAAATTTCATTCAACTAATTCCTAGTGATAGAATAATATGCTTTAGAATTAGTATGAGAGTACACTAACGAAGAATGATATCAGATAGGTTACACTGTGTTAGTGCTAATTTATTTGTAGTTAGATGACCTATTAGACTCTTTTTTATATCTGTTGCCTCTACATCATGAATGAGAACATAATTAAATTTTATTCTTACTTGGTTGGTACTATATTGATAAAAGTTCGCTTTTTTCCCCTCCCCTAAATAAACAGAAACAGAACGAACAATGAATGAGTGTAATATTTTCATTGGCTTTTCCAATCATGCTTTAATTCACGTCACTCATATAATACACGTTTTGTAGATTAGTTGACATGAGTGAATACTAAATAGCGTCTTCGAAGACCAGGGCATAATAAAACACATCAAAACATACAAAAATAATATAGGAACCACTGCTCTATCTTGCAATTTTTTTCCAATTGTCTAATGAAGCAAGTATTATTTCCATGAATAACGCTCCTGTATGCACGAGTTTAAGCCCAGACTGTAACTTCCACATATCCTCGTCGAACATTCTGTATAGTACGTCCGCTCAAATGAGAGCCACTTGCACCTACCTTGAGCGGGAGGCGTCAGGTGTTTCAGTCTTGAAGCACACGGCTGGTTGTTGGTACGTCAGCGCTGTTGACAGATCTAAGTCGGTGCTCTGAGAACAAGTTCATATAGTATTCGGTTTCAGAGGAGCCCGCAAATATAATACAGTTAGCTCAGAACGAGGCAGAAGACTGTAAATGTATATTGTGGCTTTTGTGTTCCATATAATATAAATCAAAAGTAAAATAGCTCCAACGTCAAACTTCTCAACGCAATGCGTAATAAAACACAAGCTACCCAACATGAGTTTCCGTATCAAAGAAATACTTTAATGGAACTATTACATTCAATGGGGTTTAAATATAAAATTCATGGATCTCAACCAGCAGCAATGGAATCATTACGAATACGGATGTAGCGGTCTTCGTATTTACGGAATATAGAGTAACAATAGATGTCATTAAAACGTTAAAATAACATCCCTTTGCCCTCGCCAGTCCCAACAACAAAGTTACATCTGCTACAAGAGATAAAACGTAGCCATTACAGAAAAAAAGATGTATGTAATTGACGAACTATCATCGAAATACGGCCATGTTGTACTACGACTGCCCCCCCCCCACCATTGCCATAGAATTCGTTTGGACGGAACTGAAGAGAAATGTCCGGTCAGAAAATGGATTGGAAAACAAATCTGTTCAAGAAGTAGGCCTACGCGATTTGATAGTAAATGTGATGGATGACATTAATAATAAAAAGCATTGGGTAAAGTATATCGACAAAAGAAAGTGATTATCGCTCCTTAGAAGCTAGCTTGTAATCTTGTGTAATTGACTCAACAGACTTTGAATAGGAGGTGTTCGTGTTTTAGTTCTATATTTACAAGACGCACACGAAGGTTCACTCCAGTCTTCAGAAGGGAGAGGTGGCAACGCAGCGTTGTTTACATGGAACCTGTTCGGAGTCGCGTACCTGCTTGCTCCCGGTGGTAAGTGTGTCCAATCGCACGTTCCAAGTGGCTCCAAGTGGCTCTCATTTGAGCGGACGTACTATACTTTAAAATTACACTTGCGTAAATCCAAACATCACGCACACAGGTTTGCTAGGATTTAGTTCAACGCCGAACAACGGGTGAGTCGCGCAACACACATTGAAAACCGTCGCCTGCTTGACGTACACAATGTAAACATCACGTGCTTACTTTACTTCAAAATGCAAAACAGATATGTAGAACTCACAGTACAGCACTTGAAAACAAACTAGATACAGTTATTTTATTCACAGTTCTTGAGCTGAACCAAGAAATCCGACGATTTTTGGGGCACGTACATGTCGCACACATCACATCGTTGTTGTGTGCTTGATAATTAACTCCAAACACTACGCGCTATGGATCAGAAATAACATTACCCCATTTGACTTCTGGGTATTGCCTCTAATATCTCCATAATTACTCATCATACCATGGTGATTCTTATCTAGAATTTCATCACCTCAATATCCTATATCACGCTCCAGTCTTCGAAGACTGCATTTAGTATTCACCCTATATAATCAGAGTGATGCCTGTGTTGAAATAAAGAACAATAATTCACATAAAGGAAAGAACTGTTAAATATTAAAAAAATGAAACTAAACAACATTTAATACAAGTTGATAGGATGCGAAGGCATTTCTTTCCCCTTCTACTTGCCCTGAGTCCGTCAGTGACAGACTGGTAGCTGTTACCTCTTATACCAACCAAATACACACTAGCAAATAAAATATTAAATAAAGTACATACGTGAATATGAAATACAGTGTCACAGATGTTTGGAAATTACTTGTTAGAGTATATTTTTGTGCAGTTCTTACAATATTTTCAACTAATAATTAATTACATTTAGGAATGTTAGTTTGTATTATGAAATCAGGGGGAGCGACACAGTGCAGATTGTGGCATTGTGTATGTTGTAGAGTAGCAACTAGCGGCGAAGAAAACATTTGTCTTCTGTTGTCAGCAGCTATTTAATGTGCCAGATAAACAGCAATGAAATTCAATATAAACGCTTAGTATTGATTTTCAAAATATAGAGTAGCTACCGGTAAACACATCCAGAAATAAAATTTGTCAGTATGTAGAAAGTCAATTAGTCGAACGTTTGTCAGATGGACAGCAGCATCTTCCCCTACACTGATGGTAAAGAGTGTAAGTAGAGGGGAAACCTATCAACCAAACTGAAATGTGGTTTACATTGGAATGTAAGTCTCTGCTTACGAACAAAGCGAAATTGATCTCTTCACATTTAATGTCACTTGTCAGCGTAGACCTATCTCTTTGGTGAATGCCATCGGCGTAGCTCAGTCAGCTAAGGCGCTTGTCTGACCATCCGGAGTTGTGAATGGGCACGGATCCCGGAGGGGGGAGGTTGATTAGCTGATTGGGGTTTTTCCGAGGTGTTCTCCAACCGTAAGGCGAATGTCAGGTAATCTATGACGAATCCTCGGGTCCATCTCACAAAATATCATCTCGCTATCATCAATCTCATCGATGATAAATAACCCAGTAGTTGATACAGCGTCGTTAAATTACGAAGTAAAAAAATATCTTTCGTGAAATTGATGTATTGGAAGCTTCGAATTTGCGGTGCTGTTTATACAAATAATTATCCACTTCATTTCTTTGTCAAGCAACTAGTTGGACGTGAATGATCAGTATATTTATTATTCATCATCGGCAATGGAAGAAGTGCAAGATTTACCTCTTCTGTAATTGAAATGTGGACAAGTTAAATCACATATTTTTATGTAGACAAATTATACAATTGTCCTAATGCAATAAAGCGTTTCTTCTGTATTATACAGTATATATGTGATTTTCGTGTTAGTCTTTGTGCTTTAAGGCAGCGTTATTGGACACATCTCTTATGTTTATGCAGAGGAATATTTCAAAGGAGTATAGAGCATCACGTAGTAAAAGTGAAGGAAAACAGATAAAATAGTAAATTAGATCGGGGATATAGAGTGAGGAATATTGTCTTACACAGTTATCGAAAATAGTTTACAGATATGGGAGAAAATTCTGTTTTGTCTGAGTTTCGAGCTAGATTTCCAATAATCCTTTGCGTAAAGGAAACTTTCAGACACGGCGCACTAACAAACAGTATTCAAATTCTCCACAGCAAAAGCATAATATATTATATATGAAGATGAAAATGGGATATTCTAACGTACGTATTTCTTTACTTAAAATACAAGTTCGTAGATGGGGAAGAAATTATACAAATAACAGAAGTATATTCAAATAATTATAATGTATTATAACAATATGCTACATTTCCTCCCGAAGATGTGCATCACAAGTAAACCTAACATTCGTCAACCGACTCCAAGTCTTCAGGCTTTTTAAATATTTCTTTTTATAATTTCTTATTACTTTATTCCATAAATAATTTCATTCTCAACTACAAAATTCTTTCGAAATCTAACATCAAATAGTATCGAAATAACATGCAGACATACATTTCTAACGAACGTACAATTATTCTTCTCCATTATGGAGAATTCCTCTTCTTAATGGATTCAACAAATCTGATATCTCGATTCTTTTTTCCTACCTTCCTTGATGATGGAGGTCTCGAAACATTCGATGTCTTTACATTAAGGACAAAGTTCAAATACCCAAAACCGTGAAAATCTCAAATCATACCCATTTTTTAATATTGTGATTATTATATTGAAACTGGTGACAAAAGTAGGCTGCATATGACAAAATATGTCCACGTTATTGCTGGTGGCTTGTGGAGTTTATTTACATAGAGTTTGAGTTATAAGAGATGAAAATGTGAAATATAGACGTTGGGATATTATACTGGTGTGACGAAAACATGCGCTTACTTCATTTATTTAAACTGACACTCCATTCATATCCTTTGACTGGAAACACTTAATATCGAGAGGATTCAGGCACATTCGTCTCTAGAAAAAACTGTAAGCCTTTCAATTAGCAGTCGATATTCGTTACGAGTGGACTCTTAAAGGTTCCGTCTGACTGCAATTATACTGTCAACAATAGGGAGTTGTGACAACGTAGTGATGGTTGTGTCTGCTGTTATGACAATGTTACGGTCATTAGTACAACTGAGAATTTATACTAAGTCCAGCCAAATGTTTCCAAAAACATAATAAATATAATCAGGCGGCGATGCGAAATATACCAGAATTTTTTGAGTATAGCCTATATTATCGAATCTGAAGTAATTAAGTAAAATTAGCAAGACACGTGAAAAAAAGTTTACAATTATTTCCATGCAGAGAACAGCATCTATATTTCTTATAAGTACAGTAACCGCCACCACAAAAATTCTTGCAGAGTTCATACGAATATCGATAGTTTCAAGACAGTCTTTTGGACGAGTATTATTTATAATGCAAAAAGATAATTATGACACAAACTTCAAAGATGAAATTCTTGTAACACAAACGAAAAAAGGTACAGGTCTAACTTCTTCAAATTGTATTTCACTATTAGCCAATTTTACTGGGTGTTTCAATTTGAACATATTTGGGGCTAAGAGGGATGAAGTTACAGGAGACTGGAGAAAGTTACACAACGCAGAACTGCACGCATTGTATTTTTCACCTGACATAATTAGGAACATTAAATCCAGACGTTTGAGATGGGCAGGACATGTAGCACGTATGGGCGAATCCAGAAATCCATATAGAGTGTTAGTTGAGAGACCGGCGGGAAAAAGACCTTTGGGGAGGCGAGACATAGATGGGAGTATAATATTAAAATGGATGTGAGGGGGTTGGATATGATGATAGAGACTGGATTAATCTTGCACAGGATAGGGACCGATGACTGGCTTTTGTGAGGGCGGCAATCAACCTGCGGGTTTCTTAAAAGCCATTTGTAAGTAAGTTTCCATTTGAACGGGTCCGACGTCGAACTGTGACAAGATAGGACGTGACATGATAATATTATATTGAAAATATAAAAATATTTATACGATGAAAGAGTAATGGAACGGAGCAAAATTCTCTCCGGCACCGGGATTTGAACCCGGGTTTTCAGCTCTACGTGCTGATGCTTTATCCACTAAGCCACACCGGATACCCATCTCGGTGTAGGACAAAATCGACTTAGTTTAAGTTCCAACTCTTGGGTTTCCTCCAGTGGCCGCCCTCTGCACTACGTCATAGATGTCTATGAACGTAGGACTGAAGTCCACAAATGTGCTGAGGTGCACTCCGTTCCATTACTCTTTCATCGTATGATGACTCGGAATATCTGCATGGAAATATCATATGTACTTCGGTACATTAAAATAATTAAAAAAAAAATATTTATGCCATAGGTAAGATTCGAACCTAGTGAAACGTAGTGTTCTCGTAACGTTAAAAATTTTCACCTGAGCTGTTCTGTATGCCGCGGCAAGTACAAAGCATGAAATAAACAAGAATGAATTGCAACCTTTAACATTTCTTACAATGATCACTACCGTAACATACAGCAGAAACAATACTTGGCATGCCAGTTTCCAGGAAGTGAGACACTGACGTTCAAAGGTATCTTGACTCTACTAATCGATTGTGATCGATAATTTGTTGGTGTAAGTGTGATTTCTTAAATTATTATTTCTATGAATAGATGGCGAAGTTAATAGTCAGTGTTGCCAATCGTACATAAATATACCCGCATTATAGAATTCAATTTTTCATCTCACTATACCGATTGTAAAACAACACAGGATCCACACCTGTGGAGTAACGGTCAGCACGTCTGGCTGCGAAACCAGGTGGCCCGGGTTCGAATCCCGGTCGGAGCAAGTTACCTGGTTGAGGTTTTTTCCGGGGTTTTCCCTCAACCCAATACGAGCAAATGTTGGGTAACTTTCGGTGCTGGACCCCGGACTCATTTCACCGGCATTATCACCTTCATATCATTCAGACGCTAAATAACCTAGATGTTGATACAGCGTCGTAAAATAACCCAATAAAAAAATAAAATAAAAATAAACAACACAGGGTTTAGCTGGAAACCGATGACATTGTCAATTATGAGAATAATTTATGCTTAATCTACATACTCATTTTTCCCGACACATTTTAATAGCCACAATAATGGTGCCATCTATTGAGAACTAGCGGAACTCTTTCAAAGATTTTCATTTTTTTTATATCTTTGGTTCTGACTTATCCCGTGGCTAGAAATTTCGTTTACACGATCATAAAATCGTAGGTCAGATATCTTTGGACGTTAGTGTACATAGTAGTTGACGGAGCAGCCTTCTATCCGTAGTGAAATATTGTTACAGACGAAACATTTCCTTTGTAAAGTATATGAAAATACGTATCCTAATTAAATAAGCTATACACAGTCGAGGTGTTGACGGCATGCGCACAGTAAGTAATAACTGATGGTCATGAATATCATGAATAGATATGCCACAGACATGTAGCTACTTAACACTTCAAGCATGTATAAAGAGTGATTCAAAGGAAGGTTATTGCCAGGCTGAAGGAGAGTATATAGGGATAAGAGCAATTTTCTAATAATTATTCATGTTCTCGGACGTAATTTTATGTCAGTACTCGCCTTTGAATGTCAGAAGGACCACTGCGGATGCGTTTTTCATTACTTCTTATGGGAGCATTTGAAAAGTCTTGGACAATGGATGATGGACAACTCAGGAACGCTTTTAGCCAGAATACTTTTCCGTGAGATGCCTGGTGTATTTGAGAGCGGTGTGGTATAGTTGTGTCTCGTGGTCAGTCATGAGTCTTTAGAAATGTTTCGGCACAATTGCGTCCCTACGTATACAGGTAGCGGAAGGAACAGGGGCAGAGTTGCTTCATATGCTAGAAAGGATAGAGTAAAGGTCAGACTATAGTTGCACTCCTAAAGTATAATATTAACAAAACTACATATTACTTATAAAAGTAATAAAAATTTTCACACAAAAGTAACATGAAATAAATTATTAGTTGCCAAAAAATGTTTTTGTACATCGTCATTATACAGTATATTAGATACAGTCTTTATCGTTAGTGAAAATCGTGCGTAATATGCCACATTATCGCATTAGTTCCGTAATAGATATTTACAATCCAAGCAAGATAAAAGCATTATTAATACAGACCTACGCGTCTGAATGTTTACATGACGAGTATATTAATAGGGCGTTATCACACATGTATTGTACAATATTTTATCTACACCCGTTGAAAAAAAAATTAAGAAAAAATTGACGTTTGAAAAATGTATATTTTTCTGTGAGAAGCAGACAATTGAAGGTAACAGTTGAAATAATGTATTGGGACGCTATAAATCCATGACAATCACAATGTTACTATAAACAAAAGCTTGTTTTTACTGAAAATTTGTAATTTGTAAGTTTTAAGAACAGCGATTCTGAGTTTGCCTTCAGATATTGAAGAACAAACTTTAAAAAACCATATCCATATAAAATTAATACTTATTATGATGTTGTAATATTATGTTACACTTAGTTTGAATACAATTTGAAATATACCTGAGGCTATCATTCATTTCTGAAAACAAGTGGGATAAGGAAAACGAACTTCTTATCCCACTTAAAATGAATGAGATAAGACGCTAATACGTTACGGTTGTAAATAAAAATATTACCACGACAACTAAAACGTCACGACTTCTATTAAGAAGGCATAACGTCTTGTCTGATAAAGTTAACATTATGAAACAATTTGCCAATGCTATAATATCATTGTTGTCATAGCAACCTCTTTCCTCATTGACCTTGATATCAAACTTCTCATCAATACAAACCTGATGTTATTTCTTTATTCATTATTTTATAATGCTGTCGTACAAAGAATAGTTGTAGTGTTACACAATTATTACAATCGTAAAAGTTATAGGCTAAATAATATTATAAATTTGTTTCATAATATACTATTGGAATGATATTGAATAAATTAACATGGAAAATAATGGAAGCTGCAATTTCTAACTCCACGAAACTTCTCTGTGTACTTTACCACATAAAATCTTCTATGTCCGATTTAAAAAGGGGAGGTTTTCAGGATATTTCTTAGTATTTTTTTTTTAGTAGTCTGACCCAATATTTTGGGTTTGCCCTGCGACACAGAATAGCTCACAATAAAATTTAAAATGAAAAATTATATAAATAGGTTTCAGACAAAATTGAATAAGACATAAGAAAAAAAATAGAACCAAGTGTAATTTAAATTGAATGTACACCATAAAGATGCTGACGAAATATCGCTACAGAAAATCTGATTATGGTTGTGACGATGGCATCTTGAAGATCTCTCGTCAGCTTGTATTTTTCCCCTCACTTTACAAAGGTTTTCGGGATGGTGCCTCTTGCTCCGAAGAAGAGACCGGTAACTGTGATTTTTTCTATGTTGTATTTTGCCGATAGGTACTGAATCGTGGGCTCGTAGATTTTCTTTTCCTCTTCATTCACTTCAGATGGTTGAGTGGCTGAGATTTCAAATCTGATGGTAGGATCAATTATTTCGACTGACTGTTTATTCCTATTTATAGCTACGATATCGACCCTACGATTGCTTCCACCATCAGCAATACAATGAACTTCCTCGTGAACGTCTAGATTTTTGGATCGAAGTGCATCTGCGATCATAGAACGTATGGTGTTGTGACGTTTTATTCTGAGTACTTCTCCTTGTGGGAAACTCCCAAGCACATGTGGTAAAGTTTCATACTCACTGCTGTGCCTACAGTGGGTTGTGCCTGTAGAGCGACCAGGGAGAGAACGTACAGGTGCCATCATCGCAGTCATTTTTAGCATTTCTCTCCATTCAGAACTTGATAATCCGTCATTCTTGATGATCCACGAGTTGGCTGCAGGTACTTCTTCAAACAATACAACTCCTTTCCCTTTCTGAGGGTTTGCACACCAGGTTTTTAATTCACGGTAGTACTGAAGATGTTGCCTTAATTGCTTCACGGATCCTGTAGCCTCATCTCTGCTCACTTGCAGTTCCGACAAGCAACGGTTTCTTATAGTTTCGTAGTCTCGTACAACATTAACGTGCTGGTCATTTAGGTTTTCTAGCTTGGTATTGATATTGAGTTGCTGCAGATAGGCTTCCCATGTAGCGCGCTGTTGTCGTGTATTTACAGTGGGCTATATATATTACAACTTTTAAAATGAACGGAAGACTAGCACGTTCAGTGTAAAATGATTTGCTGCAACTAGGGTGTAATGACTCGCATTTGTCGTCTAATTACTTACACACATTTGAGGGGGAAACGTGGCTTGTGGTGCAGTGTATGTTCCCAACAAATAATCGCTCTAGGCATTTATTTGCTCACCCAGTGGCTTATCAGTCACTCATGAAGTCATTCGCAAAGCCAAGTTTCCACTTCGTGTGGAATTAGAAGCAACAAACCAAACGTGTACTTCAACTAGGTAGGCCTACTTTCTTATAAAATAAATGGGGTTTTCCGAGGTTTTCCTAACAGCGAATATTAGACAATTGCATGGTAAATCCTCGTATTCATCTTGCCAAAATATCATCTTTCTTCCATTAATTCCACAGACGCTGAGTAACTGTGCTCGTTAAATTTTTAGTGGCTTATTTTACGACGCTTTTTCAACATCTTAGGTTATTTAGCGTCTGAATGAGATGAAGGTGATAATGCCGGTGAAGTGAGTCCGGGGTCCAGCATCGAAAGTTACCCATCATTTGCTCATATTGGGTTGAGGGAAAATCCAGGAAAAACTTCAACCGGGTAACTTGCCCCGACCGGGAAGCGAAGCCGGGCAAGCTGGTTTCGCGGCCAGACGCGCTAACCGTTACTCTACAAGTGTGGACTGCTCGTTAAATGATGGGTTAAAATCATGCCCTTTCTTATAAAAATTGCTTTTCATTTTCTCGTTCTGTCTCTTGTGAAGACAATGAACCTTGATTGCCAACCTCTAGAACATGCCACTGGCCTAGATGATGAAATTATTTTATTTGTGCCATTAGTTTGCACATTACAGACTTGTATATGCATAAATATCCGCGCCGCTGTATTGATAAACTTGAAACTAGTAATCTACCTAGATATTGTTAGTTCATAATGCGAAGCTGATAAACAAATGTGTGGGCTGCTTAATGTTAGACGCAGCAAAATCTGGTAGAAACGTGTGTTTAAACACATGTTATTTTCCACAAGTACTGCTTTATTTTCTGACTAAGTTTGAGACTAAAAACAACATTCAACCTCGGAAATTTCTAAAAGACTCAGTAGACAGAGTAACTGTAAGGCACTCCACAATCTCGGGGAAATCACATCGGAGCTCATATTCACATGCGAGTCCCATGAATTCTGCTTTTACCTATTACAATGACATGTATGTCGTCCGTAGACTGAAATAGGCAATACTGTGTTGCTCTGACGCACAAAATCCCTCACGGATGCCGATGCTATATACATAAAAGCAATATCCGCTGCAAAGTGCCTCTGTTGTATCAGCAACGTGGACCAAAATTTTCATGCAAACCCATAAAGTTGATCGTATTAAGGTCCAGTAACCGAGTTCACCATTTCCCAGGAACAATCCTTTCGCGATCTATGTACCAGCATGCACTAAAATTGAAATATAGTGGATGCATCGCGTTTTAGAGAACAAAAAGAGGATGGAATTCGTTTGTAACGCTTTAAAAAATTCCTTTACACTGTGCATTGCATTTTTGCATTCAACCGAAATTCAGTTTCACGTTAAATTTAACGGTAAATTTTCCTCTGGACAGCTTCAACGTTTCGACTAGAATTAACGTCCCGATTTCGCAGTGTGATTGATGAACACCGTTTAGAGATAGCCTGTAAGAGCTGCCTCATTGCCTAGTGCAAACACGCTTAATTGGCTGTTTTTATAAATATCGAAAACTTGATTTGTGACAAAGAGATGGATTGCGAAGAGTACTGTTAAAATTCCTTCGATCAACACAACTAAGAGGATCATTACAATACACTGTTAATTTTACGACCAACATTAAAATGTTATTACAGCTCTGGTAATAACTTTAGTTATAATTTATTATTCAC
Source organism: Periplaneta americana (assembly GCF_040183065.1). Classification (NCBI taxonomy): domain Eukaryota; kingdom Metazoa; phylum Arthropoda; class Insecta; order Blattodea; family Blattidae; genus Periplaneta; species Periplaneta americana. The sequence continues at coordinate 119,899,840 of NC_091118.1, read as the reverse complement.
GCTTGTCGAATAATCACTCGCTGCACGTAATTTAACGAGGATAAATTCATTTGGGACTAATTTGATTAATATACTGACTATGACATTGGTTCACACATAGCTTGAGAATTAGCAATAGTAACGGGTCAGGGCTCTACCGTACATGACCGAGGGTTACAATTTCTATCCCTCTCTGTCAGTACAGGACAGTTCTGAAAGCTGAAGTGTTTGCTTTATTAGCTTGCGTTCAGGAGAACTTATTTCTCTTCTACAGAGGAGAAACCCGGAGGCTTGCACTACAGCCTGAGGCTTATTGTGCTTACCACTCCTATTCTGTGAATGATTGGGTAGCCGAAAGGCCGTGCTCTTGTACAAGTACAATACGCTGCACCGTGAACTGAATCCGGGCTATGGTATGGAGTTAGTTAGTTAGTTAGTTAGTTAGTTAGTTAGTTAGTTAGTTAGTTAGTTAGTTAGTTAGTTAGTTAGTTAGTTAGTTAGTCAGTTAGTTAGTTAGTTAGTTAGTTGGGTTTAAAATGGGCGCGTCAGTTACTCAGGCTATTTGCGCCCTTATAGTATGGATGATGATGTTGGTGACGATGATAATGATGATGATGATGATGATATTCACATACCATCAATGATGGCGAAATGAGTCCGAGATCCAACGCGAAAGCTACCGATCAAAATGTTAAATGTTATGTTTTATTTAACGACGCTCGCAACTACAGAGGTTATATCAGCGTCGCCGGTGTGCCGGAATTTTGTCCTCAGGAGTTCTTTTACATGCCAGTAAATCTATCACATGAGCCTGTCGCATTTAATCACACTTAAATGCCATCCGCCTGGCCCGCGATCGAACCCGCAACCTCGGGTATAGAAGGCCAGCGCTATACTAACTGCGCCAACCAGGTTATCTATCAATTCATCTTCAATTGATTGAGAGAAAACCGCGGAAAAACCCCAAAGAACATATCCCAACCAGGATTCGAACCCTGGCATATTCGTTTCATGGTCAGACGTGCTGACCTTTACTCCATAGCCTGGGCTCAGGAGAACTTACTCGTAAGACGTTCATGTAAGTGTAAGAATATTCCATTTTTATTCTGACAATCGATCTGTAATGGTGCATTACAGTACGATTATTTAGTCTTGACAGTCCCCGGCGATGTGCGCCTGGGTTAGGCGAGTCCATTTAGTTTCGCCAAGGGGAGTTTGGGTTAGTCTCTCGCTTGCCGTCGAAGGGATCGGATGTCATGCGTGAGGAAGAGCAATATGTTTCTAGTACAATTAAGCTGTACTGTATTCCTTTACCAACCGCTCGCCCTTATCTCTACTCCGGAGCTCTCCCCACTACTCCTATTACTTTCCCTTTTTCGCGTCGCTGAGCTGTCAGGACTAAATAATCGTTCTGTAAGTGCGGGTAGAGTGGACTCCACGGTGGTCGAAGAATCCAAAATGACCCCTCACACAATATATGAAAATATTAAAGTGTACCTAATTTATTCTGGCCAAGCATGGAAACTACTATCCATCGTTATGGATACATTTTTCGGAATCCACAAATATAACAACGAAGCGGTCTAAAGACTGCCTGTTGAAGAGTTTATTGGAAGATATACCGAAGCTATCTCCGTCCTTGTCTACGGCACCAAGCGCCAATGGTGATTTTCTAAGACCAATGTTCTTTTATAGATGTGTTCTATACTATAGATACAACGAAACTTTCTGAGTTCTTGTATACCTCATCAGCAATTTAAGTACAAGATGCACCTTCTCTCAACAAATCCATAGGTAGACTGAAGATGGATAGGCTGAGGATACGATAGTTGGACCAACGTCACAAAGAAGAAACAAGTTACATGGATTTATATCGTAGGAAGAAATACAACTTACTTACTTACAAATGGCTTTAAGGAGCCCGCAAGTTCATCGTCACCCTCACATAAGCCCACCATCGGTCCCTATCCTGTGCAAGATTAATCCAGTCTCTATCATCATATCCCACCTCCCTCAAATCCATTTTAATATTATCCTCCCATCTATGTCTCGGTCTCCCCAAAATTCTTTTTTCCTCCGGTCTCTCGACTAACATTCTATATGCTTTTCTGGATGCGCCCATAAGTGCCGCATGACCTGCCCATCTCAAACGTCTGGATTTAATGTTACTAATTATGTCAGGTGAAGAATACAATGCGTGCAGTTCTGCGTTGTGTAACTTTCTCCATTCTCCTGCAACTTTTTCCCTCTTAGCCCCAAATATTTTCCTAAGCACGTTATTCTCAAACACTCTTACTTTCTGTCTCTCTCTCAAAGTTAGAGTCCAAGTTTCACAACCAAACAGAACAACCGGTAATATAACTTTCAGATTTGTTGACAGCAGACTAGATGACAAAAGCTTCTCAAGGGAATAATAAAAGGCATTTCCCACATTTCTTCTGCGTTTAATTTCCTCCCGAGTGAGGAAGAAATGGGAAAAGAAAATAATGATAATGCTGAACACTTTCTTAGGTACCGTATGTTATCAATGTAAAAATTTTAACTTCTGACTTCAATTTCATTTCACTCACATTAAAGATTAGACAATATATGGCGGGATATTCGTATACCATGTCCTGTACGATGCCGGACCTCAATTCAATGTAACATAAGTAATCATATTGAAACAGTACGCAAATACGAAGCTGAGAAGGGATTGGAATACAGTTCCAAATCCTCCCACACTGTCAACTCATTTAATACGCTCGTTGAAATATAGGCTATGACAATGAATTAGACAATGGAAAACTGTGGGTGTTTTAAAAGCGTTAAAAATTCGTTATATTTGAGAAAATTAAAAATTTTAGACAGAGGTGGAAATCTAATGTGCCTTTTACAAGAATATCGCGCCAAATAATGAACTACTGTCCTTTAGGAAGAAGAATTTTGGACCGTCCTCTGAAACGATGAAATGAGACCGTAACAGACCACTAGGCCCGGGTATTACATGACAGGAAGAAGAAGAAGATGATACTTACACGTTACAGACAGCTTAAGTGAAGAATTTACACTTCTGTGACATGTGAGAAAAATTTACTCAAAATTAGGAATGTTATTAATCCTTACGACCCTTAATCTGTTTTGAAAAGGAGCTGTAAACATTTGTTTAGCTTCGAAAAAGTCAGATTTACTGCGGAGAGTGAAAACATCTGCAATGGCTTTGTCAAGAATTATTCAAGCTTGTTAGCGTTATACGTGTATCCAAACAGATTCGGGCAATAAGTTGATTTGTTTCTATTATTGCTCTCTCTAATGATTGGAGTATTACCACAGTATAGTGGGATACAGTCACGAAGCTTGAGTTGATCAGAGTACTAGGAACAATAGACTGTGCAGGTACTATTTCGCATTGTCTGTGATGAGGCGATAGTAGCGATCCTAGTGGTTAGCAACTATCTATGGATGCATATTTCCTACGTATTGAGCTTCGTGACTGTATATATTAGACTATGGTATTACCATTCAGCAGTCTAGGTGGCTAAGATTAATGATATCTCATTGTTACTGTTTGTATGGTACTCGAGAGGAATCTGGGTTATACGTATTCCTTCTATCTTCTCCCATGAATTATTTATACAGAACTTAATTGTCGGCAATATCAAATAACATTTAGAGAAAATATTAAAATATATTATTATATGTTTCCTCCAAACTGCTCCCGATCCTATGCAATTACTGATAAAAACTGTGTAACGATACTTCTGCGTACGGGTAACATATTCCTCCAGGTCTTCCAACCTGATCAGCAGCTTGCGTTGAAAAACAATTTGGGGGACAGAGTGAGATGTATAAATGACTGTAATAAACAAACAATAACCATACTGGAATGCTCGGAAAAGAAATCTGTCTCTTCATTAGTTCGGTAATAATTATAACACAGTAAGAGTTTTTAGGCTTTTACAGTGACTGTGAATAAAATTATGCTTTAAGGTATTCCACCGTGTCCTGGAGCTTGACATTTCCAACGTTTCAGAAGTACTTAAAAGTTCCATCCCCATATTAGAATTATTCACAATATTTAGAATTCAATGTAAAAATCTAAAAATCGCTTTTTTATGTCATATATACCTATTTCTCAGTTTAGTCTCACCTTAAAAAATTAAGTAGCCTGAGTTGGGGACAATTTTTTAAGTGACCATCTCAAGCACTGTCTCACAGTCATCTTCAAACAAAATTTATAAAATATATCATATATTATATTAGATAAATTACATTATCTCCCTCATCAGTAAACAGAAATATATACGAATAATCATACACCGTTTACAAAATGTCAATGTCAAGCTGCTGTTTCAAATCCAAAGTGATAATTTGATGAAAAATGTCTTGTACGTCCTCTTCAGCAAGTTCCTCCAGATGACGGAGAGATAGTCCATGACTGTACACTCTTTTGGTCCAATTTCCAACCCATCTTTTCTTTGTTCTATTCTCTTCTTCCTTGAGAGTTTAAGTCGCTTCTCTAAGCAAAATTTCAGCAATAAATTATCAAAGACTTCCTCACAGCAAAATGACGACGGCTGTTGTTAATTTTTGTGATTTAAATTTCGCGCTGTACGTCTCTACTATTCCATATTACTTTCCTGTTGCGTGTGAACGGTTACTCTTCCAAATTCGGTAGAGTAGAGTAGTTTGGCTAAAAAGTATTCTAGTATACTCTGCCGTTATCTCTACTAATGAAAACTAGGCCTAAGAGCCGCAATACACGGTTCACTCGCGTCGATGAAGAATAATTGTTACCGATCCCGAAAATTTCGGCTGACTGGTCAAAGGAGACGTGTTACGTGTCATTCTCGTGAGTGAGATGTATAATTCAGCTCCAGTTAGGAACTCCATCTCTTGAAGCAAGAGATCCTGGTGGATGGATTTGAAGGCGATGCTGAGATGTTTGCTCAGACGATGGCAAACATGGCCCGCGGCTCTCCAGGCGTGCGCGGGAAGAGGACGAAGATAAACACCCAGAAACACCGGGAGAGATCCCGTAACTAGACACTCTGATTGGATGTTCGCGAATCGAACTTTCGGTAACAGTACAAAAGGAGAAAAGAAAGTGGGTGCTTGAGAACGGATGGCTGCGTCTGGAACAACTTGCTCGAAAAAAAACACAGACATATTCTCTATTGGGGAATCCTCGTTCTGAAAAGACACTATGTTTCACTCGCTATAACTGCTATTTTTATTCTATTGTTATATTGCAGTCTTTATTCATTCATTCATAGTTTTCTGCCCAAGAACAAGTCCTCCTTTCACTACAAATCTATTATCCGCCTTCCTCTTTGTTTCCGCATATGATCCATATATCTTAATGTCGTCTATCACCTGATATATTCTTCTGCCCCGAATTTTTCTCCCGTTTACCTTTCCTTCCAATGCATCCTTCAGTAGTTAGTTCCTTCTTACCCAATGACTCAGCCAATTCCATTTTCTCTTTCTGATCATTTGCAACACTATTCTTTCTTCACCCACTCTTTCCAGTACAGCTTCATTACTTATTACCTGTCCATTTCACATGTTTCACTCTTCTCCATATCAACATTTTAAATTATTTTAGGCATTTTTTCACTTCATTGAAATATCCATTTTTCTGCCCCATACAATGTCACATTCCATATAAAGCACTTAACAACTCCAGTCTCCTTGCACCTTTACAAAGTTGTAGAAAACAACAAAAAACATTCTAAAACATCCAAAACTTAATTGAGCTTCTTTTCTTTTTTCAGAGTATGTCCTAGGTACCTTATTATCATTCACTCATTTATTAAAAACAGCAATTTATGGGGTAAAATATAAACAAATGATGTAGCTACTCTCTATGTGGAATAAAATTGGATATAATTAGCCACATTTTGCACTGAACACACAGTGAACATACATATACTGTGCAAATATCAAACTAAAACACAAGATATAGCAGACATTTGATGCGGACAAATGTAACACTGTAAAATTCCTTTGCAAAATGAAGGTTACATTTCTTCGGCTCAAATTTCTGCATATTTGAAGTACAAAACTAAAATTATTGCACTCATTTATTATCATAATACACTGCTCTCTTAAATTCACTGAATAGTTAGGGAATTAAATCAATTTCTTTCCTAGAAGACGCTATGAAATATTTCATATAAAACCATTTTTTCTCTAAAAGGGACAATTAATATTTTATGAACTTTTTCGTTTGAAATGTTTTAGAGAATAACTTCCTGAAATTAATGATAATATTTACAGTTCACCCTGTGTATAGATCCAGGAACTGCCTCCTTTTCGCAACGAAACGATTGAAATCTCAGTTCCAAATCGACTGTAACTTACTATCAAATGTTTGGAATCAAACAACTTTAACTTATGAAACAAGCATAACATTGATTTTACCAAGACTAGCAGCCGTCCCCTTTTTGCAGGGAGCCCTTCAATTGTCAAATATTTGTGATATGTATGGTATATAGTACAAAAATTTACTGTTCTTATATTATGTTGCTCATTAACTGGACAGTGAACGATGTTCCATCAATTATTCGGGTACTACTGCTACTGCTACTGCTACTGCTACTGCTACTGCTACTGCTACTGCTACTGCTACTGCTACTGCTACTGCTACTGCTACTGCTACTGCTACTACTACTACTACTACTACTACTACTACTACTACTACTACTACTACTACTACTACTAGTAGTAGCAGCAGTGGTAGTGGTTGTGGTAGTAGTAGTAGTAGTAGCAGCAGTGGTAGTGGTAGTAGTAGTAGTAGCAGCAGTAGTAGTAGTATAGCAGTAGCAGCAGCAGTAGTAGCATTGGCAGTAGTGGTGTTGGTGGTAGTAGTAGTAGCAAAAATAGTAGTAGTAGTAGTAGCATTGGTAGTAGTAATAGTAGTAGTAGTAGTAGTAGTAGCATTGGTAGTAGTGGTGGTATTAGTAGTAACAGTAGTAGTAGTAGTAGTGGAAGGAACAGCAGCAGCAGTAGTAGTAGTAGTAATAGTAGTAGCAGTAGCAGTGGTAGTAGTGGTAATAGTGGTGGTGGTATTAATAGTAGTAGTAGTAGTAGTAGTAGTAGTGGAAGGAACAGCAGCAGCAGCAGCAGTAGTAGTAGTAGCAGTAGCAGCAGTTGTAGCAGGAGCAGCATTAGTAATAGTAGTAGTGTTAGGAGCATTAGTAGTAGTAGTAATAGTAGTAGTAGTAATATTAGTAGTAGTAACAGTAGTAGTAGTAGTAGTAGTAGTGGAAGGAACAGCAGCAGCAGTAGTATTAGTAGTAGTAGTAGTAGTAGTAGTAGTAGTAGTAGTAATAGCAGTAGCAGCAGCAGTAGCAGCAGTTGTAGCAGGAGCAGCATTAGTAGTAGTAGTAGTGTTAGGAGTAGTAGTAGTAGTAATAGTGGTAGCAGTAGCAGTGGTAGTAGTGGTAATAGTGGTGGTGGTATTAATAGTAGTAGTAGTAGTAGTAGTAGTAGTAGTAGTGGAAGGAACAGTAGCAGCAGCAGTAGTAGTAGTAGTAGTAGTAGTAGTAGTAGTATTAGCAGTAGCAGCAGTTGTAGCAGGAGCAGCATTAATAGTAGTAGTAGTAGTAGTAGTAGTAGTAGTAGTAGTAGTAGTATTGGCAGCAGTAAAATATAATTTAACAATACTGTAAATTATAGAGGTCCTTCAGCGACAAAATTCAACGCGAGCAAGAAATGACCGCCAAGTTTTTTCTGAAGTTCTTCATCACAAACAGAGTATTTTTAAGTGCAGTGAAGTTACGACACAGGACTAAGCTGTAATTTCCTGGCTGAGGTAGACTTTCAAGGGTTCAATCGTTTATTTGGATCCTATGCGGATATTTAGAGGAAGGCGGAAAGAGAGAAGATAGGAAAATACTGAGTTTACAATAATTCATATATACAGAAATAATTATTTGCAATCATATCATATGTTACGATGTTAAAGTTATATATATATATATATACACATACCATTTTTAAAGAATTTCTGTTTGTGTGATTTTCGAAACGAGGTAAGCGACTCCTAGTTTCTAATAATCGTTGAAAAACCTCTGCAAAAGTTCGCCGATTAGGTAACCTTCATTGTGGAAAACATTGACGGTACATCTTCTTGCCTCACTTGAATTACGGCTACTTTCTCCATAAATTAATAACATATGATATTCCTAAACTGTGAATTACATTGTAAAGTTTTTATTGAATACCTGGTACCGAACTGTCATCCGCTCTCCATTTTATTTATTCTTTTATTTAATTTAAATTTTAATTTTTTATTTAATTTTACAAAAACTTAATAGAACACACAAATATTTATTTAAACTAATATTAACTCTTTGCTAGATGTATCTACTGATGTAATTATTTTCGTAATTTTACTAACGATTTGAGCAGTATAACGCGAATAAAATAAGAGGAGAAATATTTTTTCTGAGAAAACTATCAAGTTTTGACCCTATGTTGTATGTACATTTTTTAATGCTGTAGACTGTCCCCGACGACTGTGAAAAGGACGACACTTATTCTCCTTGCAGCCTGTATGTATCCCTTTATGTTTAATAACCTGTCCTTTATGAATCCAATCATCATTATTTTTCTTACATTTTATTTTTTTTTCTGTATCTATTTTGATTGAATAACTATTGGGCAAAGGTCTACTAACGAATGAATGAATCGTTGTTCAAAAATAAAAAAAACTTAACCAATGGGCGGCATAGTAACCACTAGATCACTGTGGACTATTTTTAAACTATAATTAATTAACTGTAATAATATAACAAGTCGATTTTAAGTTGCTATGCGAACCTATTTTACAAAAAAGACTGTGACATGAATTGTTGTATGAGATGCTATAAAATTTCAGAAACATATTAAATAATGTAAAAAATGTATCAAGTGTGTGAATCGTGTCAATTCCATAAATGGGCTGTTTGTTTGTTTAAAAGTGATAGAATGAATGCTATGGATGAAAAGCGCCACAGAAAGACCTGTAGAAGTTTAGACATGAACGCTTCAAAAGAGTATTGATAAATTATTCTGTAAGGCAGCAGGGTAACTATTCAAAATATGACATTAAAATTTCATGTCAGAACTTTGTATTCAATTCTCCACAACCGCCTGAACTAACCTACAGTTTGTTCAAAGTAACTGACAGACGAGAATAAGGCAACGGGACTTAGGCTATGATGTGGCCTGAATAATCTATATTTAAATAAAGTAAATTTATGAAATTAATTTTGGTGTAAAAGGAAGCCAGGAACATAATCATCATCGTTTAGCGCTACAACCCTCGATGGGTTTTGAGCTCTTTAACAATGGCCTTCCATCTTACTCTGTCGTCCATCATACAGGTATTTGTCCAGCCTCCCCTCTCCCATAGTCTCAAGGTCTTCAGTTACACCATCCATTTACCACACCTTTGGTCTAGACTTTCTCCTCATATTGTACAGTGTGTTCATAGAAACATTCCGTGATTATAACCTGCTATAATTTTGTAACTATGTGTATTACGAAATTCATACCGGTGTCATTAGAAAGAACGGCTCAAAGAATTTCAGGGGGTGTGTAATTGTAATTGTTGGCGGAAAACATTAGATGGCATAATAAAAAAAACGCTGTTTTCGCTCTTTCGCTTGTCATTGTGGCACTGATGAACAGAAGCAAATTGTGTTAAATGGTGTGAATGTTTACATTTCAACTCAGTTTGAATTCTGCAGCATTTATAGAGTTTTTGCGAACCGACAAAAACGTAGTTGGTGTGTACTGTACAACCTCAGAATCGTCTTGACAGTAAGTACCGCATGTTGAAACTCCCGTCTGAAGTCACGCTGAACTCTCATTGCACTCCGTGTGCTATGGTATTGCAATACACACCCATAATGTTCCTGCGGGCTCACCATAACACTCTAAATGCTGACGAATTCACATTGAGTTGAAATGTAAACATTCACACCATTTAACAAGAATTGCTTCTATCCAACAATTCCACAACGACAAGGGAAAGAGCGAAAACAATATTTTTTATTTTTGTTTTTCTTATGGTGCCATGTATTGGTTTCTGTTGACAAATACAATTAAACGTCCTCCGAAATTCTTTGAGCCGTTCTTTCTAATGAAATTGGTATGAATTTCCTAATATACATAGTTACAAAATGATCACAGTTTATAATCACAGAATGTTTTTGTGGACACACAGTACAGTCTCCCCTTTAACATTGGTATTGGCATTCTGTTTAGATGTTCCAGTCATTTTATCCTTTGGATTTTTATGAAATTTACTATATCCTGTCCTGCAATCAGGTTGAGGATATATCACTCCTAACTAGAATTCCAGAGACATATCAATGGTGTAATAGTAATATGCGTTACAAGAGCGGTATGTTGACGTTTTCATGGTCGAGGAAAAGATTGAAAAAGCGAAACGTAGTTGAGCTTTTTTAATTTCCGAGAACATGAAAACAAACATACAGCTCGTGTATCGTTTATTATTTTGTACGAAGATCGTTTATTACATACCTGAAAGACGAATTTCTAATCAGTTGCAATGAAATCTCCATGTTGGTTTCTGTTTAATGACGCCAACTTCGGAACACCAAAATATCTTTCTTCAACATTGTTGCTGTAAAATGTTTTCTGTGTTTACTATACTCCAGCAGGCCGTGATATACGTCTGTATTTTTTTCCCCCAGTCTATAAATGCGAACTTAAAACAAATGGTAAGGTTATGTAATGATTTATTTTTCATTTTAATATTTTAACAATATTATTTATATAACATATTGCAGTAATAACATCGGCATCTGGAATCTCGTTGATTTTTTCACGGCTTCCTTAATGTTACTTGTATCAGGAATGCAATAAGTTTCGTGGAGTAGTAGAATTTACTTAATTTTTGCAAATATTTAAAAACAATAATTAACATTGCAATTTAGGTGAAATTGCAGTGGTAAGTTTTAAATTTATAATTATTACTATGTTAAACATCTCTAAAAATAATATGTTAAAAGCCTAAAGCAGTAAAATGAACGTCGCGCTTAAGCAGTAAGAAGAGGGAAATTGTTATGTGTGTTACGTTGGGAATACTGAATGTGGTATTTCACACTTACCGCGTATTGATTCTGTGCGGAAAACAAGCAAATACGCACGATCTCGCACAAAGGTAAATATTCTAGCATGTTACGAGAAATAATAAAATTTCAATTTTTCCGCATAAATAATTATAAAACTGTTTTTCGATATGACTTCTTAGAAAATCGCTATACTGTGAATACCTGAGATACAAAACTAACCCAAAGTTACTTTGAATACGTCATGGATAATGGGATTTCTTCGTTTACGCCAAGATAACGCTTATCAATATTTTCTATATCACCGTCAAATACGTAGGTAAATTAGGCTGGGAAATTATATGATATCCCCCTTTGGAGTCAAGAACTCCTAATATCTGACTATCGCATGTTTGATCCCATGTGCTCTCAGAGAACCGGATTCGAAGTTAATGTTCAAGGGAAAATAAAAGCGTAAGTTTACCTAAGATATGAAGATGTTAATTTCTTGTGTGTAGATATTGTAATGTTGTAAAGAAGTGGTACAAAAGTATTCTTTCTTATGTGCGAGGTGGAATAAAGGCTGTAAGTGAAATAACCAGGAATATTCAAGGTAAGTTAAGAACACCCTGTATCTATGAAGAAAACTATAATATATTTTGCAGTGAAATGCACGGTTAATTAGATAATTAAATTTAAACGTTCGGCAGAGCAGCAACATCGCGTACCCTCTCGTGGCAGTAAATGAACTTCAATGCAAACAAGTCATAACATAGGCTACCCACCAGGCATAAACTCTTGGGCTTATAATGACCCATCTGTCTTTGAATGTAAACAAAACATTACATAGGCTACTTGTCGCTCATAACCTGTTTTCAACTTCAATGTAAACAAAATATTACATACTTGTTCATTTCCATTAGCTTACTAAAATTTATTAATAATTTAACGAAATTTAAAAACAATGTTTAACGCTAGAGTCATTAGACATCAAATCACAATATGAAGAATGGTAAACTGACCTGAAGCATTACACGAATATTTCAGAGGTAATGTTCAAAATGGCCCCTATTCTGTTACACACATGCTTGGCACCAACTCATCCAATTTTGACGCGTCCATGTAAGGATCCCTGGATAGTTTCTGATATACCTAGCTGCCTGGAAAATACGCAACTGATCTGATATCGTGTATGACTTGAGGCTTTCCCGGTGTTTGATGTAGAATAACTCTTCTCGGGTTCTCAGCCAGGTGAAGTGACTGCATTCCCTGAAGATGACGGCAGAGCTAGCCATCGAAAGCTTGGAAGCAAATCTCCAACTCACCTGGCTGAGAAACCGAGAAGAGTTATTCTGTTCTGATATCGCTCTCTATAAAACACTTGAGCTTCACGGAAACTATATCGTATTTCGCCGTAAATTAATATCATATCAATATATTCGCTGTTTTAAAATCGTGGCATTATCAGATACACACAAGTATTAAACAACAACTCACAGTCTCTCCAAAGTGGGAACTGATACAACAAGGAAACGAACTCAGATTTGTTTGCCAAGTAAACGATCCCTACTAACCATCTCCTCAGGTTACAATGTTGCAATCTCCTCAAATCTTATAATATTTATATTATTCTCACTTTTACATTAAATTTACTCGAAAACAGTCTACTCAATTGAAATACGTCAAAGAGAAAAATAATTCTTTATTAGATTCTATATCAACATAGACATAAATCACGTTCCTACTCGCAATAGTTATCGAAACAGTGTGTTCAAGATTTCGACTGGATTGTGATCCATTCATTGTGGATTCAAAATATCTTCCGAATAATATACTCGTACAAGAGAAACTGGCAGATTTAAAAGCAGACAGAACATTCAAATTAAAACTTGTCGAAGTGCCTTTGGAAACTTTTTGGTTGTCAATAAGGAGTGAATACCCGGCTATCTCTGAGATGGGAGTTAATTTGCCATTTTCAACTACATATATGTGTGAACAGGGCATCTCGATGTTAACTGAAATTAAAACATCAAAGAGGGAGAAACTCAAATCCAACGATGCAGAAATTAGGCTTGCACTGTCAACAATTCCGCCATGGATTAGCCACCTGTGTGCAGCTAAGCAGACCCGAGTATCACATTGAATGTCTGAGTAGAGTTATTTACTTTGATATTAGTAATAGAAATGTGTATTCTCTACACTGAATTAAATTTCATAAATTGTTAATAAATGAATGAGTCGATTTCTGTTTTATAATAATGACAATAATAATAATAATAATAATAATAATAATAATAATAGCAATAACTAGATTACATCGTTATGTAACTATATTAAGAGTGTGTCATCATAATATGTTTTTGAGAGGATTAACATTTTGGTGTGCCGTGTTTAGTTCAGGCCCGTCTAGGGCGTGCCGTGAGTAGAAAAAGGTTTCGGAACACTGTTCTAGGCTCTTTTGTTATATGCAACATCAATTATTCATCCTGATAATTTGCTTGGTTATTTTACTTCCACCCTGTATATTGAAAGCTGTAGCTTTTTAAGTGTAACGCCTACATTCTACCCAAATTAATAGAAAATATTAAACAATTAGGTGAAACGTTTCCTTATACTGATTGCCTTGTAAATGTCTATGTTACATGTGAACACAAGAATATGAAGGAGTCCATTCCTATACATACACTAACTTGGAAGAATTTTATGTGTTCTAAAGTAGTGATTTGAAATTTATGTAAAAACAATTACATTGTTCAGTTGTTCTTCGTCATGAACGCGAAACAGATGCATGCACAATACTTGCATACAATAAGTATAGAAAGTTCATATTGGCATTAATTACATGCAGATAAGCAAACAACAATAATAATATTTACACGATATTATCATATCCTTACGCAGATTAGAGCAGATAACTGCTTGTTGTCTGTGGCTCAATTTTTTTTAATTATACTCTTAATAGTAGGCCTACATCCTGTTTAATGCATTATTACTAATACTAGCCTGTTATTATTATTATTATTATTATTATTACTGAACGGTGGTTATATTACGCATAAATTTAAGATTTTACCCTTTCATGTAGTCACAATGCGCACACTGTCATTTTGAACACTTTACTTTCGCATAGTCACATAGCGCACAAGGTTATTTTAAACATTGCTATCACATAGTCACATAGCTCACTACCAGATAGTATAACGATCGCATTATTCGTATTCTTAGGTCCATCGATCCAGCCGCATATGTCACCAAAGCAGTAGAATTGGGTGTTGCACTTGCCAGTGCTTCATATTTAAACATAGCCCTATTGTCATTGATATGTAACAGAGGTCATAAGTTATTGGTACGCTAAGGTTTTAAATTTCGATATAAAAGATTAACTGCTAAAGGAAAACATTGGAGGTGTACTGTAAAGAATAAGCACATATATTTACTGATGAACACGAACAGTTTTTAGAATCTGTAACGAGATATAATCACGAAAATTGTAAACATTTACCTAGACAATTTTTATCAAATAGTGTTAAACCTAAGGCCATGGATGATACCTCTGCAGGACTTTCAAAATTGGTATGAAGTGAAATTGTTAATGATCCTGAGTAAATGTTTGTTCTACTTAAAAAAAGTTGAGTTTTATGCACGAAAAGCAGTGGGTAGAGCTACGAACTAGGAGAAGAGTTCTTTCACCATTATATAAAACTAGAAGTGAAGTTCATGTCTAAGTCAAGAGGGTTCTTAGCCTATTGTGACACATAAATCTGAGGAGTTCTTTATTTGTGAAAGAAATTAGCTTTCCATTATTTTAGTGACCGTAAGTATAAAACTTCCACACGTGCGCAGTGTTGAAGGTGACTGCATGAAAAATAATTTCACGTGTACACAAAATGGCTATATCCCTTTTACAATCTTTTCTTTTATTACCCTTACTTAAAGGTTAACTACTATTCATAGCTTATTTAATTAAAGAGCTCTAATCCCTATATAGAAGTAACACGCAGTCATAAGGACTTATTCAAATCTCCTGTTACTTTTTTGAAGAAATAAATGTCGAAATGTTCCCTTCTGTCTCTTTATTTACTGAATTTTCTATTATTATTATTATTATTATTATTATTATTATTATTATTATTATTATTATTATTATCATTATTATTACTATTACTATTACTATTACTATTACTATTACTATTATTATTATTATTATTATTATTATTATTATTATTATTATACAGACTCGATCGTAAGTCACGTTATTAATTTCAAGGGACACACATTTGATATGAGCCGTTGAGAGCAAAAGTGGTGTAAATCAAAAATGGATAATGAGTGTTAAAGTAAACATTCTGTAAAATACAGCGCAAAGAATCAATTAATATTCAATTTATTTAAACTATTAGTAGTCAGTGGATAGCACGAAGAACATATTAATTGCTACTTTGCGCTGTATTTTACAGAATTTTTACTTTAAACCTCAATACCCAAATTTTACTTACACCATTTCTGCTCTGAACTGCTCAAATGTTTCAAGGAGAAATGGTGATTAAGATTTTCCTATTTTTAAATGAAATATTTTAGAAAAACCATTGACAATTTAAGGGAGTAGTGAATTCTGGTAATACACTATTGATCGAATTTCTGCTTTGTACCGTAAATTTGCAGAAATTTGATTCCAACAAATGTAAACTTTCGTTCCTTAGAGCGAGCAATTTTCCATTGTACAAAATCGTGACAAAGCTGTAAAATGTCATTGCCTGGATTCAACATATACATAAAGCACGCGCATACGTTTGTTAGAGCGATGCATTGGAGAACAAGAAATGTAAACTAACTTACTTACAAAGGCTTTTGAGGAACGCGCAGGTTCATTGCCGCCCTCACATAAGCCCGCCAGCAAGATTAATCCAGTCTCTATAATCATATCCCACCTCCCTAAAATCCATTTTAATATTATCTTCCCAACTACGTCTCGGCATCCCCAAAGGTATTTTTCTCTCCGATCTCCCAACTAACACTCTATATGCATTTCTGGATTCGCCCATACGTGCTACATGCCCTGCCCATTTTAAACGTCTGGATTTAATGTTCCTAATTATGTCAGGTGAAGAATACAATGCGTGAAGTTCTGCGTTGTGTAACTTTCTCCATTCTCCTCTAACTTCATCTCTTTTAGCTCCAAATATTTTCCTAAGAACCTTATTCTCAAAAATCATTAATCTCTATTCCTTTCTCAAAGTGAGAGTCCACTTTTCACAGCCATACAGAGCAACCGGTAATATAACTGTTTTATAAATTCTAACTTTCAGATTTTTTGACAACAGACGGGATGACAAAAGCTTCTCAACCGAATAATAACAGGTATTTCCCATATTTATTCTGCGTTTAATTTCCTCCTGAGTGCCATTTATATTTGTTGCTGTTGTTCCAAGATATTTGAAATGTAAACATTGAAATAAATATAAGTATAAACAATTGCGTTAATAGACAGATCTTGGAATTTATTTTCCTTCA
The DNA here is from genome assembly GCF_040183065.1 of Periplaneta americana. Taxonomy (NCBI): domain Eukaryota; kingdom Metazoa; phylum Arthropoda; class Insecta; order Blattodea; family Blattidae; genus Periplaneta; species Periplaneta americana. Next base: position 119,883,302 of record NC_091118.1, on the reverse strand, counting down.
TATAAATTTATCGGTTAATTACTTTAAAATTGAAGTAAGAGGTAACTATTCCGTATTGGTCGAAGCAAAGTATTGCTTACAGCTTCTTTCTACATGTTTAAAATAAAATAATTACACAGCACGCTATATATATTTATGTCTTACGACATTAAGAACGAACTACTTGACATTGACTTCCCACTCCCTATTCATAGCACGACCGGTTGTTTATGAATAAACGAATAATTAACCAAAATTAATGACATGACTAAAGGTTTACCCGATACAACTATTAATATTATCATCATAACAGTTAAAACTCAATCCAACATAAACTGACTTTACTATCTCCATATCATCATTACCAAAATTAGTAATTTAGTAGGGATCATCGGCACTTTGCTTTGTTTTGTTTTGTCTGTAATGTGAGAATTTTAAAATATAAGTAGGATTAGACCAGTAATAGAACCTCTGGTTTTTTCATTAACATGTTGTATTAAAAATACACAGTTTGTGACGATCAAAGAGCATAAGTCGAAAAAAACACGCATTCTTATGATAATGAAACAAACATCCAGTCCGTAACCAGAAAATGAACCCTTGTTCCCTCAACTTCTAGTCGGAAGAGTTATGAGACTAAAGAATGATATATTCTTAAAAATACGTCGATAAATGTGATGTATTTGAATGGCTCGTAATTTAAACTCCATGGCATTCAATTAACAAAACCTGCTGATGTGGAAACGGATAAACTCGAAAACAGAACCGCTATTCTCTTCTATTCCCAATACATCAAGTAATGAAGAAAGAAAATTCGATTTATTTCTAGCATAACCTGTTTGTCAGACTAAATTGGTGCAAGGTACTATCGAGATATGAATGCAGTGATGTACAATACATTGGAGTATAATAGTTCTAGCAGCTCATTTTATTTCAAACCAGACTGCAATTCGTTGTCAGCACAAAATTGTGAAACTGAATTGAAGATACCATCCACAATTGATAGAAAAAAGAAATACAGTGTTGAAAGTGATGCATTAAAAGCTATGGTTTTGCAGATGATCAAATAATTCTTGCCAAGTTAGAAAAGGAATTCTAAACGAATATGGATTGGACAATGTTGCAGTAATGTAAAACACGAGAATAATATATTAAAATGAAAAGAGAAAAAAATAAGAACTCACAAGCAAACATTCTGATGGGGGCAGATAAAGTTATTTCTTTTCTTTCACCATGTTAACAATGTCAAAAGAAGTGTTTATACAAATTTTGGTCACTCGACCGCAATTACGAAGCCCGTAAAAAAAAATAAGTTCACCACGGGACGTTAAGAGAAAGAAAACACAATTTCACTGGAAAAATTTATTGGAAGAGACAAAGTAATTGTCAGCTATTTTTCAACATACTCCCCACTGGAATTGAGACTTTTTCACATCATGGGATCGACAGAGGTGCAGACGACTGGTTCCTATCTCAGGCTGCTGACTTCTTATAAAAATTGAGCCCATGGTATGACAAATCTCTCAATTCCAATGAAGTATATGTTGAAAAATAGCGCAAAAATTGCTTTATCTGTTTCACTAAATCTTTCCATGCAATTTTACTTTTTTCTGTAAACGGCCCCTGGGAAAATCACTTTTTTATCTGCCCCCATCAGAATGTTTGCTTGTTAGCAATACCGGGAGCAGAAATGTATTGGTGCCAAAAATCCCATTAAAAGAAAAAAACTAATATTAATTAAATAGAACATAGGATCTACTTATAATAAAATACTTAAAAATCTACTTAATCTGGCAGAACTAAATCCAGCTGGACTTTTCTTCCGCCTAGCGAGACTAATTCACACAACAGTCTTCTTTATCTATTACAGTAATTACATTAATATTAGGTTGGTGCATAATTCCGTAGCGATTTTTCATAATTTAACTTACAATTCATGTTGATGTTCCGATAAGCCAATTGCTATATACTTTAGCTATAATTTCAAATAATCTTAATGGCTTAACAAGAAGTAAATAATTATACAAACAGGTTACATTGTAACTGTTTTAAAAAATATATTTACGTAACATTTATGTCTAATATTACAAGTGAAAACGTTTTCACCCTCCTGCGGCATCATCAGGCTAGAATGACAATATCAAGTATCAAAATAAAAAAATTAAACAAAAAATAAAATATGTGATGACAATATGTGTTATAAAATTGCATTTTATGGAGAAGATGGAGTGTGTTTCATGCTAAACATGTCTGTATAATATAAACAAACACTATATTGTGTGTCAGAACTTAGCCTATGTTCTACAGTTTAAATGACAACCCCAATGAAAGAATATTAAAACCATTCAATATAACACTTAATGTAGGTCAACGATTTGACAAACTACCTAAAATGGCTATTGGTTGTCATTTTATTACATGATGTAAAAATGGAAAGTACTTCTATTGGAAAATTTACTTTAAACGCTGTATTATGTGTAAGAATATTGTGTTCTACAATTATGAACAAAATGTCAGTAAATAAATATTAAAATATTGACAAACTGCCTAGAATAGCTATTGGGTATCATTTATATAGCCTACATGATGTGAAGCAAAAAGAAACGTATTAAAAGTAACTGTTGCAAGAAGTTTCATATTCAGTACTAGCACATTTTGACTTTGATGTTTCAACTTCTGTTCCATTATATGCATATATGAGTATTTATACTAAGTATTACATCTGTCTTTGTTTCCAATTTGATGGATATTTATTACTTGTTATATTTATAAATCTACTAGCTGAAAGTACCCGGCGTTGCGCGGGTTTTCCTTTCTGCTTCTATTTTTAATTGATCTGGTTCTTAAATTTTCGGAAATCTCGAAAACTCAAATATAGACAATCATAACAAATTGTCTTTACTAAGCTTCCTACTTTCTATTTTATATACAGAATGCAGATAGAGTATAATTATACAAGAAGTCAACATAAATAATAATATTCTGAAAGATATATGTTACAGAAATGAAGTGACTGTTCTTTCCACAACGCTTAACATTCTACACTGGCAACATGATTACACAGATAGAATTTCACAATAACACATTATTGGACACGGACAATAATATTTTGAAAGATACGTATTTTAGAATTAATATAGTGTTATTTTCAGTGGGCTTACGTATATTCACATACTACATTAGGAACATGACAAAAGTATCATTGATATGCATACAATTCGTTTTTCCCTCTTTTGTATAAATATGTATATACTGTATGTTTAGGTGTGCTCACTCGAAAGCAAGTTACGCAATTTATTTACAGTGTGAAAAAAACGAAGTTTTTAAGTGAATGCCTGCAACTTTGAGCGACTATCTTTGAGCTTTTATTTTTTACTACGGTCATTACGAATGCTATTCGCACTGAAATGTCAGTTGCTTAAAATCGAATGGCATGTTACTGGCTACCATAGGAATATGTGGGATAAAATCATCTTTTCCTTTCGTTTTGCCAGTTAATACTATCACTTCTGTTACGTTTGGCATGAGTTTTTTCACACCAATTCCTGTTCCATTGTATACTTTTAGTGGATCGATATTTCGCAATAGTACTATTGGTGATTCAATATTAAGTATTCAATTATGTGTTGAAAATCCTTGCGATGTCAAAGAATTCAAGAATTCAGTTTGATAAAACACAGTCTGCTCATTATCTACAACTATCTCGAGAAACACATAACACGGGTCTGGACTGCATGAAGATACTTATTGCATGAATTGTCTAGATTTTGGCCTTCATGATGTATCTACAATGTTATTTTATATCGTTTTGCTTTTTCCATGGCCTCATGAAAGTCTATGTTGAATACAACAGACAATAATAAAGAACAACTGACTGTAGAAGATTGCATTCAATATTATACATTAATATTTGACCGTATACATTTTTATGTTTTTATCTTTTTAATTAATTTAACGTCTATTTGTCCGATTTTAATGTAGCCTATGTTCTTCTCCTGGTTAAGAAGGTTAAATGTGCAAACTTTGGCACATATCGGTCAAAGCGTATAGATTTGTATAGAGAACTTACACACACACATACATACGTACATACATACATACATACATATATACATACATACATACATACATACATACATGCATGCATACATACATACATACATACATACATACATACATACATACATACATACATACATACCCACATTCAATTTTATATATTAAGATAGTAATTAATTTGAAAATTTTTGTATTAAAAGATTAGGCCTATTACTGCTATATACGTGAACATTTTAATTGGGTTTATCCTGTAGTTATTTAAATACTTACTTACTTACTAACTTACTGGCTTTTAAGGAAACCGGAGGTTCACTGCCTTCCTCACATAAGCCCGCCATCGGTTCCTATTCTGAGCACGATTAATCCAGTCTCTACTATCATATCCCACCTCTCTCAAATCCATTTTAATATTATCTTCCCATCTACGTCTCGGACTCCCCAAAGGTCTTTTTCCCTCTGGTCTCTCAACTAACACTCTATATGCATTTATGGATTCGCCCATACGTGCTACATGCCCTGCCTATCTCACATGTCTGGATTTAATGTTCCTAATTTTGTCAGATGAAGAATACAATGCGTGCAGCTCTGTGTTGTGTAACTTTCTCCATTCTCCTTTAACTTAATCCCTCTTAGCCCTAAATATTTTCCTAAGTACCTTATTCTCAAACACCCTTAATTTCTGTTTCTCTCTCAAAATGAGAGTCCAAGTTTCACAACCATACATAGCAACTGGTAATATAAATTTACTGTTTTATAAATTCTGACTGGATGACAAAAGCATCTCAACCGAATAATAACAGGCATTTCCCATATTTATTCTGCGTTTAATTTCCTCCTGAGTGTCATTTATATTTGAGTACCAAAGCTTATAACCTTCCTTTGCTATGATCGTGCCAGAGATTCAGTCCCATTGCGAGGCTTATTGTTAGGTTTCGTAACAAGCTGTTTTTTTACGGTCATGGGTTGTTAGCTCTTCGCCCAACCCCCAAGCTGGAGGACCACCCCTTATCGGCTGTCCACGACTGCTTATTCAATATATTCGCAGCTACCCTCCTTGAAGCCGTCTCCTCTATCCGCAACCTGAGGACGCGCCATGCCGTGGTGATAAGGACCCACAATATTTAAATATCGAAATAAATAAATAAATATCGTTAATTAATGCAAGACATTTGGGTCAAAAACGGTAAATACGAGTAAATAAATAAATAAATAAATAAATAAATAAATAAATAAATAAAGTTTATTAGAAGACGAAATTATTCAGGATCATCAATGCGGTTTTATGCGTATTAGATCGACTATTGATCAGATTTTTGTATTCGACAGATATTGGAGAAAAAAAATTGAGTATAAGGGTACAGTACACCAGTTATTCATAGATTTCAAAAAGGCACATGACTCGATTAAGAGAGAAGTTTCATATAATATTCTTTTTGAATTTGGTATTCCCAAGAAACTAGTTCGAATAATTAAAATGTGCAGATTCCGTATAGGCCATTTTTTTTATACTTTTCCAATTCAGTGCGGGCTAAAGCAGGGAGACGCGCTATCATCTTTACTTTTTATTCAAATTTGTGAATAGACAAAAGCTATAACACACTAAGGTCTACACATATAATAAGAATAACATTTGTCCACCACTTTGGAGTAACGGTTAGAATGCCTGAACGTGAAACGAGTGGACTCGCTTTCAAATCCTGTTTTGAGACAAGTTACCTTGTTGTGATTTTTTCCGGGATTTTTCCGCAATCCATTAAGAGCAAATGATGACTAACTTTCGGTGCTGGATCCTCGATTGATTTCGCCGGCATTATTACCTTCATCCCCTGGTAGAGGGGCAGAGAAGGCCTGACGGCCTTATCTCTACCAGGTTAAATAAATAAATCTAATCTAATCATCTCATTGGGACCCTAGACAACCATAGCAGTTGATTTTTTAACTTAGTTATTTAACGACGCCGTATCAACTGCGGGTTATTTAGCGTCGATGAAATTGGTGATAGAGAGATGGTAGGCTGTTTGGCGAGATGAGGCCGAGGATTCGCCATAGATTACCTCACATTCGCCTTACGGTACGGGAAAACCTCGGCAAAAACACAACCAGGTAATTGACTCAAGCGGAAACCGAACCCGCGCTCGAGCGAAACTCCGGATAGGCAGAGATGCGCCTTAACCGTCTGAGCTACGCCGGTGTCTCCATCGCAGTTGATTAAGCGTCGTAAAATAACCAATTAAAAATACATTGAAAATTTTAACAAATCATTTTCTCTTCAAGTTAGTGAAAATAGTGTCATGTCTGGAATTCTGGAGAAAGTCCCAAAGCGTTGGGAAATAACGAATGCGATTGTTTGCAGGTGTAGTTATGTGTCCTACTCCTTAGCAACTAATGGAGTTATGTTTCGTTTTTGCGTTGCGAAATTCGTTTCTACAAATGAGGCAAAAATTATCAGCACTATATAGACACTGACGTGTCATATTAATTTCTATCAGACTACATCACAAATATGTCACTATGCAGAATTAAAAATATGCCTTCTACATATAAGCACAGTACTACAAAATTATTATGAATTTAACAATAAATAATGACAAAAAGAAAATATCCACATCCAACTAAACGCAATGTTTATATGTACATGCAAAAGCAGCCTCTTAGGACCATAAATCTTTCGCCCTTCATTTCCAAGTTGTAGTGCGGTGACCTTAATATAGAAGCTGTCAAAATTCTTTCTAAAATCTATAATTAATAACGGATATTTGCTGTATATTGAAAACCAGACCAGAATTACCATTTTTAATGTTATATTCGTAATTAGCAGCACGAAATAAATAAATAAATAACGTGATTTTATTTGCGTGACATTATGGCTGTTGACCAGTGTTACTCGGAAACGGACCTAAAGGCCTTCGGAGCTGAGTTGACAGAGCGTTGGCTTACGAGGACCGCAGACCTGAGATCAAACCTCCGAGATGGAATTACATTTATGAACCATAAAGCCAATGTTGTGGGGATTGTTGTCGGGATTCCCCAGTTTCTCTTTCGTCATTCCATCAACAATCTCCACAACTCTCCCTTCATTATTATCTTCATCAACAAAAATAGTTGATTTTCTGTCAGCCTGACATAGAATAGGCTGTCCACCATGGTGAATATCCCTCGCGGTGTGTCAAAAGATATGCATCTATCAGTCGTAGCGGATTTTACCCGCAGATCATAGATTGCATCAGACACCTGAGTTCTCTAAGATCTTCCATCTGAAGGGGACATGATGACTCATATAGATCTTCGAGGTACGGTAGACCACCACCAGAGTTATCGTTCACAGATCCGAAGGCTAGAGAGTAATTCTTTATAGTGTGGGGAAAATAGTGCCGGTTTAGTCGTTCATCACAGTTGGTCGGCACGTAACTCATCACATCACAGGTCTATAAAAACCTATTTGCGTTGAAATGCTTAGGGATACTCCATAAACCGCCCGATAAGCACCTATATCTCTCTATAATTCTATAAACATAGAAGCGTTTAATACTGCACTCACCTAGCGATTAGTTTCCTTAAATGCAAGTTAAGTTTCGTTAATCCTATATGCAAAAACTCGGAAATAATCAATAATGTAAATTTCAAAAGTTGTTTAAGTTCCAAATGTATGGATGGATGGATGGATGGATGGATGGATACATCAAAGGTGAAGAATGACCTCTCTTACACGCTAATTATATAATTTGTTTGGGAGAGATGACCGTAGCATATTACCTCAAATTCTTTTATTCTCATCAGGATACATTTTTTTTCCACTCTTTTATCTACCAAACTGATCAAGATTTACTTCGTTTCCAAAGGCAACTGTACAAATAATTTCTATCGTAGAAAATCGTTGTTCTTTGTAACTAATGAAGGACACTTGACTTCCGTCATTCACCCAAGTATCCCCATCTACTGGACGAATATGAGGGAGAGTAAAAAAGTAACCTTAACAATTGTTTTATTAATGAAATATATACAATAAGACTACAAACACCTCATCACTTTTCAACATAGTCCCCAATACTTCAATGCAAGTGTTCCTGTCATACCATGTTCAAAAGTGATGAAGTGTTTGTATTCTTATAGTACATATTCAATTAATAAAACAATTATTAAGATTACTTTTTGACTCTCCCTCGTAGTTCTTTCAGCCGCCTTTGGTGCACCATAGGAGGGAGCTACGTAACACTGTATGCTGATTAATGGAGCAATGTTGGTATGCCGGTGAGGGAGACTGGAGTACTCCGCGAAAACATACCACCAAACACAGTCTTTATGCACCATAAATTTCAGTTAGGCCCGCCGGGATTTAAATCCAGGGTACCAGCGTGGAAAGCCGACGCTTCAGCCGTTCGGCTAACGGTGAGCTCTAGTCTCAGTTTGAACCCGCGAAATTCGGCTCTAATATTAGGTATAGTAACAATTACACCAGCAGACATATACGAATACAGCATTAGAACTGCATATAAATTCGGGCTCAAATAATTATTCGCATAGTAATTTCCCGAAAATCTTTATCGTTGATTTGCTCGATTTTAATATGCAGTGTGTGAGTGAATAAGTAATTTCGATGTAATCTTTTACGTCTCTATTCCGTAGTCTTGCTCGGTTTTTCCACAATTTATTTGTGCCTTCGCGGCAGCCTCATTTATTAGGATCCTCCCAAGCCCTTGCCGTAAATCCTTCTTTTCCCAGTAATTCGGTATCCCCTGACCTCTTTGTTTTCTTCTGAATCTGTTCCTAATTGGGCTACAGTTCTAAAGATCTGGAAATATATCTTCCAATTCTCCTTAGCGAAACTTCTGAAATAAACTTGAAATGTCAGAGTACGTTATAAAAAAAGAAGTAATATTGTTGTTTCGCGGAGAACTAACAACTCGAATGAAATGAAGTTGAGTGATTATAATTCATGCTATTAGAAACCTTACAAAAGTGTTTTATATCAAAGCTTGGGTATAAAGTCTGAACGAAAGCACAAGTATCGCTTTAAATGGTGCAGTAACAATAATAAAGAACGTACAGTTCAAGTATACAAAGTGGAGGCAAGGCGTACCATCAGTGTAACGCCTTACAGCATCATTTTCATATTCCGAAAACCCGATGTGAATTCCCAACGAATTCAAGGAAACGTATTGTGTACAAGACTTTGTTGAGACAAATTTTCTCAGAATACCCCCCCCATTAATTTCCAAAATTTCGTAATGTCTTCATTCACTATTATAATTATTATTGTAAAATGTCATAGGACACTAATATGTTCCCAAGGCACCTTTGATGAAAGACAGACGTTAACTGTAAACTTTTGATCCATATTTTCACAGAAATCTTAGTAACTCTGAAAGGTACATAACTAAAAATATAAATTCTCTGCGTTTATCTGAACCTAAGTGTAAAACCAATGCAGCTTTTTATCATAGCATAAGTCAAGGTCCCAGATTATTAAACAAATTTTATTCTAATATTATTTTAACCATAAATCCTCTTCAAATTAATAAAAAGATAAAAAAATCAATTGGATTTATAGTTTGGGTTCAAACATACTAAACACGTTTTAATCTGTATTCACTCTCAATTTTAATTTTGTTTTTTCCTTTATTGGAATCCCCTCCTGAGCACGAGTCTTACTCATTCAGGAGTGGGCAAATTTATCTTATATTGTATTAACTTGCAGTCATTTCAAACTTATTAACAATAAAATAATAAATAAAGTAAATAAATATAGGAGACAAAAAATGGTCAGCTATAAAATTGTGCCAGACGAACTAACTGTTAAAGCCCCCAATTAAATATCTCGCCATATAAGTCATCAATGGGAGCTAAAACCCGGGGTCGTACCGCAGATAGAATAAAAAAAAGGAGTGCAAGTAGTTTGTATGGATTATTGGGGCAGTTGTAGAAAATAATCACAAATAAAGGGTATAAATGATGATTCACGAACTTTGGTCTATATGTAAGCAGTTATCCTAGAGATAAATCTAAGTTACAAAATTCATAACATGAATATGGGTCTTATTTTGAATAGCTTTGTAGATACTTTGCATAATGGCGTGTACAATGGTGGGCAAAAATATTGCCCGTGTTGAAATTATTACAGTTAAGATTAGTTACGAAAAATTACACTTCATATGGCATTTTACGTTCATGCATGTAACTATTACTTTAGAGCAAATAGATTCCAACTGCTCTTACATGTTATGTGACTCCTTACTCCTTGTGCTAATATTAGAAATACTAGTAACGAAACTATGTGTGTATGTGTCCTATAAATCGTGAGACTCTTTGCATATTAGTTGTAGTATTAGCAGTATTTATTTATTTAATCTGGTAGAGATAAGGCCATCAGGCCTTCTCTGCCCCTCTACCAGGGGATTACAATATAATACGAAGAATAAAATTACAATCAATATTAAATTTACAATTACAGTTACAATAAAAATTAAAGTACGACAAGATTACCTGGTTAATGAAAGCTAGACAATTTATCATAGAAGTTAAGAACAAAGAATATTTTTGTATTTACTAAATTACAAATTAAACCTACAATAACAAAATTCTATAGTGATGAAATTACCATATATTGAGATATTTTGTGATAGATTAAGAGAACTATTTACAAAAAAACCATGTCTGAACAAGTCTCAATTACTGACCAAGTGCCTAGTAAGTTTGCGTTTGAATTCAATTTTATTTCGACAGTCCCTGATGCTAGCAGGTAACGAATTCCAGAGTCATGGCAGGGCTATTGTGAAAGAGGATGAGTATGAGGAGGTGCGATGGGATGGTATTGTTAGTATTGTTTCATGGCGAGAGCGTGTGTTCAGATTGTGGGGGGGGGGGAGAAATGTAAGTGAAGCGAGACGACAGGTACGAAGGAATAGAAGAGTTCAAGATTTCGAAGAGAAGGAGAAGTGAATGTAAATTTCTTTTCTCATCTAGTTTGAGCCAACCTATTGTTTCCAGGGATGGAGCAATATGATCATATTTACGAACATTGCTTACAAAACGTACACACAAATTATGAGCACGTTGAAGTTTCGTTTTGTTGTCGCTGGAAAGGTCAGTTAGTAAAATGTCAGCATAGTCAAAATAGGGAACTACAAGCGTCCGCACAAGGGACTTTTTTAAGCAAGAGAGAAGATGAACATTTATCCTTTTTACTACATGGATAATAGAATATACTTTTCTGAAGGTTTCTGTGATTTGCATGTCCCAGTTGAGATTATTATTAATGTGAATGCTAAGATTGTTTTTACCGAAGAATTGAAAGGGATATGCACTGTACTTACTTTAACGGGGTTAATGTCGAGGTGCTTTACAGTGTCGGTTTGCCGTTTGCGTCCTAATTGCATATTAGCATGATATAGGAAATAATGACTAGCGCACTTGCAAAACAGAGAAAATATGGTATTGAATTAAGTTAAAAACACATTACATAAAAAAGGTTCCCACCAGGACTAGAAACCCGAGTTTTTACACCAGATGTGATGTGTTAAATTGTCGAAAGTGTTGTGAATTGTCGATTTTGTTTTAAACATATTTTAGATAGGCAATATTTCTGTCCACCTAACGAGCTAGCGGAGTGGTAGAGGGCTTGCCTTGCATTCGGGAGGTCCGGGGTTCGATCCCACGGGCCGGCAATCCCAACTGAGGTTTTTCATGGTTTCTTCAGTTATTTCCATGCAAATGCCGGGATCGTACTTCTTGAAAGTCCGGCCATGGATGGCGATCCTTCTCTTACTCCTTTCATATGTGTGAGTGAATGATGTGTAATGCCTTAAATATTTGTGTTATATCGGAGGTGGCCCTGGCAATGAGCTGATCCTTCTTCCGGGGAGGCCCTTGATGCCCTTGTGTAGTCAAAAAAGTATGAATGTGATCAGTAGATTAATTCCTCTCCCGACAGGTCGCGGCCCTGTAAGGAACGAGTGGCGTGGGTCGTATAAATTAACCTAAAAGTGAGAGGTTAAACTACGATGAAGAAGAAGAGGAAGAAGAAGAAGAAGAAGAAGATTTCTGTCCACTAGTATATACCGCATTCACCTGGACTTCTGCGGGTACACCAAAATTTTGGTTTCCTATAGAGGACTACGAGTCCTTGTTAATGTTTAACGCCCACATAATACACAAGAATTCAATGAAACTGCGAAGTGTAAGCAATTAAGTTAGCAACAACAATAGCTGGAAACACAATGCGATCCTTCAATAAGCCTCCGCCTACGTAGCCTGGCCAGACCAGCCTGCTGTTGGACCCTAGTGAATCGAGCTGCTGTAAACGTCGATTTGAGCAGAAAAATCATGGAATTATGTTGATTGATTTCATGGGGCTGGGTCAGGGATGGATCCTTGCACTTAGACCGTTTAGGCCCACTGATGATGTCTGTCTCTATGTCATATTGATATTCCGAATGATATTCTTAAATCCGACGCTGACAGGCCGGGCATTCTTACAGGGTCCTGCAGGTAAGGTCCCATCGCTTCCATTGCATACATCACTGACTAACATATTTCACTACTTACACTTAAGATATACAGTGGTGGACAGAAATATTCGTATGAACCCTTAATCTTCATTAAATTCAACATTCTGACGAAATAAACGTTATAATTGTATTAATTTTTCTTTTTATCACAACATAATTCCTTATTGTTTGTAACTATACAGAGAAATCGATGTCAAACTGAACATAAAGCGACTAGCAACCGTTTGAACCATAATATGCTAAGACAGAATTATTCCAGTGTTGCAGTCGTGGAGACAAACTATACAGTAAAAATGCTGTGTATACATTCGCTAGTGCTTCAAACCAGAAATGTTTTTCGCTCATGACACTGCTGTGTTTAAATTGTCACGTATCCACGACTACCTGGTTATTTCCTGGCGCAAATTGCTTTAATTAGTGTCGAAATTGCTAAATTAAAAGGTAATGGATACTAGAACCACTACAACGAGGGCATACAAATTTCAGGAGTCCCATTAATAAGAAATACCCGCTAAACCAAAATCAAATTTATGCCATAGTTCAAAACTACCAAACATACAAGGACGAAGACAACATCCCACAATATCTACGTATAATATCGTACAAACTGAAGTTGTACAGCGAGGGGTCCGTGGAAAATGACGACTCAAGCTAAATTATTGTTATGATTATTATAAATCAGTATTCTGTATGAGAGTGTTTCACAAGTGAATAAATTAATTACAAATTTTTATTATAAGCCAATTTTCTGGATAAAAGTGTTACATTACCATGCATTCACACAAATAAATTTCCTACACAAGACGTTTGTCCAAAATTTATTATTGGACAAACATTTCCGTGGGTCAAACATTCATGGGCGAAAATATCGTGTCCGTAATTATCAATGGTTCTTAGAAAAATATTTGGGGCTAAAAGGGATGAAGTTACAGGAGAACAGAGAAAGTTACAAAACGCAGAACTGCACGCATTGTATTCTTTACCCGACATAATTAGGAAAATTATATCCAGACGTTTGAGATGGGCAGCGAATGTAGCACTTATGGGCGAATATAGAAATGCATATACAGGATATTTCCGAGGTGGTGTTATAAACTTTCAGGGATGATGGGGAAGGGCACATGTATCAGTTTGAGATAAGGAACCCTGGTACGGAAATGACCGAGTCGAAAGTTACAAGCAAAAATAGGTTGTGTGCAAATAAAGTAACTTTATTCCTCTGTACACCTTATTTATGTGTATTTATATGTACACCTTACACATACTGTATTCATCTGACGTTGTTTACGTTGTCTACTTACAGTATTCCATTCAGTGCCCTGTCTGAGGGATGGGGACAGGAAACTATACTAAAGCAATGCAGATAGCGTATTGTGTAACGGACATGGTCGGTCCTGATATGCACATCTGTAGACAGCAGTGTATGTGTACAAGTTGCAGTGTCCAATCGATCAGTCCTAGTGAAATGGAGGGGTACACGAGAGCGGAATAAGCAGACCTGATTTTCGAATACGGTTGAGCCAATGGGAACAGAAGACAAGCTCACAGATTGTATCGGGCCTAGTGCCCACGTAGGAGACATCCGGCCCATACAATCTTTCCACGACTGTTTCAAAGGTTAAGAGAATGAGGGCACGTGGTGCCAAATTACAATTCCACTTCCACACAACTATTTTTGCTTATAATTTTCGACTCAGTCATTTCCGGACCATGGTTCCTTATCTCAAATTGATATATGTGCCCTTCGCCATCACCCTTGAAAGTTTGTAACACTACCTGGGAAACACCCTGTAGAATGTTAGTTGGGAGGCCGGAGGGAAAAAGATCTTTGAGGAGGCCGAGACGTAGGTGGGAGAACAATATTAAAATGGATTTGAGGGAGGTGGGATATGATGATAGAGACTGGATTAATATTGCACAGGATAGGGACCGATGGCGGGATTATGTGAGGGCAGCAATGAACCTGCGGATTCCTTAAAAGCCATTTGTAAGTAAGTAATTATCAATGGGCGTGAAAGGTAATGGGTAAAATGACCACATAGGCAATAAAGTTTATGGGCGAAAATTCCGTGGACAAGAAGACTGCTAATCCTTAAGAAGGCTAAATTTTACTTCCCTGTACTTTCTTTAGGGCTGCAATATTCTAGTCGCAACATGTCGCAATATCTTCCACTGGATAATTTCTCAAGTGAACGGGCATAGTGTAGTCGTGAAGACTCAGAAAGGATGCATGCAAGACTTCACCAGTGGACTATAGCTTTTATTTCATCCCACTCCATCCCGTCTTTTATGTTATTCGCCATAAGAGGAATTGTCAAAAGAAAAATAAAAAGTGGCGTGGAGGTGGTGGCTAGCCGATCTCTTCTGCCTCTCTTTGAATGAGATGGGATATACATCTCGCTGCAGCATCGAGATAAAAGCAGTTCCAACTCCTACGTCTTACCTATTTTCTGTACGGGAAAGATGAAAGGAATAAACCGTATAGAAACTTGAACAATGCATGTGTGACATAAGAGATAATAATAGTAATAGTAGTAATAATAATAAAAATATAATAGTAGTAATAATATTATTAATAATAATCTTAGGAACAACAAAAATAGCAAACTCTTTTTGTAGGTTACAATGACTGTTATTGAATTCGTCTCACGAATTCAAACTAGATGAGAGGAATGTAATTTTCTAGAAAGATAAAAGTCATCAGCAAGCCTAGCGAGTTCAGCAGTTTAAAAACAGGTTAATAATACACAAAGTATATATTGCTGGTTGTGTTTGTAAAGAAACTTCTCCTACCTAGTCCCGAAAGACTGCCCATGCGACTAGTTATCGGTTGTCTGATAGTTGATAGATAGCATTGTAAGAGTACAGGCGAATACAAGTCTACTGTGCACAATTACCATGCCGAAAGTTTCACTGAAAAAAGAAGATAAATTAAAGAAGCTTATGGAAGCATACGAAGTAAGTACTTTTGTACAGATAACATTAATATCAAATGTAACGTGTGTCACACTGTAATAACAAGGAACGAGAGTCCCAAATAGAACAGCATATCAAAACCCAGGTTTACAATTTTATATATTAGTCCTACTTTTCACGTGCGATATCATTCTTCTCTAGTGTTAATATTATATTATATAATTCCATTGCCGCTGTAATGATATTTTAGTTCCTATTTTATTTTACTTATTTATTTATATTATTATTATTATTATTATTTTTTATTTTAATATTATATCTGAACTGCGACCGAGCACGAGCGCTGCTCATTCGGTCTCAAATTTTGTTAATACTACTGTATCTTCTTTTTATATTGCTTGTATTATTTTATTTGTATTTCTCTTTGTTTGTTTTGTAAATATATTTCTTTATTCTGTATATTTGAATTTAAATAAATAAATAAATAAATAAACATAAGGAGAAGGAAGCAAGCACGCCTTCTGTTTCAAATTCTGATAGATACAATGACTTCTTCCGAGATTTGTGTGAAATGATGGTGAGCGCCAACATTCCTATTAACAAGTTGGAAAACCTCCACTTCAAGAATTTTATAGAGAAGTATACGGTTAGAATTGTCCCATCTGAAACAATTCTACTTAAAGGATATTTAATGTCATGTTACGAAAATGTTCCGCATAGCATTCGAGAAGAAATACCTGATAACATTTGGGTTTCTGTAGATGAAACCAGTGACAGCATGCATAGGAGTATAGCAAATGTTGTTGTTGGTATACTCAATCCACAAAGCCCGGGGAAAAGGTTTTTTATTAACTTCAGAGTTACTCGAAAGAGTGAACCACAAAACTATTTAAAGTTTATTTGAAAAATCAAATGGCCCGACGGCATCAAACATGGAAATGTTCTCCTCCTCGTTACCGATGCGCCTTATATGATAAAAGCAGCTAAGGAAATTCAACAGCTGTATCCTAAACTGACTCATGTTACTTGTTTGGCTCATTGCTTGCATAGAGTTGCAGAAAAAATTCTATCCTGTTTCAATCATGTGGATCGTTTTATTTCTTACATGAAGAAAATATTTTAGGAATCACCCTCTAGAACAAGAATCTTTAAAGAAGTCCACACCTGTGGAGTAACGGTTAGTACGTCTAGCCGCGAAACTAGGTGGTCCGGGTTCGATTCCCGGTCGGGGCAACTTACCTGGCTGAGGTTTTTTCCGGGGTTTTCCCTCAACCCAATACGAGCAAATGCTGGGTAACTTTCGATGTTGGACCCCGGACTCATTTCACCGGCATTATCACCTTCATCTCATTCAGACGCTAAATAACCTAAGCTGTTGATAAAGCGTCGTAAAATAACCTACTATATCATATATATCTTTAAAGAAATGGCGCCAGAAATTCCTTTACCGCCTAAGCCTACTCTAACTAGATGGGGAACCTGGTTTGACGCTGCCATTTACTATGGGAAATACTGCAGTCGCATAGTTGAAATATTAAATGTGCTCGACGACGAAGACAGCGCTGCAATCAAAGAAGTCAAATGCCTCGTCTCGAACCAGCTATTAATAGATTTGAAGTTAATTGCAAATAAGTTTCAAGACCTTTCCAAAACCATTACCCTGCTACAGTCAAGAAATATGGAAATGATTGAGGCCATCAGACTATTTGAGGAATTATCTACTGTAAACAATCAAAGTGAAGATAAAAAAATTGTGTCGGTGCAACAAAAGTTTAAAAACATTCTCAAGAAAAATGCTGGATTTCCAAACTTTGTGAAATTCGAAATAAAATAACAAATCCAAGAGACAAAGCTTTGAACAGTATTGACAGTGATTGTGATACTGTTGCATTGTAGTCAGAAATTAGAAGAAGTTTTTCATTTGATAATTTAAGAATGTATGTTGTGGTTCATTGCAAAAAATAATATGATTCGTGTTTGTAAACAAAACAGTCCCACAGGAACTGGACCGTAAGTATAGTGAAAATGTTTAAGCCAGGTCTTTCATAGTAGTGGGAGACACTTGTCGTTAGGGATCTTCTATGCTTATAAATCTTTTAGGTAAGTCCAAATATGAAACACTGTATCAATAAAATTAATTAATGTTATAACAAGAATATATTTATAGCAAAATATGATTTTAATAATAAAGACAATTGTAGAAGTCAACCGACTCAAAAATTTAATATTGTGGTCGATTGTAAAACAAAAAAAAAAAAACATTCACAATTCTACATTGCAGGGAAAATCTTAAGCTAGTACTGTTGGGTGCATTTTGTTTCTGATACATATTCTTTTAGTTCTTCATATCTTCATTTTATGTCTCGGTTTAGTCTCAATAAAAAGTTGAGTAACAGCGATAATAATTATTTCATCCCAAGTGATTATATTTATTATTTATACTTGTAAATGAGGAGGATATTGAACGATGGCTATGTATTATTCTTCAGATGATTATCTTTCTATTTGATACGACCGTTCTGAAGCAGCCTGTAGCAAGTTTTTAGTGAAGTAATAGACTTTTCGGTGAGCCTTTGAAGTTTTAATTCCATCCACATACCCCATGTTTGTGTTTCTGAATAGGGCCTACCACATTGAAAGGACATCATCTTGTAATCTCTTTACATGTGGATCACATGTATATAAACTCGCTATAAACGTTACGTTCCTAATTTTAGACCGAAGTTACCTTGCCTCCTTTTCATCTTTGGGATACTCTCATATTTCCATAGTTGGAAATTACATGCAATTCCACAACCTCAGCGTTCTGTTCATACTATATAAAAAAAACTTCTATTCACAAAAAATATGCAATAATTAAAGAAATAGTGTAACAGAAAAGACGTGCTTTTTCATTACAAAAAGCCAGTCCATAAATATTTAAATAACCAGTTTTAGAACAACAGAAATTTGATTAATGATACGTTCATATTTTTACAGAATACTTAATTATAGAAACCACACAATTTGTGTAGTGCATTTTCTTTGTGTTACTATGTCCCCGATTAAAATATACGGCACCGAAATTCCGTTGAGTGAATCAGTAAAGAATATATGGGTTAAAATTTAAATTGGAATATTCAAGTTGCAGAAACCTGCAAAAAAAGTATTCTCATTAATCCACTCGTTTAGGCGATTGAAGAATTTTCTACCCTTTTCCATGAAAGAGATGTTAGTGCAAACACTCGTGATGCCCCACTTCGATTACTGTGGTATCCTGTTTACTGACCTAAGCGTTACTTCGGCGCAGAGACTACAACGTGTTCATAATATGTGCGTCCGCTACGTCTGCAATATTCGCCGGGCTGATCACGTAACGCCATTCCTCGAAATGTTGTCCTGGCTCCGTCTAGAAGATCGTAGGAAAATCCACCGTCTTTCCCTTCTGTTTCACATATTGCATTTCTCCACTCCTCTCTATCTTGCGTCTCGTTTTAAAAATTTATCCACCCACCATAACCTAGACACACGATCACAACACTCCTCAATATTATCCATTCCCTCTCACCGAACATCCTCATATTCATCTTCTTTCACAGAGGCTGTTCCTCGGCTTTGGAATTCCCTACCGAGTAATGTCAGAGACTGTCAAACATCAAACCAATTTGGTCCACACCTGTGGAGTAACGGTCAGCGCGTCTGGCCGAGAAACCAGGTGGCCCGGGTTCGATTCCCGGTCGGCGTAAGTTACCTGGTTGAGATTTTTTCCGGGGTTTTCCCTCAACCCAATTTGAGCTAATGCTGGGAAACTTTCGGTGCTGGACCCCGGACTCATTTCACCAGCATTATCACCTTCATCTCATTCAGACGCCAAATAACCATAGATGTTGATAAAGCGTCGTAAAATAACCTACTTAACAAAATCAAACCAATTTAAGAATAGACTAACGAAATATTTTTCTAACAATTCATGTTAACAATAACAGATGTTTCAGTTTTCTCAATGTTTAATGCTTACATATACAGGGACATCATTTTATTTTTACTTCAATTTTTATTGTACCTGAGTTTTTGAATGTACTTCACTCCCACCCCTTCTACTAATGAAGTTCGAGCTGTCCTCCACACAGAATCAAGGCTGCATATAGTAAACAGCACTGAGTTAGTGAGTATAGTACATTCCAGAAATATGTTCGCGTTTTCCAGTGACGAAAGAGCTTTCAACATTGAATCATATTTTCGCACCGGTACAGTCCGTTTACCTACGTCGCATCCCGATTTCCCCCACCTGCTTCTGCTCACCCCTCTGTAAAAGCTGGGCTGTCTTAGCTCTTTTCTGAAAACATTAATTTCTGTTAGGAATTGGACGTTTACGTAATATTATACAGCTGTTTAAACTAACTTAAATAGAAGTGTCTCGTTAAGTAACTGTTACGTGATTTCCCCCCTTTCTACGATCCTTCGGCATAACCACTTGGACGGACAGTAGGTAGCATGTCTGAGTAATTTTATCTGTGCGGGTCGGGCAGAAGTGAAGATGGAATTTACAGTACATAAGGTACTCTTTTATAGAGTAGGTACAGAATTATTTCAACATGAGTTACTAGTACGAAGGACGAAACTGGCAATTGGAATTAGGTGCAATAGTCTATAGTGCGATAATATGCACAAAAGGACTGAAGCCTGTATCGAAATGAAAGGCCACTACTTTCAAAAATGTGTTTAAATATCCATAGTATGATTATTTTTCAATTTAACTTCATTCTCTATATTGTACGCTAATGTGCTGTAGACAGTATAATACAGGGACATCACTTTATTTTTACTAACATTTTTAATATTAACCTGTCTGTACCTTTAGAGAACTGGAAACACCGCTTGCTCCCCCTCCAAGACTGGAGTTCGATAATACTGGCGTAAAACACAAATCACTCTACTAGGTATAGGAAGGAAGAAAAGTAGTTCATCCATTTACGTAAACTAGGAAATATCGCGATTTTGAGTTTGATAATTTTCATTAGGTTTTTCTTTAATCAAAGTACAGTACTGTATTAAGAATAAGTGTTTTTACTCACGAAGTGAGTTATCCATGAAAACGTATTCATTATGCAGTGTATATTATGCTGTCTACAGCACATTAGCGTACAATATAGAGAAAGAAGTTAAATTGAAAAATAATCATAACATGAATATTTAAACACAATTTTGAAAATGGTGGCCGTTCAAATGTTATGTTTTATTTAACGACGCTTGCAACTGCAGAGGTTATATCAGCGTCGCCGGATGTGCCGGAATTTTGTCCCGCAAGAGTTCTTTTACATGCCAGTAAATCTACTGACATGAGCCTGTCGCATTTAAGCACACTTAAATGCCATCGACCTGGCCCGGGATCGAACCCGCAACCTTGGGCATAGAAGGCCAGCGCTATACCAACTCGCCAACCAGGTCGACATGGCCGTTCATTTCGATACAGGCTTCAGTTCTTTTGTGCATATTATCGCACTATAAACTATTGCATCTAATTCCAATTGCCAGTTTCGTCCTTCGTACTAGTAACTCATGTTGAAATAATTCTGTACCTACTCTACGTACTGTAAATTCAATCTTCACTTCTGCCCGACCCGCACAGATAAAATTACTCAGACATGCTATCTACTGTCCGTCCAAGTGGTTACGCCGCAGGATTGTAGAAAGGGAGGAAATCACGTGACAGTTAATTACTTAACGAGGCCCTTTTATTTAAGTTAAACAGCTGTATAATATTACGTAAACTTCCAATTCCTAAGAGAAATTAATGTTCTCAGAAAAGAGCTAAGACAGCCCATCTATTACAGAGGGGCGAGCAGAAGCAGGTGGGGGAAATCGGGATGCGACGTAGGCAAACGGACAGTACCTGTGCGAAAATATGATTCAATATTGAAAGCTCTTTCGTCACTGGAAAACGCGAACATATTTCTGGAACGTACTATACTCAGTAACTCAGTACTGCTTACTATCTGCGGTCTTGATTCTGTGTGGAGTTGGAACTTCCTTAGTAGAAGGGGTGGGAGTGAAGTACATTCAAAAACTCAGGTACAATAAAAATTGAAGTAAAATAAAATGATGTCCCTGTATAAACTGCATAATGAATACGTTCGCATGGATAACTCAGTTCGTCAGTAAAAACACTTATTCTTAATACTCGCACAGTACTGCATTTTGATTAAACAAAACCCTAATGACAATTATCGAACTCGAAATCGCGATATTTCCTAGTTTACGTAAATGGATCTACTACTTTTCTTCCCTCCTATACCTAGTAAAGTGGTTTGTTTGTGTTTTACGTCAGTATTATCGAACTACAGTCGTGGAAGGGGGTAGCAAACTGTGTTTCCGGTTCTCTAAAGGTATAGCCAGGTTAATATTAAAAATGTTAGAAAAAATTAAATGATGTCCCTTTATATATCACAGAATAAATATTTAAATTATGTCATTATTATTATATTTTTCTTACCAATGTTTATTATTGTCACACTAACATTACTTATCCAACTTTCATTATTTCCTTTCATGTTGTTTTATGGTCTAGATATTAATGTATAACTATGTTACCAATTGTATTCAATTAGAATTAGAGTCTGGCTGGGCGGAAGAGAAGGCCTACTGGCCTTAGCTCTGCCAGAATAGATGGATGGATGGATGGATGGATCGATAGATAGATAGATAGATAGATAGATAGATAGATAGATAGATAGATAGATAGATAGATAGATAGATAGATAGATAGATAGATAGATAGATAGATAGATAGATAGATAGATAGATAGATAGATAGATAGACAGACAGATAGACAGATAGATAGACAGATAGACAGATAGACAGATAGATAGATAGATAGATAGATAGATAGATAGATAGATAGACAGACAGATAGACAGATAGATAGACAGATAGACAGATAGACAGATAGATAGATAGATAGATAGATAGATAGATAGATAGATAGATAGATAGATAGATAGATAGATAGATAGATAGATAGATAGATAGATAGATAGATAGATAGATAGATAGATAGATAGATAGATAGATAGATAGATAGATAGACAGGTAGACAGGTAGATAGGTAGATGGATGGATAGATAGATAGATAGATAGATAGATAGATAGATAGATAGATAGATAGATAGATAGATAGATAGATAGATAGATAGATAGATAGATAGATAGATAGATAGATAGATAGATAGATAGATAGATAGATAGATAGATAGATAGATAGATAGATAGATAGATAGATAGATAGATAGATAGATAGATAGATAGATAGATAGATAGATAGATAGATAGATAGATAGATAGATAGATAGATAGATAGATAGATAGATAGATAGATAGATAGATAGATAGATAGATAGATAGATAGATAGATAGATAGATAGATAGATAGACAGACAGACAGACAGATAGATAGATAGATAGATAGATAGATAGACAGACAGACAGACAGACAGACAGATAGATAGATAGATAGACAGACAGGTAGATAGACAGACAGGTAGATAGACAGACAGGTAGATAGACAGACAGGTAGATAGACAGACAGGTAGATAGAGAGACAGACAGACAGACAGACAGACAGACAGACAGACAGATAGATAGATAGATAGATAAATAGATAAAGAAATAAATAGATAAATAAATACATGAATGAATGAATGAATGAATAAATAAATAAATAAAATAAAGCAAATAAAGCCAATAAAGCAAATAAAACAAGCGAGCAAGTAAGCATACAAACAAACAAACAAACAAATAATAATAATAATAATAATAATAATTATTATTATTATTATTATTATTATTATTATTATTATTATTATTATTATTATGCGATAATCCATGGATTTAAACAAAATATATGTTATGAAATAATTACACCATGTATGTTGTTATTCACTGAAACTATATGATATGTATTTTTAGTAGCGTATTTTACGACGCTTTATCAACATCTTACGTTATTTAGCTTCTCAATGAGATGAAGGTGATAATGCCGGTGAAATGAGTGTAGAGTCAAGCACCGAAAGTTACCCAGCATTTTCTCATATTGGGTTGAGGGAAAACCCCGCAAAAACCTCAACCAGGTAACTTGCCCCGACCGGGAATCGGGGCAGGACATGGTTGCGCCCCACGGTCAGGTAAGATGCAGCAGATAAAAAAGGGTCCCTGTTTTGTGGGCATAGTTGCGCCCCGTTCCCAACAGATAGAGAAAAGAGGCATGGGATAGTTGCGCCCCGATGAAATAGGTAGAGAAAAAGACGGGAACTGGAGACTCGTAATCAACAAACCTTATTGATTTTTTATTCGATTTAATATTCATTATCGATACCGTTGAAATGAACACCATGATGTTGGCAGTACTTTATTAACTGTTTTTCTACCGTTTATGCAGTGATTATCGATCGCCTACCGTTAAAATGAACACCATGAAGTTGGCAGTAGGCTACTTTATTAGCTGACATATTCAAATGAGTGAGTCGTTGGAATATGGGACCTTAGCAATCTTGACGTTTTAGTAGTGATTTTCACACAGTCTGTGGCGTGTAGTGAGGTTAATTTAAAATGAATGTTAAGTTTAGTCAAAAGGGTAAAGAGTTAATCATTCACAATGGTTCTAAGTTTCAATTTGCGAAACCCTGTAGCGTAGGGTTAAGATATCGGTGTACAGACAAAAAATGCAGTTCATTTATTGTGTGTGATCGATAAAAAAGTGTTATTCTAAACAGTAAAATTAATCATATGCTACCTGATTTCAGTGCAGTTACTACTATAATATTTTTAAGTAGACCTAATTTATTTATTTTGTGACGATCTATTTCGTGTGTACTATGCCCATCGAGGCGCAACTATGCCATGTCCAGTTTTATACCTGATTTCTTCGGGGCGCAACTATGCCATACCGGGGAATCGAACCCGGACCACCTGGCCCCGACGCGCTAACCGTTACTCCACAGGTGTGGACTATAAAATGTATGAAAGGGAAATTTCAGAGGTATGAAACATAAAAAAGTAAGAATACTGGAAATACTATTTAATTGCAATGGAACAGTATGTGTTCCAAATGTGTACCATCACGTGCCACACATTGTTTGTAACGTTTCTGAAGATTATTGAACATGCTGGTGAAAAAAGGTTGCTGTAAGGACGCAAAAAATGACGTTATCTTCTTGTGTATTTCGGAAATATTTGTAGGTGGGCCATCTGTCTTGTAAACTGATTGTTTCAAAATGTTATGTTTTATTTAACGACGCTCGCAACTACCGAGGTTATATCAGCGTCGCCGGTTTGCCGGAATTTTGTCCCGCAGGAGTTCTTTTACATGCCAGTAAATCTACTGATATAAGCCTACCGCATTTAAATACCATCGACCTGGCCCGGGATCGAACCCGCAACCTCGGACATAGAAGCCAGCGTTATACCAACTGCGCCAACCAGGTCGACAATTCTTTCAACATGTCCAATGTAGGCATGTGGGGCCGTGAGATCCGGTGAGCAGGAAGGGTATGGGAATGGAGTTCTACGAGAAATTAGGCGATCTCCAAAGTGTCGTTGCAGAAGGGCAAGTGACTCCCCCGTGGTGTGGGCAGTAGCTCCATCTTGCTGCATCATTGTCGCTGGACAAAAACTACGCAAATTCCTCATGAATGGGGTAATAATGAGATCTCTGTAGAGTACCTGGTTTACTATTTTTGCATTCTGTGCAGCATCCGTAACGAAATAAGAGCCAATATTCTATGACTGGACACGGCGCACCAAATCGTAATCCACGCATCGTCCAGTTTTTCTTCTCCCCAAATTTTCTTACAAATACGAGTGTATTTCTTTAAACATTTCTCCTCCCATTTACCCTTTGACACTGACATATTCAGAGCTCAATTTTACATTTCATAAACAAAAACAATTGACAATATTTGAGGAGAAAAATTCGCCGCGGCACCGGGGATCGAACCCGGGTCCTTGGTTCTACGTACCAAGCGCTCTGACCACTAAGCTACGCCGAATTCAATCCACAGCACCGGATCGAACCTTCCTCCTTCAATGTTTCCCTTTGTGGCCTGACTCCAAGTTAGGCATATATGTTGACGTTTTATGTTCAAGACAACTGCTATTATACAAGGGGCGCACTCAGCTGAGTGCTGAGTGACTGTTTGGTTGGGATTCCGCAGTAAAGTGCACAGTAATCTGTATAGAAATATGCACTGTTAGCTACGAGAATATTAAAGATTTTATTAATTTGTCCTACAGAAAAATATCTGTAATATTGACAATTAATGTAGGAGGGGAAAAATTCGCCCCGGCACCGGGGATCGAACCCGGGTCCTGGTTCTACGTACCAAGCGCTCTGACCACTAAGCTACACCGAATTCAATCCACAGCACTGGATCGAACCTTCCTCCTTCAATGTTTCCCTTTGTGGCCTGACCCCAAGTTAGGCATATACGTTGACGTTGACGCGCCCCTTGTATAATGGCAGTTGACTTGAACATAAAACATCAATGTATATGCCTAACTTGGAGTCAGGCCACAAAGGGAAACATTGAAGGAGGAAGGTTCGATCCGGTTCTGTGGATTGAATTCGGCGTAGCTCAGTGGTCAGAGCGCTTGGTACGTAAAACCAAGGACTCGGGTTCGATCCCCGGTGCCGGGGCGAATTTTTCTCCTCAAATATTAATTGTCAATATTACAGATATTATTCTGTAGGACAAATTAATAAAATCTTTAATAGAAAACAATTGAGATGATACGAACACACTAAACAGATGACTGATGAAAGGATATCAGAACGAGTACTAGAATGAACACTATCCAGAACATTTTTGGGTAGACAGACATGAATGGAAGGAAATAATTAAAAAATTCTGAATATTTGTAATTATGGAATAGAGCGTGTGAAACGGAGAATCAACATAAGAAATGAAGCTGTGCTAGAAAGAGTGGGTGAAGAAGGAATAGTGCTGAAACTGATTAGGAAGAGAAAAAGACAGTGTCTACTGAAGAATGCAGTGGAAAGAATTAAGGCAGAAAAAGTTCGTGGCAGAAGATAACAGATGATAAGGCAACATTAAGATATATTCGTCGAAAGCGGAGACAAAAAGGAGGAAAAGAGGGAATATTAGAGAATTCTGGGTATGTAATGAAGTGCTTATATTTGGGCAGAAAATTATGAATGAAATTAATGTAAATATGGGTTCCGGAATAATATACATGCATCGTAATGCGGAAATATGTCCTATAAATTATGTTGTAGAATGTTTATACAATAAGAACGGTAGCAATCAATGATTTCCCTAAACAAGTACTTATTTCTTAACGATGAAGTTTAGCACATTGCTCAAACACTATTATTTCAGCAATATAATGATAAGAATTGATATTAATTCTTAGATTAATAGCCGCAAGGAATACATTATGACTTCATCTTTACCAGTTCACTGAAATACAAATAATTCTTTATCTAACTCCTTTTACTTACCTGTATGTGTCTTGTATATGGCTCATCGCTAGCGTGCTTGTTTTCCATCCAGGTGGTCTGAATTCGATCCGCGGCTACATCGTAATGGAATTTATGGTGGACAAAGGAAACGTTGAGAAGTGTTTTTCTCGGGATACTCCCGTTTCCCTCTATCATTCCCCAAAAAAACCCATGATCTCCTCTTTTCATCTAGGCCTATCATCTCTAATAGTAAAAATAGGCTGAAGTGAATTCTTTGGGGTAGTATGAGCTTTTGATTCTTATATATGGGGCTCAGCGCCCTGAGGTTAGCAGATACTAATGGGACTACGAGATACATGCATCCTTGAATGTATTTTGTTACTATCTATGCTTGCATGTAACCACTCGTTATAATGAATGACACCTGAATCCCGTTGCCATTTAATGAAATGTAATGTTACTTATAACCCGACTACTATACTATGTGCAACAGATACATGATCTATAGCTGATATGGAAAATGTTATACTGCTATTTTAGGAATATATGCAATTATAGGAAAAGGCGACCAGGCATTCAGCTATGCGATTCTCAACACATGAAAAATCATGTGAAGTTTCCGACAGGGAAAGGATCAATGGTCAAGATTTGAGGCGCTCAGAGCACAAGGAAATCAAGTCACAAAAAGAAACTTTTCAGAAAATTAGAAAGTCTTTTATGTATAGTAAATTACCCATTAAAGATGAATGTGATTTTAAACATCTGCACCATTGCAAAGATTGTGAGGACATGATTCTTTTATGCTCTGAATGTAGTCTCATCTAAGGTATGTACAGATAAAGTATCTCCCAATTGACCAAAAGTGGACTTGATCCCCTTGTGCTTTGAACGCCCCATTTACCCCTTTCCTCTCATATCTTCCTCAATTTCCATTCCGCCATTACTCTCTCGAATCCACATCATGATTTTACAAGTATGGAATAGCATGTACACTTTAAAAGAGTTGTGAAATATGCCTATATAACAAGCTTCCTCTCTGTTGTGTAACCAGAGCTTTTGCCAAGCTACAAAATTACTACCTGCTAGCCAAATCAATATGGACAGCGTTCAGTTGTGCAACTTTAAACGAAATTAACACGTTCTGAGGAAAAGAAATCAATAGCTCTAAATGTCGAGTGGTGCTCAGCCAGACAGGCCTCTCCTATCAATGTCCACCTGGTGCACTTTCACAAAGAATGCAATGGCAGCTCATTCACACGTGCGTACGTTCAATTTTGAACGACCATCGCGATTGTCTTTTTTTTAACTCGCTTCTCCTGTGGTCTCATGAGTTATTGACGGAATATTCGCTCTCTACGCCCCCGCTCAATAAAACAGGGCATTAATATTTGACGACAACAAATCATTGTATTCGTGAGCAATTCCAAAGTAAATCAAGACTATGTAGCCTATTCGTACAGAATTATAGAGAGAGCTTTCAACGTTTGGATTTTTTTTTTATTTCGAGCAGCTGTCTACTGCCCAACTCCCTAGAAACTCCAGCTTATCGTCGTAACAATACAGCGTATGTTTTACACTTTGTTTTCTGCATTTCAGCCAGAGGTCTCCGCAATGGCACTTACAGTCTGTAACGAGACGTGCCTTGCAGAGCTATCTGTTCACAATGCAGAGAATTTCATGAGAGGAGAAACAGCGACTTGATCATTTTATCTGGATCCATTGCAGAAGTGGAGAGAATTATTTGAGAGTGGAAATTACAACGATATAAATTTAATTACGGTAGTTCAAGACTAATAGATAAGGCCGGTACGTACAGCGGTGCCTAGGAGATACATTTTGGAGGAATAAATGTTATTCATCGGAACTTGCCTATGTTACTTAGGCCTCGCAGAAAAACAAATAACTAAATATGAAATTACGACAGAAATGAAGGTATTAAAAGCTATACTAACAGAATTCCTACAGAAAAACAAACAAACTGGTTTATCAGACTAATGTGCACGTTTACAAGGTGTTCTAAAATAGAGACGTAAAATGAAATGCATAATGATATCCCCATTCCGGGAATATAACGGGATGACTATTAAAAGCAGCTGAGGCAAGAATATCATAAGGAAAAGGACCATCAGCCAGGTCTCTCAGAAGACATTTAGCCTTTATTTATTATTTGGGCAGATCAGATAAGACTACCGCACGAAAAATTCCAAGGAAGAATAATTCGGAACCTTTAAAATGGTCAGTGATTTGTATAGGTTTTTTTTCTTTACTTGTTATTTAACAACGCTGTATCAACTACTAGGCTATTTAGCGATTGGTGATAGTGAAATAGTATTTGGCGAGATAAGGCCGAGGATTCGCCATAGATTACCTGACATTCGCCTTACGGTTGGAGAAAATCTCGGAAAAAACTCAACCAGGTAATCAGCTCAAGCTGGAATCCAACCCGCGGCCAAGCACAACTTCTGATCGGCAGGTAAGCTATAGGTGGCTATAGATAGTTTTAATAATAATATGTTGAAAGTGGAGAAATATGAATATACCGCTTGAAAGTGCAGAAAATTAATTTCAATTACTGTCAGAAGCAATTCCTACGTTATTTCTAAATCTGGCAGCTCATCAGAGTGCTCCAGAAACAAAAGGACGAAGAATTCTACAAGAAAAAGGGGTAACAATTTATAAGAGTTATCACCATTGTGACTCATAAGAAAAGTAATGAAATCACTGCTACCTGTCACAGACCTCGAGGCTGTCATAGATCTCTAGGCTACCTCTCATAGACCTCGGAAATACTGTTGCACACCTTTAGGCTACCTGTCACAAACCCCGGAGCTACCTGTCACAGATCTCGAGACTAGCCGGCTAGACATGGTCCCACGACACTTCATTCCCTGAAGAAGATGGCAGAGCTAGCCGTCGAAAGCTTGGAAACAAAAATCCAACTCACCTAGCTGAGAACCCGAGAAAAATTATTCTACATCAAACGCCGGGAAAGCCTCAAGTCATAATCTCAAGTATTCCAAACAAATAGAGCCATAATACTAGCTTATATATTAATTTTATTAGTAAAAAAATCAGGTATAGTTAATCAATAAACAATATAAGAGAACTGTAATTCAACTTGAGTAATATACATTCCTTACAATATTGATGTAAACCAGAACATGACTACAAACTGTAATGGAACATGTTTAATAACCTTCCTAAAACACACACACAGATGCAGACACACACACAAAATGTCAGAAACATCTTGTACTTTGAAAGGAAGATCGTCGCCAACTAATGTTCAATGGGAACAAATTTAACGTATTTATTTGTCAAAAGTGATGGTGTAGCCAAATGTTCAGTTTGTGCTAAAGAAAGCAAAAACACACGAAATTTAATTTGCAAATATACCTATTATTCTTCATTCCACAGTTCAGAATATGATAAATACGAAAACCAGTACTTTGCGGCTATTATTGGTATGCTCAACAATACGTTTATGGAGACTATTACACTTTTACTACGACATACTATTTTTGACAAATAAAACCATACGGAACGACGTGTTTCAACCAAATCATGGCTGCTAATTCTACAATTTTATCATCGCTCTAGCATTTGTTTCATCACCTCCCTAGTATTTGTTTCTTTGTTTGCCAACATTGCACTTTCAATAACTGTATCTTTTAAAATGATTCATGTTTATTTCATCATCCTTAGAACTTTTCTATCATTTATCTTGTTTTTAGTATTTAGGTTATATTATAGCTTCTGCTGTATGAGATTATGGATAGTCACGTGTCAGAGATTGTTTAATATATAGGTCTATTGATAATTGAAGAGAAACGCGACTGTTTTAATAAAAATGAAACTGAATCAAAAAAGCCTTCTTGACTAGTAATAGTCCATAGAGTTCAATGAAGATTGTATAGTTGGCACAAGTGGTAACAGAGAACAGCTGATTATAACACACCAATGGCAAATCTAGCGGAATATTTGTAATGATGAGATTGTACAATAATACATTTCCAAGACAGTTTAGTATTTTAAGTAAATTAATATTTTATTGTATTAGAACACTTTATTTTTCTAATCTTTATATAGGCCTACGTCCTTATAATGGTGTAATAGTCAATTACGAGTAAATCCCCTCGAGTTTTGTTTTTCTCTAGAAAAATAAAAACCACTACTGAGATTTTGCAGATAATATATAGAAATAATAATAATAATATTATTATTATTATTAATACTAGTGCTAACTTCATTTTTCACTAGGCGACGTGTTTTATTGAGTTGATTTCTGCAGTATTCAAGCTTGAGTAACGTTATATGTGTGAAATTATGTGAACGTCAGTCTGACCCCTCCTATTTCTTGAATAAAGAAAAACGAATCCACAAAATAATTTTGGAAAGTGAAAGAAGAACGGTATTTTAAAATTCATATTCAGTTAAATCTCATGACATACAGGATATGTCACTCATAAACTTGCTTCGCACTTACACGTTAGGTTTTCAAGGCATTACGTTCTTAGCATTAAAATTTTTATGAGTTCCATACTTTTCATTTATTTATTTATTTTTTCCAATTATACACTACCTTACTACAGCTCATGCATTATGTCCAAACACTCCCCCACTTTTCCTACAGAGCTGCGCACGAGATCGGATAAGTTACTTACGAATTATAGGGGAATGGGTTAGCCTTTGCCTTGAACTCGGTATACACACGCCCGACCCTACTGCGCATCGCGAGTGTCTTGACAAAATGCATGAGCTGTACCCCTCCTGAATCAATATGTATAATACCAAACAGACGTGAGGATAAATCTATTTTACTCAAAGTACGAGTAGCTACACTTTTCTCATTCAAGGGTACGCTTACTCCTTCATCAATATACTAACAAATAGAATTATTGATCCCAGTTAGAATTAATTAAAATTAGCAACGTGGAGTCGAATAGCCCTTGTATGTGCAAAGACTTTCGGGTGGTTCCGATGGTACCTGTATTAGTACTCTTACAGTAGCTGTTTGAAAAATGTCAGCTGGCACACAGGTTGAGGTAAAACACGTAGATCATTACTGTTCCATTATATATCGTCGCTGGTTTTAGACAGATAGGACACTAAATTTAGCGCAGTGTTGACTACGGAGCTTAACAGACTGCCCACCCTTATGTATTACATACCCTCGGGCTTCAAAAACCAATTAATCAGAGTTCCATTACTCTTTTAAATAAGGCTAGACAGTGGCTTTGAACATGCATACTGCTCTCCTTGACAAACCCATATAGTCGATATTTCTCTCCTTTGTCAATGCTATATTAAAAGTATGGGGTCCAAGAGTTTTCTGAGCTGCTTAGAGTTTCATTATCTCCCTATGCCTGTGTGTTGCCAGACTGGAATTTGTCAGCCCTACTATTCAATTGATATTTATTAAGATATTGGTTTTGAGACACCATTTACATGTTTCTCAACTAACCAGGTGCTCTCACTCCCAAAGAAATACAATGTGATTGAAAGGGAAACTATAACTATACTAGTGTCCATAAAGCAATAAGTAGTTCTATAGGCGAGGGGTTAGTGATGGCTAGAGGAGTAACTTATACAGAGTTGTCATATTTAGAAGAACGTAAATTTTCACTGGAGTTTGTAATGCAAAAGTTCGTCTGCTAGTGACAAACTAGCAATTCAATACGAACCGAGCGCGATGCGATGTTTTCTTGTTCAACTGGACAACGTTGTCAAACTTACGGCACCATGCCACGTGCGTTATCTGTAGTTCTCTCGTGTTGTATCATTACCTCTGTTATTGCGTGTGTAAAAGTGTAAGCGTTTTAAATACTCCATCGTATGCATACTTTAAAATTTCTGGTGAATACAACAAAGCCATGAAAGGCCCATTCACAATGAAAATTAAACATAACATAAGAGTCAAATTAAAAATGTGAACGTTACCGTAAAATCAAGAAGTCAAACTATCATTCACGATGTGAACATTAACATAACTGCAAAGATATTTCGTTACTATGGAAACATAACAACGACGTCATTTTGTCATATGCTCTTGTATACTTCAACGCCCTACTACTGTGCATTGTTTTCAAATCACGTAAGCATAAACATGAAACTTTGGAGTTTGCAAACTTTCATGTTAACGTCTAACGATAATGTTAATGTCAGTGTTTATGTTAATCATTGTGAATGATCCCATTGTTAAGCTGACCACAAACTTACGTTTATGTTTAATTTGCATTTGAATGAGCCTTAACTCATTTTGAACTCATGCCACGACCATGTGGCAACCGAGCCTTTATTAATAGCGACGTGATGTCATTTCCTGTTTAATAGCTTCATAAAGTTTAAATTAGTATAGCATTCTGTAGGCCTACATTTTGAGTTTCACTTGCCAATTGTTTATAGGAAAACAGTAAGTAATTTCTTTGCCTAGTATGTCTTCATACTCCGATACCGACGATATTCTATTAATCTTGTTGGATGTTTTTCTTGTGACTGTCGGAGCAAATGTGTGTCTTTTTCTTTCTTTCTTTCTTTCTTTTTCAAAATATCGGCAAGAAAAATTTCTCAATTTTGTGCGCTCATCAACTCTGTTAAGAACACTTCCTATGAATGAATATCAGGTAAATTTATCCGGCGATTTTAACCCCACTCATCTTCGCCACTTCCTTTCCTCACCTATCATTCTTTCATTCATTATCTCGTTACTTCTTCTGGTTTTCAGATCACTCTACAGGCGGCCCTCCGAAGCTGCTGGTTCTGTCGACCGGCCTCTGTGGATTTTATGCAAGTGGTGATGGATAGCTTCTGCAACGAAACCCGTGGCAGACCTTCTCGGGGGAGGACTTCCGCCTCGGACCGCTAAGGGAGCCTTGGGGGGGGGTTGCCGAAGCAGGAGTGGTATATGGACTCTGTTGGCTGTAGGGACCGGTCATTAAAGGAGTCAAGTGGTTAGGTCGGTGCGCGTAGAGGATCGGTGGGCACGCCACTCATCCCATATCGGAGGTGTACAATTGACCTCAAGGTCGTAGTGCGTGGGATGTTCCCTCCCTCCTAAAAAGAAGAAAAGGGAAGTTTTTTTTTAATAATGGAGGGTACTTGACTGTCACCCATATGAAGCCAGTATTGTTCACTAACTTAATGACAGAGTTGTTGCCCAAGGTGCGTTCTAGGAGGCTGGTCCACGCTACAGCTACGATGAGATGAGATAATAATGGAGATATTATATTGGAATGC
Source organism: Periplaneta americana (assembly GCF_040183065.1). Lineage (NCBI taxonomy): Eukaryota > Metazoa > Arthropoda > Insecta > Blattodea > Blattidae > Periplaneta > Periplaneta americana. The sequence continues at coordinate 119,849,152 of NC_091118.1, read as the reverse complement.
CATAGGGAGACCGGAGCTCCCAGGGAAAATCCCTGTTACTTGGACCACGGGCTTGCTAAACAAGAGTTATAAATTCGAGCTACAACGGAGATCGAACGCGGGTCCAGCGCTCCAGGCACTAGATCAGTGGTCATCAGCACAGTAGACCCTCTGGCTAGCGTCTCTTACCTCCGGATAAGAGACTGACTATGGTGGCTGCTGGCGAGTATAATTTCTCCCTCTTCCTACTGCACGGCACTACTTATCCATTACCCATTTCAGCGAGTGCAGACGACCACTGCACTAAATCATCGACTGCCACTGTCTATGTAGGCCTATTTTGTAGATATTATAAACAAAATCCATACAGTGACTCAGAAGGAAAGATTATACACAGAACAGATTGCAAGCCACCGGCGTAGCTCAGTCGGCTCAGGCGCTTTCCTACCGATCCGGAGTTGTGCTCGGGCGTGGGTTCGATTCTCGCTTGGGCTGATTAACTGGCTGGTTTTTCCGAGGTTTTCCTCAACCGTAAGGGGAATGCCAGGTAATCAATGGCAAATCCTTGACCTCATCTCGACAAGTACCACAATAGTTGATACAGCGTCGTTAAATAACCAACTAGAAGACTGCATACCAAAAAGAAATGTATTTTTTCACAACGGCACCGAAAGTGTGCATTTTTAAAACCATTCTCTTCACTTTGTATAATCTCGAAAGTAAAAGGTGTCTGAGGCATTCTTTTTTTAATAAGCTCTCTCTATCTCAAAGATTAGCGGGTAAAAACTCATGGATGGGAAGCGTCTTGCTCATGAGAGCTCCATATCCCACTAATCCGGGAGCTAGCGCTTGCATCGTGTTTTCCTAGGAGAAGAAAATCATCCGGCCCTGAATGCAAACATGTGTAGATCAAGCGACCCTAATGTTGGCACGGGCGCCAAATTTTTTTAATATTATGTTAGAAAAAACTGTTCAGTAAAAACAGAGGAAACACGAGAAACGAAATGAAAGGCATAGGCAGCGTACATAATTTCATTTGTGAAAAGGAGAATTTGTAGGAGGGATTTCTTTGTTTTTAATGATACATTGATTCATGAAGAAGGTTTTTTCATGAGATAATGGCTCCATATCCTACTAACAACTATACTAATAATAAAACTGTAACCTAAATTTTTGTGTTAAATTTCGGTTTTGCGAAAATAATTGTTTCTTAACATGTGTAATGAACTATTCTGAGACAGAAAATTTATTTTTAAATTTAATGTTTGTATGTACGTATGTACTGTGGCGTTGGTTCCTTACGTCACTCTTTCCCTTACCTTTCATTTCCTTTCCTTTCCCTCCATTGTATTTCAGTATTAATTTTTTCTAGTTTTATTCTTTTCCACGACAGACGCCTCTCTAGGATTAAATTATCTTTCCGTATGCCCTTAGCTCCCCTGTGCTTATGCCAACAATGATCAGAAACGCTATGAGTTTGGAACAGGCTTAAGCCTAAATATATACTAATAATAAATCTGTAGTCGAAATTTTTCTGGCACTTTTCGCTTTTCCAAAAATAATTGGTCCTAACATGTATAATTAACCACCCTGAAACCGAAAATCGCTTTTTTGACATTTTTGTTTGTATGTCTGTCTGTCTGTCTGTCTGTCTGGATGTTTGTTACCTTTTCACGCGATAATGGCTGAACCGATTTATATGAAAATTGGAATATAAATTAATTTCGTTGTAACTTAGATTTTAGGCTATATGAAATTCAAAATACTGTATTTAAAAGGGAGGTTTATAAGGGGGCCTGAATTAAATAAACCAAAATATCTCACTTATTATTGATTTTTGTGAAAAATATTACATAACAAAAGTTTCTTTAAAATGATTTCCGATACGTTTCATTCCAAGAAAAATTTTGATGGGACCAAATGGCACCAAAAAACGGATGTTCTCTGAACCAAATGATCATATTTTAATTATTTGCGTGTAATAACAAATTAAGAAACATGTTAAAGGAATTATCATTGCATTAAATGAGTGCTCTCTGGAGCAAAATGATCGCATTTTAATTATTCAAATACAATTTAAATGAAGTAACATATTAAACGATTTATCCTTCTGTCAAACACGAATGTTCCTTGGACCAGATGTCCTATTTTAATTATGTAATTACTTTATATTTATGTCTAAGAAGTGCAGTGGAGCGCACGGGTACAGCTAGTTATGAATTGAAAATAATGAAAAACATTATTTATTTATTTATATTCTATGTATTCATTCATCTGTCATCCATACTTTCTCACAGCTACACTCTTACTGCGGCATAATTTCTCAGATACCATCAATGACTGTACAACCAAGTTGAACTGTAATAAAATTGATGGCCATCAGTCACAAAGGTTAGGTTGAAGTAGCTGTATCAGGATAGGCATAATTGGTATTACTCGACCAAGGCCAGTGGAGTCCTGCAGCCCGGAGCGCCACTTGTGCTTCTCCTGCGTTCGTATAGCGTCATCGCGATAGTTCACATATACGCCCGCGTCTCCACTCGCCTCGGTCTAGTTATACGTGCGTTTTGTTTAAATACATTCAATAGATGTCACATGTCCCTCAGCCGATAGTAGTGACGACGTATATATTCGGTTTCTATCGGGCTGTACGTCCATTCAATGATGTTTTAGCTAGGGGTTGAAGAACGCTATTCCTAGCAGGTAGAGTTTTAGCTAGTGGAAGGGGATAGTGTTTACTTAGTCTGAAGAAAGTCAACGCCCTATCCTGACACAGCTACTTTATCCGAACCTTAGTCATCACTGATTAATAAAGCTGAGTTTATGTGGTCGAGAAGTAGACGGTGGATTTTGTCACACGCATTCAGGTCCAAGCACTTCTACGCGTCACTAATACAGATGCTCCTGAGTTTTTTTTATTTACTTTCCGAAGTATGGCATTACAAAAAGTTCTATATATAGCCATCGGACATATTGTAACTTGTGAACCTCGAATATATATATCAAACATGAAAATCATCGGACATCCGAAAACGATGGCTAATAAAGAATTTCTCTGCACTATAATATCATGTTCCACATTGACGCGGTAGCATATCTACGTCAACCGCAAGAATATTTCCTTCAGTGACGCATTGTTAAGCTCTTTTATGGTGGTTGTATAAAACTTTTCATATTACAGAAGACGTTTCCTTTAAAATTACGATGACGGTGTTAATAAAAATAGCTGACAGCGGCCCACAGACGTAAGATGGCTCTGTTCTTCACATCACAAACACATCTCTTCTCTCTCCTTCTTTAATATCTCGTTGTTTGGATATGACTGCCTTTTTCAATTACCTAAGTTAACTGGGGATGCCCTCCGTTGTTTTATAGCTTTGTGTATTCCCACAACGAGTTTTTCATTTCAAGGAAGGTAAGCCGTTGTCTAGGAAAGTAAGAAATATGTCTTTAAGAACCCCTTTTCTAAAGTAAACAATAACGTATTTACCTGGAACGACCGTCCTGACCTTGCTATAAATAAACATCTCACTTCTTATTACAACCTTAACCCCGATGTATTTTTAACCATTTGACTAGAATACATGCGACGCAGTTGTGACACAATGTAAGAGATGATTAAGGTCGTGACTAACATGCCAGTTAGTATCGTTCGGTTTTAACTTCAACTCGCACAGCCTGTATAAGAGAAATTACACATAGGCCCTAATACCCTTTTGGATGATATTGAAAAGACACACTTATAACAACTGAAAGTAACAATTTCATTTTGACACAATTTATTCTTGTCACTTTTAATTTAGTGCCATAGTTATTGCAGTACACAACTAGCCATAAATTTATATTTTGAAACAAAAATGACTGTTGGTCATGAGGTACAACATTTTCGTATACTGAAAAACTTCGATCCACGTCAGTTGAAACAACAGGTGGATATGTGAAGGTTTTTACATTATTAATATCTCAATCGACTTCAAGTAATGCACATTCCTGACCAGAAATAACATTAGAAATCTTACGCAGAGCACTGTATTCATAACTTTTGTTCAATATAGTTTTAATTTTGTTTTGTACAAGCTTTCGTGTTTCATCTATTGGTAAAGGACCACGACTCCTTATAGCTCATGCTGCAGGAGAAAATGCCTTTGTAAAAAATGTTCAGCTAGTCTTCTAATCAAAAAAGAAGACGGGCGACTATCATGATGACATGAACGCCTCTATTTTCACGAAATGACTAGAGACACAAGTTCTAACTAATATATCCTGTTTGAGTAAGTCAATCGTCGCGATGGACAATGCGAGCTATTACAGTACATGGACGACTCTACGGAAGTCGCAATTAAGATCGAAGTTCGACGTCTATTAGTGTAACCCGGCCTAACGTACTACTTGCTTGTAACGTCTTCTCCCTCTTCGTTCATGTGAGTATATTAAATAGCCAGGGTTCTTTTGTATTTTGTCGACCTATATCTGAGAATTTTTAAACATATTCTGAATAAATTACATCATTTAATGAAGAGAAACATCTCTTTTGATCATACTCTTTTGATATTGATTATTTAGTCAATGAATGAATAAATGAATAAGTGAATAAATGAATAAATGAATAAATAAATAAATAAATAAATAAATAAATAAATAAATAAATAAATAAATAAATAAATAAATAAATAAATAAATAAATAAATAAATAAATAAATAAATAAATAAATTCTTTTCGGAAAACGTATTAGTGTCTTTCACGTGTTAAATTTTATGTTACGAACATGTTTCCGCCTGCTATTGGTCATCTTCAGAACTAGTTGTTGCTGGTATTGATGCCTTTTGTTTTGTTTCCTGTTGGGGTGTGTTTGTGTAGTGTAATGTGGAGTCAAAGAGTGTGTGTGTTCTGAAATTGAGTTGTGTGTTGAGAAATTTAACATGTGAAAGACACTAATACGTTTTCCGAAGTGATATAGTGTTAAAAGTTCTGTAATCAAGATGTATAAAATAAATTCTATTAAATGCTCTATATTTTTTTACAATTTATTGCATTATAAAATATTCATCTGTGCTTGACCTGCTTCTTCGAAAACCTACTTCTAATAGTATGCTTCCAAATAATTTCAAGTTATTTTTAGAGTATATATTTATATTCTTACCAAGCAGTGTCCTTTGTAATTACCACATTCATATCCGTCAATTCTTTTAATTAAAGCTGCATTGCAACTCTGGTCATATCGTTACTTCACGATCAAAACTCAAATGGCTACTGTTTAGAATACGTGTTACATTAGTAGCTATTCTTTTAAAGAGCATACGCTACTGAAAACGGTGTGTTTATTTAATATGAGTAGTTACAGAAATAAACACGAAGTCGTGCTGAAAATGCCACTATGCTCCTTAATGTGAGGTCGATAAGGCCAGAAAAACGGAACTCAGGTGAGTTTCCGAAATGCTCATTAGAAGAATATGTAGAGGGTTCATGAAACAGAAGCGATTCAATTCATGTCAAGATAACAGAACGTATGTGTTTTTCAAGTAAAATACAGGTTCAAAAACAACACAATTGCTACCAGAACAAGAACAGCTGGTTATGGTATTGCGTCACTTCTCTTGTCTCATAACATTAAGTTTAGAATCTGATGCAGCGAGTGTGAATCGCGAACAAAAGGCTGACCGCAGGAGGGGATGTCTGATGTTAAACTTGTGTAATCAGGTCACGGTCCGGTCTGGTGCCCTTCCCTTCACGCTGCACCACCTCATTTCTTTCGTATCCTCCACCTGTGCAGACGCAACCAACGAACTGCAAGTTCAATTATTACCCACAAAGAAGAACGATTTTTAAAAATTGCAACATGCATCATTCCTGCACTGTTCTTAGAGAGGTCAGGAATATATTGAGTTCTTGTGGAAGGCGGACGTAAATAAAAGTTTGTTACAATTTAACCATGAGTTTTACTGCCTTCAATACCTTTCTCCTTGATTAAAATTACAGCGTTTTCAAATAAACTGCACTCAATATTACAATACATACCTACACTTAACTTCTTGCATACTAAATATGATTTATGAATAGGGTTCGTATTCCAGCTACCTAAAGACTGAATTTAAAGACACATTGGGTATATAGTACGCCGAACACAGATGATGCAACGGATAAGGATATAAACAAACACATCGTCGCTGCGTGTTCGTGGGGCATAGTCAACTCCAGAAACTATGCTAGTAAGCACATGCTTGAGCCGTGATGTTCATTTTCGTCGTGATTTTTGCAGTGAATAGACCTAATAACGTGCATTCGTAAGTTACGAAACTTAAACATATGCGGATGTCATTTGAAATGATTTTATATCGCAAGAAATTCTTTCAATAGCACATGACGTTATTAGTGCATGATGCAATACAAGATATTCCTATTGTCCGATATTTTTTCGTGTTTCATTAGGATATTGCACCTGGATCATCACTGATAATCCACTAATTTTCTGTGTACTTTTCTAGAAATTCCCTAAAATGGAGTTTATTTAATTTATTAATTAGGATGTTTGCATTGAATATCATGGTACGCTACACAAATCTATGCTAAACGTCGAGTTAATATCTTCATAATTTTGAAATTTTTATGGTAGGCCTACTGGTTCTTTTTTATTGCGTTCAATACACTTTCTGAGCCTTTAGGTATTTCAGTGTCTTTCAGTACACTGTTTTTGTCACTTTCACGTTTATTTATATGTAATGTTGTCTATATTGACAGTAAAAATATCAGTTCAAATATCCTCAACTATGCCCCGCAATATTATACGCTCTGCAATGAACCTTCAATCAGCCACAAAGGTGTAGTTATTTAAGTAGCCTTAATACGACTATTAAGGGCAGTGATCGATAAGACTACTCACTATGACTGCGTCCCGATTTTCACTTTCTAGAGGAAGAGGGCAGAGGATGCGTAACTATTTTGTACCTCTATCTGCGCTGTGACGTCACATATACTTTGAATCGGGCAACTTCACTCCAGTTTATAGGTAGCTGGAATACGGAGCCTATTTATGAGTATTTATTGTTAGTTTCTAAAAGGAAAGTCAAAACTCATCTCAACGTCAGTCCAAAATGAAACTGATTATATGAAGTCTTAAACTGCAGCACCATGATGGCCACATGATTGGGAATTACACAATTTGTGAGTACCTATTCGGAAGATCCAGGATTCGATTTCCTATAACCACACTTGATTAATATCATCAGTCGTCTTGCGAAACAGATAAGTTATCTAAGCGGTAATGATTAGTGCACTGGCCTTAACCTGCCGAAGACACGCCATCTTTCGGAAGACAAGAGTGATAGGTGGCGAGTAAACCGGAAGGAAAGAAAAGTAAGGGAAATGTAATAGTAACAGTAATAATAATAATAATAATAATAATAATAATAATAATAATTTGTATAATTCTGAGCAACATTAATCCAGTACCTACCATCATATCCTACCTCCCTCAAATCCAATTTAAGATTATCCTCCTATCTATGTCTCGGCCTCCCCAAAGGTCTATTTTCCTTCACATCTTCCAATTAAGATACTATGTGCATTACTGGATTCATTCATACATGCTACATGCCTTGCCAATCTCAAACGACTGGATTTAATGTTCCTAATTACGTTCAGTATACAAATAAATATAAATCCGGAAACTTTCAATTTTCAAATACTCTTGCAATTCTTGAAATACGCCGCATTTCGCTAACTTCATAAGCTAGCTACTTAAATGTGTTTAGATATTAACACAATGTGAACATACTCCTAGAGTGGCAAATATGAAACAACTATGCCACACAGGAGCTTAAGCCTGTAAATTAATAGTGATGTTTTCATTTTATTCTATTTTAAAATTCTGTAATAATAACTTACATAAAATGTTACCAATAGCCGTGCAGAATCTCCCATTGGAGAAAAATTTACCTAACTTTCGAAAGATGTAAAATTTCATGCATAATTTGAAAACAGTGTTACTTACATAATAAGGCACATTTAATCTCATCTGCGCCGTCCGAATGTGTTTGGACAAAGTTTTCACAGTTCACCTAACTATTCTCCAGAATATCCTTGCCTCAATACTGTTACAGTCAGTGAGCTCTACACCAAACTGGAGGCACTACTCAATGCTTTAAAAGCAAAGCGTGAACGAACGCTGAGCGCCGGAGGTATTGCTATATCTTTCTAACTTAGTGTTGTCCTTGTCTCTCTTGCAGTGAATGCTATCTTACACTAATGGTATTTTATTGCATGTGCAACATCAACCTCACGAAAGACCTATTGAAACATATTAGTTAGAAAGAGAGAGCATACCCTCGCCAGCAGTCACGTTTTCAGACAGGAAGAGCATATTGCGGTGATGCCTCCAGTTTAGTGTAGAGCTCACTGGTCACAGTATGTATATTTGGCCGCGAAATTTTCAATATAATAAGTAGAGGGTTTGTAGTAGATAATTTCTGATCAGAGATTCAAGCTCAACGAAGACCTTTTAAATTATTTTGGAATGACCGAAGGGCACATCGAGCTTACTGAGATTGTCTTTTGCGTATAATTCCCAGGATGATTTAGTGCTGCAGTATCAACGAAACACCATCAGGCATATAGTAAAGTGTATATAGTACCATAGCGACAAAGAGTAGTGCTCTAAAGAGAGGCATTTAACTAATTTTAGAGCAAACAAAAATTTCTTAAACGCTATGTGACTATGGAAGAGACATGGGTTCCCCACACTGAAACCAAAATTAAAAGTATGGAATGGAAACATAAGAGTTCACCGACCCCTAACAATTCAAGAGGTAGTGATCAGCAGGCAAAGTTTTGATCTCTGTTTTTTGGGATGTCCAAGACGATATTTTGCAGAAAGAAGCCACAATAACAGGGTTTTGTTATGCAAAATTGAGGGATGGCATCAAGGAGAAACGTCGTGACAAGTTGAGGTGAAACCTTCTTTTCCACCAAGACAATGCCCCAAATCAGAAATCTTTAGTAGAAATTACTGAAATTTTAACAGCAGGATTTGAATTGCGGGACATCCACCCTATTTTACCAGATCTGGCACCCAGCGACTTCAGGCTATTCCTAAAACTCAAAGAATACCTGCCTAGGAAGACATTTTCATTCAAATAATGAAGTCATGCAGTCCGTAAACCAGTGGTTTGCAGAGGTTAGATAATCTTTCTTCCAGGAAGCTGTGGAAATGTTGGAGCATCGCTGAGTGAAGTGCATCAATCTACTAGGGAACTATGTGGAAAAATGAGGTACAGGTAAGATTTTTTTTTTAACTATAAGTGGGTCAGGACTATAGCATAGCGATCAACCCTCGTACATGTACTGAAGTCAAGTCTAAATGTTACGCGAAAGTACTTTATGACTAAGACTACATATCTGCCGACAAGGGGCCGGGCTCTTGCCTTCCGACATTTGCTAATGATTAGAGACGCAAGTCTAAATATAGAAATCTATGTCAAGAGAAGTGACAGAGAAAATAACCAAAATCGGCTGCTGAGTAAACTTCTCTTAGTATACTTAACTACAGTCCATGAGGATTTACTTGTCTAGTCCCTTTTAGAAAGAGAGAGAATGCTCACCATCTCTCTCTCTACCCTCATTTATGATGGTCGACACTCCTTCAAACGACCACGAGTTACCAGTGGCGGCATTCTCTTCCTCTTCATATTCTGACTCCACTCCGCCAGAAAGTTCGTCCATGTCCGTGTCGTCCAAATTGATTACGAACAAATAATAAATTTCCATCTACAAGTCCATCCTTCGCCCAATAAAATTTTTCAACTTTTTCTACGTGTTTACAGGCCTTCCTCTAATTTTCTTCCGTCACTTTTGCAAGTGCGCTCATTTTTAACCTGTTACACACGTTTTTTAAGAATCCCATTCGGGGGTTTCTTTCCTGGAGATCGCAGCACGCTTCCAATTCCGCTTCCGCTTTCTTTTTTTTTTCTTTTTTTTTTTTAATCCTGTTAACACCACGAGATGATATATCTGTCGCTGCAGCAGTTCTTTCGATGAAACTCGGCACAGATATTGTTTGTTTTCCGCATTTCAGTGCCTCATATTCTCCAGTAAAGAATTTATATGCATTAATAACCATGTTCATACCGTCCGACTTCAAGGCTTTCCCGCGTTTTCCCATATTGCCTACCATTATTATTAAATACAAGAGCACAACACTCATTACAATATTTAAGGTAACAGTGAAACCATGCATCTCCGAAAACATTTTAATTTGTGAATTATATTATATTAAATTGGTACAACAAGATACAAACTCGTCCACACCTGTGGAGTAACGGTCAGCGCGTCTGGCCGCGAAATCAGGTGACCGGGTTCGAATCCCGGTCGGGGCAAGTTACCTGGTTGAGGTTTTTTCCGAGGTTTTCCCTCAACCCAAAACGAGCAAATGCTGGGTAACTTTCGGTGGTGGACCCCGGACTCATTTCACCGGTATTATCACCTTCATTTCATTCAGACGCTAAATAACCTGAGCTGTTGATACAGCGTCGTAAAATAACCCAATAAAAAAAAGACAAACTCACTTCACTATTCACAAAATACTACTAACTAATGAACTCAAACAACCCCGAGACGCCACTGAGAGATCCACTAATTGGGTTTGCAAAAGTGTGAAGGGAGAAGGGAGGAGACAGGGAATTCCAAGAATTGTACAAAAGGAAACCTCTTGCCCGTCACATCTGGTGGCAACCGGTAGACAAGGACCTCAGACAAGGACAGTAGAAATCACGCCAACTTAATCCTCATCCACTGTACGTACTTTTAAATCGTTGGTAGTTCCATGCACATTGCAGAACTATCCAGACTGAAACATTAATTCAGAATTACTGTAAGAGGGAGTCGGATATGAAACGAAACTTTCTTCCAGCTCGAGACAGGGTTAGTGATTGTAATGCAGGCTAAATTACTGAATCTCTATAATTCAGATTTTCACTAATAATGTTTGTTTCTTTCTTAGGAGACATACTCTAGGCCCTACACAGCGTCTTTTCAAATAGCAACATACTCTTCTCAATCACGGCATCCTTGGCATCCTGGAATAGCTTCCACGTATCATCAGGATGTTTTGGAGGGGAATTGCGCTGATTTTTCTGCATATGCTGCTTTACTTGTGTCCCGGAGTTCAGTCGGAAGAACATCCGAAGAACGTTCGAATTCAGATGTCAATATTTTAGGTTCAAATCCTGGTCAATCCTTTTCATTTTATTGTTTTACATGATATTATAATATAATAATATAAGAAGAAAACAATGAAAACAAGTATTATGCAACTATACTGCTTCAAATCTAACATTACAGTCATATTACTTACATCGCTAAAGAACGATAACAATATAAATGATAACTTGAATATTATTTACATCGCTAAAGAACGATAACAGAATAAATGATAACTTTAACAAGGCTCGAAGTCACAACCTTCGAATCATTTAGCGAACACACTACCGCTCTTCTACGAGATGCAGATATGAATGATTCAAATTTAAACATCTTTGTTCCGAAACTGCTTCTATAAACGTATGCATCATTTAACATCACCTCATCCGAAGTGGACTTGGAAAACATTCGCTGTTCACGAGTGCGACCACTTTTTTTGTGACAACTGTACATCTGATCTGATCATAAGACATTAAATATAGTATGATTGGGCACTGGGTCACTACCTCCGCAATATTCACTGTCGTCACTGTAATGATCTTATTTATAGAATATGGATAGGTAGTGACGCGTACATCCTCGTTCACCGGATTTTAATCAATTGCGCTATTTCTAGTGTGGAAATGTGAAATATTTAGTTCATGCTACCTTGATCAATAACGTGAACATTTTCAGCAACACACTTAGCCTATGCCACCCCTTTCCGAATACTTGGAATGTTGAAACACGTAGAACTACCAGTGAAGTACCGTGACAAGGTCTTTGTTCAGTTGTGTGTATGAAATTCAAAGATACGCATTTTCTGAGAACACTTTCACATTTGGACACTTACAATATACAAGTTACTCTTGAATGTTTATCATTAAATTTTATGTTGATCCATTTCCAAAACTTTAAAGTAAATAATGTTTTATGCGTAAAACAGGACATCACTCTTATAGCGCGCCATTTTGTATGCATGTTTCGAGAACTTGTTTATGATGTTTGTATATAGAAACATTCACAGAATTTCTAGAATTATTTTTAGTCGGCCTGGGTGGCTTAGTCGGTAAAATGCTGGCCTTCTGTGCCCGAGGTTGCGGGTTCGATCCCGCCCAGATCGATGATATTTAAGTGTCCTTAAATGCGATAGGCTCATGTCAGTAGATGTACTGCCATGTAAAAGAACTCTTCCGGGACGAAATTCCGGCACCCAGTGACGCTGATAAAACCTCGGCAGTGGTGAGCGTCGTTAAATAAAACATAATTTAAAATCCAGCATTATTTTCCACACCATTATATGCGTATTTCAACTCCTATACTAGTCTAAAAACTCATCTGTCCGATTATGGCAATTCTCGGCATACGATCTGAAACAGATAATCTTAAAGCCTGATTGAAAGGCCGTTTATGTAAGTCGCGTTTTGAGAAAGTGTATCACCGTCTACGCTGGTGTCGTGGGCATATTTAAGTATACTCGCAAAAGTCTACAATTTGCTGTAGACTACATTAAAACATCACATTTCCCGTTAGCTAACTCCTCTTCGACAGCTATCTGTGGGTGTATGCCTGTGGTGGAATTAATTATTTTCGATTCAAGGACGACTGGTGGGTGGACAGAGTAGTAAAGCTCAACATCGACGTGAACGACGGAAAGTTACTATAATTTGGATCCATTTCATTTAAGGAAAATGATTTGTTATCTATCTAAAATATACGGCGCGTGTCTTTTAAATATAGCTAGGTATTTTCTTTCAGAGAAATTCATAAAAAAGATTTGTATTGCAATTCCAAATCTTTTACCACGAACTTCAACACCAGGGACAATAGCATCTTGTTCTGAAGGTGTTTAAAATTTTAGATTACTTCTTTCTATATTCGAGACAACTCTATAAAATTGTTTTCATTTGCCTTAAATCTATTTTTGTCTTTCTGACTGAACTTCCAGACATCGGTTATAGACAGTTGAAACTGCTACATTTTCACGAAACTTTTTTAACACTGCAAGCTTTCTCAAATTCATTCTCACAGATCTTCCGATAGTTTCATTTATATAACTGAACCTCCCTTTCTCTTCATTTGTAATAGCAGTAATTAGATAGTACAGAGAAAGTCATGTAATATTGCAGTGACGGTATATTTTTATTACTTTCATTTTTATTGGTAAAGAAAAAATGATATTTTATTCCATGGATGAAAGATAATTTAGAAGCACACTCTGACTGCTATCTAACATGACGTGTGTGTATTTATTGACACTGCAAATGAGCAAATACCCGGTGGCAGTGTTAACTATTTGCACCGAATAATCACAATAATAAATACAATTACAATTAATAATAATAATAATAATAATAATAATAATAATAATAATAATAATAATAATACCACCACCACCACCACCACCAGGACTACTACCACGACGGCTACCACCACCACCAATAATAATAATAATAATAATAATAATAATAATAACAGTAATAGTAATAATAATAATAGTAACAATAATAATAATAATAATAATAATAATAATAATAATAATAAGAATAATAATAAGAATAAGAATATTAAAAAGGAGCATCCTAAATTAAATTAAGCAGGATCACTTAAAATAACATTTAAAGTAAATCTAATTTGTATCTTAACCCTAAGTTCGAACTTAAACCGACAAGTATATGTGATATATGTATACATGCACAAGTACCTCTCAGCACTACATTCATTTCTCTTTCAACTCACTCATCGCAATGGAAGTACGACACATTTCACTGACACTATCCTGATTTCACTAATACTTCAAAAACATTTCACTGTTCAAATACTTTGCATTACTACTATAAACTATAAAACTTCACCGATACAAACACACTTCACGGACACAACACTTCAAATAACAAATATCGCCTACACTCTAATTATTCCATACAATCATACTTACTATATTAACTTCAAAATCGCTAGCCTAGACCTTATTGAAATTTATTTTAGTACGTTCACTATAACTCACATTCTTTCACTAGGTGGCCCTGGTTCGAATCCCAGTTGGGGAAAGTTACCTAGTTGAGGTTTTATCCGGATTTTTCCCTCAATCCAACACGAGCAAATGCTGGGTAACTTTCGGTGATGAACCCCAGACTCCTTTCACCGGCATTATCACCTTCATCTCATTCAGACGCTAAGTAAAAAATATGGCCCATATCTCAATATGTGTTCATGGGAATTATTGTCGTTGTTTTGACCATTACTATCTGGTGTGCAAATATCCCATACTTTTATTTAAACGTCCTGTACACTCGATGTTTGCGATACTGTATTTGCTTCGTTTTAATAAATTATTGATAATTTTCGAATATTCTTCAATGTTTTGTAATTATATTACCTCTGCCTGAGCACTACATTTTACACCAAGCACATTTTTTCTTACAGGGCAAGTAATCAAGCTCGCTTATTAGTGATTACATTAAAAATCACCGACGTCATATTCAATGAACTTCAACTCGTTCTATCCACTCCTCTGGTTCGAACTCCGGTTGAGGCACTCGCCATCTCATGTGTGTTTTTCTATTCCATCGACCACGAACTGAACTATTCGCATGGAAAACTCTGGATAAATTCCGGGTGTATACATTCAACCCACATTCACAGTGTTTAAAATAATATACATACTCCAATGCTGACCTAATTTGAGATACAGTAGCGGAAAATACCATAGGTTGTGTGAAAATGAGCAGCTTTCAGCAATCCCGTAAATATTGTCCTAATAGACAATAGTACAATCAATATATCGCTTCAGGCTCTCGAAAAAAATATTATAACTGTATTCCATTTCTTCATAATTTACTGGTTCGCCTCAAGTTCTTTCGACATTATATTTTTCCATCTCTTGCTCTGTTTGTGTATTGTTACAAACTATGTATATTTCAAACTATTTTTAATAATTTTTTTTACATCTGAGATTAAATGTCAACTTATTTCCTTTGTCTTCTAGGCTGACGTAGTTATTTTGTTTCTTCTCTTTGAAGATATAATTTACGCAATTCAATTAGAATACAAATTAAATTATCATGGAGTACTTACCGATTGAACAACAAATTTTAAGAAATTTAAAGTTTTTTTTATCTATGATTTTGTGACTTATGTACTTCACAGCATTGGTAAATAATAATGCTACTTCGTTGCCCTTATCTCTTCATATTACGTAGACCTAGAAAAATAAATTTAAAACTCAGAATTTTTTCAATGGATTAATTATGAACCACAATTTTGCTTCTTATTAGTATTTGACTTTCGAAAACGATTAAGTAGTAAATTACAATTGGCATGCACAAACAAATTATATTTAGCTGATATATTCATTTTCTTACTATTCTTTCTTACTTCCTTAGCCAGTTTTACTGCCTCCTTATATTATACACTTACACTCCAATGCAGGAGGGTATTATATTTTCACCAGCACTACACAGAAACATATTGTGAGCATCCCTGACTGTTAAACACTTCTTTTGACGTTATTGATGTGGTGAAAGAAAGAAAATGTAACTTTTTTTATCTGCTCCAATCAGAATGTTTGCTTATCAGAAGGTTTAAGAATTCCAATCTAAAAATTGCTAATCCCTGCAAACTTTTCAATATTTGGAGATGAAGAAGAATACTCAAGCGTCTATGTTAACTTTCGAAAATGAGAAGTTTTAATCTTTTGGTCACTTCGCTTTTGAATTAAACTTTTGCTTTAATACTTTGATTTTGTCATACATTCGTCTATTGTCATCTCTTAACCCTAAATGCATATTTCCAAATCGTCTAAATGACATGTTGTTTGCTCTTAAATGCCTGTTATTACTCGGTTGAGAAGCTTTTATCATCCAGTCTGTTGTCAAAAAATCTGAAAAATAGAATTTATAAGACAGTTATATTACCGGTTGTTCTTTATGATCGTGAAACTTGGACTCTCACTTTGAGAGAGGAACATAGGTTAAAATATTTGGGGCTAAGAGAGATGAAGTTACAGGAAAATGGAGAAACTTTCACAACACAGAACTGCATGCATTGTATTCTTCACCTGACATAATTAGGAACATTAAATCCAGACGTTTGAGATGGACAGGGCATGTAGCACGAATGGGCGAATCCAGAAATGCATATAGAGTGTTAGTTTGGAGATCGGAAGGAAAAAGACTTTTGGGGAGGCCGAGACATAGATGGGAAGATAATATAAAAATGGATTTGAGGGAGGTGGGATAATGATGATAGAGACTGGATTAATCTTGCTCAGAATAGGGACATTGGTCCCTATCAGATGAAGAAGAATACTCAAGCGTCTTTGTTAACTTTCGAAAATGAGAAGTTTTAATCTTTTGGTCACTTCGCTTTTGAATTAAACTTTTTTTTTAATACTATGATTTTGTCATACGTTTCGGCTATTATCATCTCTTAACCCTAAATGCATATTTCCAAGTTGTCTAAATGACATGTTATTTTCTGCTCTTAAATGCCTGTTATTATTCGGGCTTATGTAAGGGCGGCAATAAACCTCCGGGTTCCTTAAAAGCCAGTAAGTAAGTAAGTAAGTAAGTAAGAAAGTATTAACTACGTACTTAACCTGCAATTTATATAGTCATCGCCCTCTTACAACTACTACACCCCGAATCACCATGTCTCTACTCATGTTCCAATCCGACCTTAGATTTTGATTCTCATACGTACTATTATTTAATTTCTTTGGAGGTATATTAGTAAATTAGTACATATTTATGTTACAAGACTAGCATCAAATGAATTATTTTATATTTCAATAAACTAATATTACTAATTATTTTAATAATAATTATTACAATCAAATAATTAACAGTATAGAAACTTTTTTTTTTAATTGGCACTGCCTGTTTTACAGACACATGATCTCGGGACACAGCGTTATTCTCCCACAGCTCTGCTTTGAGAGGGGAAATGCGCTCCTACATCACATGTTGGCCAGTTAGAAATTCGTCGATGAATTGGTGCTAGAGTCGACGGCAATTCGGAAGGCGGTAGTCTGATAGCTTTTGCGTCGAGAGAGACAGATAGAGAGGGCAAGGCAGCGTACAACATTGCCACATCGTACTTCACGCACATGTGCAATACAAGTGGTGCAAGAGAGAATTTAAATTATCAAAAGACAATAATGACCTTAGCCGTTGATTACTGTAAGCATGACACCAAATAAACTAACAATATTCTTTGCACGTTTCTCAATCCCACGCAACATGCTTCTGCAGTCGTTTCTTGCGCGTTGGCAACGGTCCAGTCAGCATCAAGATGGCCGGCAGCGTTCTGCTCGTCAACGTTTTTAAAATAATTATACACCTTAATCACAATTTTCTGCGCCTGCTTGTGCAGTACTTGTCCTTTTACAGTCTCTTGTTCCATTTATTTATCTTATACATACACGGTAAATGTTAGTTTTACAATTCAATGTATTGAAACACTCACATGTGAACAAACGAACTCTGGAAGTACTTGTTATAGACTGATTCTGATTGGTTTTATTGTACAAGTTTGTGACGTTACATAGCAGAAATGCTAAGGCGCATGTAGCAGCTGACCGCCTTCCAAAATGCCGCCTAGTCTAGTAAGATGTTATTCCAGCGAGATCGAGATGATATTTTGACGAGATGTGATTGGGGATTCGCCGTCAGATTAACAAATACTTGACTTGGAATTTGGGAAACATCGAAAAAATGACTCACCAGGTAAACATCCTAGTGCCTCTGATCAAGGGTTCTACTTCCTACGCCGGTGGTCGATCGTCACATGGTCTGATTTACTAACACTGCAACTTCAAAATAATCGTTTTCATTGACGCTATCTAAGTAACAACCTAAGCTACAGGAGGGTCAGGTTGGTATGATGTGTAAGCCACCATTTAATTCGATCAGTTTATTATTTTTAACTGTGTTCTGATCTCGCTTAACAATATTGTGAAGTGTTTCCACCTTATTTTAGAAGCTATATATTCAGTATGAAAAAGAAATTATAATGTTAATACTATTTATATTTCGTATATAGATACAGTTAGTAAAGGATTGTATAAAGCAAGTTTGCTAACAGAATTATAGAAATGTATTTCAGATATTGAGCTGTTTTTCTGCCTTATAGTTATCTGCATCTATATTTTGTATTCCATTTTCCCCTCAAAGTACGTCCTCGAAAACCACTTTTCTTGTGGGGTTTCGGTCTGATGATTTTGGAAGGCTTCACTGATGGTTCAATGGATCTACAGATGACAAACATCCAGAATTGAGAATTTTCCCTCTGTTGTGTGGTCGAAGTGGCAAGACATTGTTTACGAAAGACTCTGGGAAACAATTTTTTTCTCATTTTCTGATGAATTACATTTTCAACTGTTCCTATGTCTTTTCCCATAGGTGATTTCAAATATGATATCGGTTTTCCTGTACATTCTATAATTATCAAGCAATTTTAAACTTTCACATTTTGTCCAAAAGGACACATATTGGTAATTATACAAGGGATACATGGATAACGACGCTTAAATCTAGCCTAACCATATACTAATTATGTTTTACGAACATTGTTTTTCTTTACCTTCACAGTTTTTACTGTACAAAAGTTTCTGATTAACGTAACTCATATTTTTACTGTTTTTAAAAATGATCATGGCTTCAAGTAGACATAGATGTTTAAATAATCATGATGCCTTCTACTATGTATTTGGCTGCTAAGACTGCCTTTTTTTTTCAATTATCTTGGTACCAGCTTAAGAAATGAGGTATGACTAGCTGCAGATTCCACTCAAAACGAACGTTGTGTTTCTTTTCGGACGCTATTTTTCAAATCGTTTAAAATAAATAGATTATTTTTATGCATAATATATCTTAAAATTCCACAGAATTGAAATTTATGAAGATTAGGACGGATAATGTAGGTAGTCACACATTCCTATTAATAATTATGTCCACCAACAATGTATATAAAATCTTTGAAAGAAGAAGACACAAAGTTTCACAATCTCACTGCAAACTTTTGGCTAGTAAATTACGTTTTAACTGCTTGTACTTTGCTATATTTTACATCAATAGTTCGTAATTTGTCAAATTACCGACAATACGCTATATTCTCAACCAGTGTGTGGGAGCGCCCCCGTCATTATTCGAAGTTTCCACTTTACGGTAGAGATGTAATTTGCTCATTCAATATAGGCTACTAGTACTTCACAGTCTGCTGTATGTTTACGTTATGAAGAGTACACATGAATACATTTCACAGAATACTAGAGACTTTAAAGGGTCTGTCACCGACTAGCCTGCCCGGGTTCGATTCCCGGCGGAGTCAGAAATTTTAATATAAAATTTTTAATTTCTACCTCGGGGCTAGGAGAGATGGCGGTGCACAACTTCTAATCACTAGATTGTGCACCAATATGCCTGGGTTAAATCCCAAATCTCTCCGCAGTGCATATGGAGAGAAGCCATATGTCACTGTTGATAGTGATTCGTCCGTCGGATGGGGACGTTAAGCCTGGCGGCCTTCTTGGTGCTATTCGATAGGAGTAGGCTACGTGCCAGCACCGGGTTTCCCCTTATCCCTTCCTCATCTTCATCATCATCACTCATTCCAGACACTACACTAACACGAACATTTACACATACACTCACCTTAGTACACGACATAAACTTTTCATAGATACATATCATGTACAGTGTGATCCGCCGAAGTGATGTACAACTAGAAAATGGGTCACATGCGGAACCCGAATCACGCAAGTGAAGTGGGTGTGCATTGGATACACACACACATATACACAAACAGACAGACTTTAAAGGAGACAGAAACGATCCATTCTAATAATATGCGTGTAGTCAGAAATTTTTTATTCCAATTAAACGCAATACTTCATTGCATTGAATCGAATATAACAACTATACATTACTAGGAAAGAAATTCTGGTAACTTAGTATATACTATGCGTCTTTTCAATTTCATCATTCTGTTCATGTAGTGCTGATCAGCGGAAGAATACTACTGACGGAGGAATCGAATGTTACGAATAAAGCTCTCCTCCTGTGACCTCCGGTACTATCTTAGGTGGTAGAGGAGTGTATGAAGGCATGCGGAGCTCCGGAGGTAAGAGACAATCGAAAGACGGAATTCTCAAGGACGACCGGCAGGCCGACCGAACGACAAGACTGTTGCTACTAGTTCTCAATGAGGGTAAAATGTCACTGAAGCTGGTATCCGACAAATGGAAATTCTTTCATTCAGTTTAATTAGCAGAATTTTGTCAAGGGGGTTATTATTAAAATTGTTTACAATTTACATCGTCGGTCTTTTAAATTTTGTATTATTATTATTATTATTATTATTATTATTATTATTATTATTACTTACTTACAAATAATTTTTAGAGAACCCAGATGTTCATTGCCGCCCTCAAATAAGCCCACCATCGATCCCTGTTCTGAGCAAGATTAATCCAGTCTCTACCATCATATCCCACCTCCCTCAAATTCATTTTAATAGTATCCTCCCATCTACGTCTCTGCCTCCCCAAAGGTCTTTTTCCCTCCGACCTTCCAAACTAACACTCTATATGGATTTCTGTACGTGCTACGTGCCCTGCCCATCTCAAACGTCGGGATTTAATGTTCGAATCCACTACTCATTCATTCTCAGATTATAAAGTCCGCAGTGTAAACCTTCGAGTTCCTCCTCCGTACAACAGAAAAAAGCACCTTGTTGTATCAAGGATCTATAGGCCTACTTGTCCTGGAAGTGTCCTGAAAATAATTTGGGATGATTGCATTTTAACTCACCCAATTTACTCATGTTACAAGTAAAAGGGAATTTCCGCTGCGCTCGGGCTTGGGTTGCATCCCCCTTTAGTCTCATTGGTTTCTTCCGACGTTTTCCCCAGCCGTGGGACTGAAGCTGGATGGTCTATGGCGAGTCCTCGGCCTCACTTCATTTCACACCTTTGGTCTGATTACCTGGTTGAGTTTTTTCCGAGGTTTTCCCCAACCAAAAGGCAAATTTCGGGTAATCTTTTGGCGAATCCTCGGACCTCACCTCATCTCACTATATCTCGCCAAAACATTGTAAAAAATTGTAGAAAATTACATAATTGTAAAACTGCAAAAATTGTAAAATAATTGTAAAAATTTGTAAAACTGTAAAAATTGTAATTCTAATATTGTAAAATTTTGACTTGTTCTACATCTTAAAGTTTCATTGCTCATATAAGATCTGTGGAATATAATAAATGAAATTAAAAAAAAATAACTGAGCTGATAAACTATTTTACGGCAAATACTACACAATACTGAGTATGAAGATGGATAATAAAAGTCACACGTTCAGGTTCACAGCAGAATAGCTTTTTCGACCCGTATCCCTTTCCAACCTCCAAGGCCCAGTTATCAGTAACGGATTACAACATTGAATTATTTCTGCTATGAGTTTGCTATTCTTATACAGGGCCATCATTTTATTTTATTAACATTTTTAATATTAACCTGGCTATACCTTTAGAGAACCGGAAGTACAGTTTTCTACCCCCTTCCACGACTGTAGTTCGATGATACTGGCGTAAAACACAAACAAATCACTTTACTATGTATAGGAGGGAAGAAAAGTAGTTCATCCATTTACGTAAACAAGAAAATATCGCAATTTTGAGTTCGATAATTTTCATTAGGTTTTTGTTTAATCAAAATACAGTACTGTATTAAGAATAAGTGTTTTTACTCACGAACTGAGTTATCCATGCGAACGTATTCATTATGCAGTTTATATTATACTGTCTACAGCACATTAGCGTACAATATAAAGAAATAAGTTAAATTGAAAAATAATCATAATATGGATATTTAAACACATTTTTGAAAATGGTGGCCGTTCATTTCGACTTTTGTGCATATTATCGCTCTATAGACTACTGTACCTAATTGCAATTACCAGTTTCTTCCTGTGTACTAGTAACTCATGTTGAAATAATTCTGTACTTACTCTATAAAAGAGTAACTTACGTACTGTAAATTCAATCTTCACTTCCGCCCAACCCGCACAGATAAAATTACACAGACATGCTATCTACTGTCCGTCTAAGTGGTTATGCCGCAGGATCGCAGAAAGGGGGGAAATCACGTGACAGTTAATTACTTAACGAGGCGCTTTTAAACTGTTGTATAATATTACATAAACGTCCAATTCCTAACAGAAATTAATGTTTTCAGAAAAGAGCTAAGACAGCCCAAGTTTTACACAGGAGCGAGCAGAAACAGGTGGGGGAAATCAGGATGCGACGTAAGCAAACGGACAGTACCTGTGCGAAAATATGATTCAAAATTGAAAGCTCTTTCGTCACTGGAAAACGCGAACATATTTCTGGAACGTACTATACTCACTAAATCAGTGCTGTTTACTATATGCGGCCTTGGTTCTGCGTGAAGGACAGTTGGAACTATCATTATTAGAAGGGGTGGGAGTGAAGTACATTCAAAAGCTCAGGTACAATAAAAATTGAAGTAAAAATAAAATGATGTCCCTGTACTTCAATAAGTATCTCATAATTCAACGCTTTCAGGTGGACCTACAGCAAAAACGTATTTAACTGGAAAGGTTAAATCGGAGTATATGAAGAAAATGTATTAGATTTTGCTCTCGTATTATCTCTCAGAGCCTATATTCAACATTCTCTACACTATTTTCACAAATGTAAATTGCTGTTAATGTTGTAATAATGTAAGTTACTACATTCAAGATATAGAACGTAGAAATATATTTAATTAAATACTCTCCAAACAGTAGCTGAGAAATTATGCTTGCACAGATATCATTAAAAGGAGACTGGTCCAAACGTTTATTGCAGAATCCAAAGGAAAGGAATGTGATGAAGTGGAAGGGAGAAGGAAGGATTCCTAGAGATGCCGAACGGATAGGGAAGAGGATGTGAGATAATTGAGCGACTGAGAGGGTTAATGGAGGAGGAAAGACGGAGAAGACGTTTGTAAGAAATATCGATTAGATATGTGAATGAAAGGCTGTTACTCTCAAAGTGGAGACTTTGAACCACAGTGTTGAAGCAGAATATTTCCGCATGTAGAATATTTCGTAATTAACTCAAAATTTAATTAATCTACAAAATATTATGGAAGCTTAATGAAGAATATATTATAGAGATATCAATATAAGTTTAAGTAACACACTGAAGAATATGTACCATTGTTTGTTTTGAAATATTAAAAACAATTCCATTAGGCATCTATTGAAACGCGGTACTGATATCATTTACCTCTTTGTGGTGCCGAAGGCAAGAAAGAAAGATTTGTGCTCTAATTCCTTACATTCTGTATCATGTTTTACTCCTATTATCTTCTTGTGTGTGTTATATGTATACATTATGTGTATAGTTCATTATAAAACAACTTCCTAAATTTACAAGTTGCCAATATGACAAGCTAGACCAGTATACAATACTAGGCCTAATGATAATAAAAGACAAATAATTTGAAGTTAATATAAAATTAAATTCTGAAGTGGACAATGTATTATAAATTAGTTACTGAGAGGAAAATATAATTAATTATATATTCGCAATTTTATATTCAGTTTTCTTTTCCTTATATAACTGTGTATAAAATAATTTTTAAAAATCCTTAAAAATTATAAAGACTAAGTAAAATTTCATTTTCGAAATATAATAGTCAATCTATGGACATTATTTTCACTACTTCTTTTTTTAATTCCTAAGTATACCAAGTACAGTAGAACTCCGATTATCCGTTACCCTATTAACCGAACCACAGAACCGCCATTTATTAAGAACGGAAAAAGCAAGTGTTAAAGTGAAGTGAATGCCATAGTTCAATGAAGATGTACATATAATGTAGATTTAATGTTCAAACCTTATATTAGTTACGATGAAAGAGTAATGGAACGGAGAAAAATTCTCTCCGGCGCCGGGATTTTAACCCGGGTTTTCAGCTCTACGTGCTGATGCTTTATCCACTAAGCCACACCGGATACAACCCCGACGCCGGTTAGAATCGTCTCAGATTAAGCTCCAACTCTTGGGTTCCCTCTAGTGGCCGCCCTCTGCACTACGTCATAGATGTCTATGAACGCAGGACCGAAGTCCACACATGTGCTGAGGTGCACTCGATATGAGTGACTAGTTGGCCGGGATCCGACGGAATAAGCGCCGTCTTAAATCACGAAGTGATTTACGCATATCATATATGTTATTTTAATGTACCGAAGTACATATGATATTTCCATGCAGATATTCTGCGTCATCATACGATGAAAGAGTAATGGAACGGAGAAAAATTCTCTCCGGCGCCGGTACATTAAAATAATATATATGATATGCGTAAATCACTTCATGATTTAAGACGGCGCTTATTCCGTCGGATCCCGGCCAACTAGTCACTCATATCGAGTGCACCTCAGCACATGTGTGGACTTCGGTCCTGCGTTCATAGACATCTATGACGTAGTGCAGAGGGCGGCCACTAGAGGGAACCCAAGAGTTGGAGCTTAATCTGAGACGATTGTAACCGGCGTCGGGGTTGTATCCGGTGTGGCTTAGTGGATAAAGCATCAGCACGTAGAGCTGAAAACCCGGGTTCAAATCCCGGCGCCGGAGAGAATTTTTCTCCGTTCCATTACTCTTTCATCGTATGATGACGCAGAATATCTGCATGGAAATATCATATGTACTTCGGTACATTAAAATAATATATTTATATTACTTGCTAAATTTTTCAATGAATTATGGTATTTATTTAATTTTAATCCTTGTTTTCTTCGTTTTTAATGTATGGCGCTTGGTCCATTATGGCTCTCAATCCTTCAATTATCCGACTGTGTTTCTCACGTTCTTTTTTTTTCCTGCAAAAGAAATATGTACTGCCGTAGTTTCCCCTAACTATGGTCCACTTTTGTCACATTTTTCTTTGTATATTCAGAACTATTTATCCAGATTAAGTGAAATTTTGGCTTCGGACTCTTGTAAGTTTATATTAAATAAATATTGACGTATGTGTTTGAAATTATTTAATTACAAGTGTTAAAAATAATAAGCATTGGTACATAGTTGTATTCTGAGTTGCCCAACTATGGTCTACTCATATATTCATGCTTGAAAGCATGAATTGACTATAGCTGGAGCTGTAATTATTCGTAAATCAATACATTGAGTTTCCAATTTATGGGTAGAAACATAATCTAGCACACAAATATTAAAAATTAATGAAAAGTACACGGATTCTTTTTATTAGTACACATTACATAAACACTCAATAAACAAGTGAAATCTGAAAGTCATTTTTCTGCAATAATGAACAACTACACTCACCAGCAAAAAAACCGAGCCACCTAAAGTTTCTCAATTTTTTACGAGGTGAGAATCAGAAAATGCTTTATGAAATGAAGAAAACATTGCTTGCCAGAAAAAAAAAACTTATTCATTATCATTTGCACTATTATTTTCAACGCCAAACAATGGATATAATTAAAAGATGTAAAAACTTACAAATTATATGAATTTTCTTCCAAATGTTCAACTGATTTTGTGGCCACCCAGATGTTGGTAATAGCGGGTATTGCCTCCCCGTGACTGTATGACTGTTACCATTCGCCGATTCAACCCTTCGATCAGATTCTGGGTGTCAGTGTGGTCGATTCTATTCCATTCTTTACTTAGAATTTTTCGGAGCTGCTGTAAGTTGTTGTGAGGAGTTAGACGACTTCTAACTCGCTTCCCTAGCATTTCCCACACATGTTCAATAGGGTTTATATCAGGACTTCTTGCTGGCCATGTCATCTTATTCAATCCAACGTCGTGAAGGGACTCATAAACGATTCTTGTAGCATGAGGGTAAGCATTGCCATGCATTAACAGCAACTTTCCACCAATAAGTGGGGCATATGGTACCACATGTTAAATTAGACCTCCTTCGATGTATCTTGGAGCAGTTATTAATGAAAACAAGTTCTGTGTGAGCTTCATACGAAATGCCACCCCATACCATTACTGATCCACCTTGGAAACTGACACGTGAACTGAAGGTACATGAAGAAAAACATTCTCCTTCTCTTCTCCACACCTTTCACGTCCATCTGTAAACTAAATCTCGATTCATCTGTGAAGAGCACTCGTCGCCACTCCCCCAGGTTCCAATTAGCATGATTGTGACCAAAACGTAATCGTTCAACATGATGTTGCTGGAGCAATTCTGAGCATTTAACTGGTCTTCTGGAATCAGCCCATATTCATCCAGACGTCCTCTTACAGTTCTCTCACTCACGTTAACTTGTCTTATTTTCTGGAAGGCTCTTCTGGTCTCAATAGCTGTGGAATGGCGATTTCTTAATGTGTTTAGGACAATAAAATGGGCGTCACGAGCCGACGTTACTCGTTTTGTCCCTGAACCGGGTCTCCTGGTATAACCTCCTGTCTCTCTAAAGCGATGGTACACTCGTTATACGGTCGATCGAGGAATCCCAAGAACTGCAGCCACATAACGCTGACTATTCCCACCTTCTATCATTGCAACCATTTTTGCTGAATCGGTAGGACTTAGGGACATTTGTATACAATGAAGTACTCCAATACTGCCTCAAAGGAGCTTACC
Source organism: Periplaneta americana (assembly GCF_040183065.1). NCBI lineage: Eukaryota > Metazoa > Arthropoda > Insecta > Blattodea > Blattidae > Periplaneta > Periplaneta americana. Next base: position 119,822,368 of record NC_091118.1, on the reverse strand, counting down.
GGTCTGTAGACATCTGCAGCTTAGCTCGAAATGAGTCCGAGAAGTTTACAAGAACTAATCTTCTTTTCAGATCATTGTTGGCTATTACGTATTCAGTATTACATTGTTACGTATCACAAAATAAATGAATAGCTAAATGAACCTCAGCACTCCTACAATTATTTAAAAAATCCTAGAATTTTAAAAAATTTTAAAGAAAATGTAATTGGTCCGGTTTTTTTTGCAGGTGAGTGTACTGTATATTAAAGAACAAAAGTACGGTATTAAAATAAACTGACACATTCTTAGCAAAATATTACGCAAATAAATTCACTCATAATGTTTATTTATCGTACTGAGAACCACATTCATTAGGCTTATTTCGATCATTTGAATCTCCACTTTTCTTGTAATTCTGAAATTGAAAATAGATCTCTCTTTTTCGAGACGCATTTGGGGTCTTCAATTTATTTTATTATGTTTTGCTTTCTATAGAATAAAATATCTTCCATTTTTCGCCACCTCAGTAATTGCCGCTTCGTACTATACATGAAACAACAGCTCCATTGTTCTTCACTTCCAAAACTTTCCCTAGCCACAATTTCCTCCTCATAAGTAACTAGCATATAAATATGTGCCTTTATTATTAATTTAACAGACTTCGTCTTCTTTTCCATATCTGACTCACTGTCTGTAAATATGGAGAGAACGCCGAAAACATCATAATCTGAATCCAATTCAATTTCATCGCTCTTATAGTCACTTACAGGGACGGTTGTTTTCCTTCTACCCTGAAGTTTTCGTTTTACCGCACCATCATTTCTGCTAGTACCATTGATGCTGGAACAGCCTGTTTCTTTCTTTACTTGACTATAATGTTAAATGGTGTTTTAGAATATAGTGAGATACCGTATTTGCAGAATCAAATTGATCACATTTTATTGGAAACAAATATTTCAAAATGAAATACAACTATGGTCCACGAAAAATTGTGGTACATAGTTGGGGCTGACTTGTAGTCTACAGGTTAAACATTTTTCACGCAGAGTCCTTAACCTCTGCCAGTCTAATTATTACGTGAAAGTAAACACTATATAGCCAGGTTTAATTGTACAAAGAATCATATATCTATAACGTACCAGTTCTACAGAGGAGAGCTCAATAAAACAGACAATCAGAAACTAAATGATTTCGTGTCTTCACACTTTCAATACAACGATGCACACTGACCTTGTTAAGCATCCATATCATTGCCACGTGTAATGGTAGATGGAAGTATCTATGGGGAACATAATTCCATCACAGTGGCTCCTTAAATGGCAAACACCGAACTCTTGTGAGACTAAGTAGTACATAATGCGTTTTGGAACATAGTTGGGTGCCTGGACCACAGTTATGGGAAATTACGGTATTGTACTTTATATTAGTATGTATTTTTTATGCAGTGTTGTCACTCGTACAAGCCTAGGCTATTGCTACCGTTGCTGGACGCGGGAACAGTTATTTGTGGGTATTATTCCCAAATTGTCAGATAGTCACTACTTACTATCAAAGAAATGACCCTAAGAACTTCCGCACAACTTATAGCAAACCCATATACCATTCAGACCACCTGTACTATTCTTTGAGCGACCGTACTGTATAACGTCTTGCAAAGTGGCTTCCACGGGTGTGAGAAGAAAACGTATTGTGTTAAGTATCGGAAAAAGGGGGGATAATTGCGCAATTTGTGAAAAGAGAAACCTTGCCTCATCTAAATTAAAAGAAGATATTGGTGTTATAATTTTTGCGCGATTTAATAAAGAAAAGAAGTATAAAGTGAAGTGTATGAAATACGTGAATCTACAACACGAGACTTCTAATATTCATATATTTCCCCAGTGAGCAATTATATGGAGTTTTTTTGGCCTTTAAAAATTGACAGCCATGATTAAATTAGTGAACTTCTGATCCACTACCATGCACGTTAAACATAACACCATGAAGAAAATTACGAAACTGTAAGTATTAAGTTATGTACTTGATTTAAGAAAATATTTTAAAATGCGGATTATTCAATTTTTTTATTAACGGTTAGCCTTCCCCTTTCATTACCATGGATAATAGAGGTTCTATTGTATACAGGGTGTTTCCGAGGTGGTGTTACAAATTTTCAGGGATGATGGCGAAGGGCACATGTATCAGTTTGAGATATGAAACCCTGGTCCAGAAATGACCGAGCCGAAAGTTACAAGCAAAAATAGTTCTGTGGAAATGAAATAATTTTATTCCTCTGCTCACCTTATGTATGTGTATTTATCTATACATCTTACACATACTGTATTCATCTGACGTTGTTTATGTTGTCTATTTAAAGTATTCCATTCACTGCGCTGTCTGAGGGATGGGGACAGGAAACTATACTAAAGCAATGCAGATAGCGTAATGTGTAACGGACATGATCGGTCCTGATATGCACGTCTATAGACAGCAGTGTATGTGTACAAGTTGCAGTGTCCAGTCGATCAGTCCTAGTGAAATGGAGGAGTACACGAGAGCGGAATAAGCAGACCTGATTTTCGAATACGTATGAGCCAATGGGAACAGTAGACAAGCTGACAGATTGTACCGGGCCAAGTACCCACTAGGAGACATCCGGCCCATACCATTTTTCCACGACTGTTTCATAAGTTAAGGGAAGGAGGGCACATGGTGCCAAATTACAATTCCATTTCCACACAACTATTTCTGCTTATAACTTTCGACTCAGTCATTTCCGGACCAGGGTTCCTTATCTCAAATTGATACTTGTGCTCTTCGCCATCATCCCTGAAAGTTTGTAACACCACCTCGGAAATACTCTGTATATTAATTACTCTGCAAATATTGATTTTGAGATCATTACATAAGTACAAGAGTTAATTCCTTACACTGAATTAGTTGTATGATATTTTTCTGCGCCAATAAATGTTTATATTATTTTATGTTTCCTTTAATTGAAGGAACATATGTTGTTTCATGCTCATTCCACGTGAAGTAAGAAGATATAATGAATACCTAAAAAACGTGGGACTCAAAATAAATTCCAATATTGGTATTTTAAACTTTTAATTTACTAAAAAAAATACTATTTACCAGTAAATTTTTATTTCTATCTCCATGAATGTTTAAGAGCTATGTTTGAATAATAAATTTAATCAATAATGATCGCTAGCAGACAAGATTTTAAAAATATTTTCAAGCTCTGTAATAATTATCATGCGGCTCGCTGGCCACGTACGCCTCTTGTGCTAATTATTATTTTTATTTTTAGACTAATTTATAATTCTTATTTACAGTAATCTCACTACAGGTTTTGATTTATCAGAGAAAATCAAAACTCGATTGGGATTTAATCGACAATTACAAGATAAGAAGAAATTATAATAAGAAATTAAAAGAAATACAGTAGGTCTACTCTAAGACAATAAAATATTAATTTACTCACGAAAATACTAAACTGTCTTGAAAATGTATTAATGTATCTTCTCATCATTACAAATATTCCGTTATATGGCAGTAGTGTATTATGTTCTCTTGTTACCAGTTATGCCAAGTATACAATCTTGGACTTTATGAACGATTACTAGTCAAGAAGGCTTTGTTGATTCAGTTTCATTTTTATTAACACAGTTCCATTGCACTTCAATTACACTATCTAACATGAAATTTACCTCTGTGATTATAATACATGTTTCTAGTCCATTTTCACGCATATATTCTGAAAACAATGCTTAAAATGTCATGTCACATACAATTTTTAGATATTTTAAATAACCTACATCGAAAATGATTCCGCGTGCCACCTGGTAACATGCGTGTCATATATTGACTACCCCTGTACTACACGATTACTTACATATTTACAAAATGTAAAGATGAAAATGTGTTATTTGTTACACCATCTAACCAAGCCTTTGTCAATTATCAGGATACGGTAATAAATCTGTATTTTCTTCTAGAAGTAGACACCGCAAAAGAGGTAAACCCAGATAGAGACCAGTCTGGCACTTCTAATGGGGTTGTAAAGAACATTATATCCTGCATAAACATTATGTAACTTATCTTATTCACATTTCTGTTTACTAAAAACAGAATCGGAAATTTGTAGATAACAAACATATTTGAAGAAATAGCTTATCTTATTCCTTTTAGGACAATGCGTTTTGTTAGCCGAAGATTGAATATGCTACTTGAGTGGTGATGTCGCCTACCAGTTTAACCCAATGGACTCGTATTGAAATTATTTAAATTTCCTACGATCAGATTTAATGGTTTATACTATAAGTAGTTATCGTACTGTTCCAACGTCTACAGTTTGTTTATGTATTTATTTGTATTAATTAACAAATTGTGATTTTGTATGAAGTGAAAGTACGCTACCTCCCCAATGATGTCTAGCGTGCAATAAACCCGCCACTGTTCTAGTTAACGCACCTGTCGCTACCCACATCTTCAACCCTCCCACCCGAGGTCATGAGCTTAGGCAAGTAGCGTCTTGCAAGTCATTCGGCGCAGACGATCCTTTTGCCTGTACATGGTCTAAAGCAGCGGTCGTCAGCACAGAGCGTCCTGGGACTAGCGTCTCTTAACCGCGGAGAACACAGTGCACCATGGTGCACTCGTAGCTGCTAGCGGATATGCTCTCTACCTCTTCCTGCTGCACGACAGGGCACACAGGACGGCTCCGCTTACCCTTTACACATTTCAGCGAGTGCTGACGACCGCTGGTCTAAAGTCTAGACCTGCAGTGACCAAACTGGGTATCGTGATTACATCGTGTAATCAAAGACATTCATACTAGTAAGGGAAGTTTCCTGTACATTGCTCTCTCTCTCTCTCTCACGTACTGAAGGTAAGCAGTGTCGGTACCATGTCGCTCTACAAACCCTCTGTCTCTACGAGCAGGAACAGAAGGTTTCGTACAGAATTCGCTGTTCTGTCGGAGAAAATGTAATATGTTGCTTTGCTCAACGGTTCAATTTGTAGTAGTATATAGAAGCGACATTACAGGGCATTACGCTGAATACACAGGCATAACAGGTATTATTATGATAATGATTATTATTATTATTATTATTATTATTATTATTATTATTATTATTATTTATCAGCAAGTCTTACCATAATTATTATATACGTGCCTCAATATATAGGCCTACAACTTCCCTTGAATGATAAAAAATTACTACGCTATATCCCCATTTTAATTTCTTCTTTTAATCTTTTGATGACTATTATCACTTATTTACTAGTTACTGATTTAATAATAATAATAATAATAATAATAATAATAATAATAATAATAATGATATAGAGAAATTGATTGAATATTACGTGCTTGTGTAGTAATGAAGTGAGCTATTAAACTCTAAGAACTGAAATCAGCCTTCAATCATCGTCATGAAGAGAAACATGACATAAATAAATGTAAGGACGCCAGCTATCTAGTGGCGAACGAAATAGCTTGTTCTCTTAAGCCTTACAACGAAGGAGAGATTTATAAGGGCGTAATGATCAAGGTGGGCTGAAATAATTTGTCCAATGAAAGTTAATTAATTTTGAAAAAAACTGCCCAGTTCTCGACTAAATATCGAGAAGAGAATTCAAGAAATATCTGATTGTGTTCATTGAGGGATATTTAAAAGAAAAGAAAGAAAATTTGTATATATTTTTTATTGGTTCATATGCGACAGGATCATGTCAGTAGATTTACTGGCGTGTAAAAGAACTCCTGCGGGACAAAATTTCGCCACATCCGACGACGCTGATATAACCTCTGCAGTTGCTAGCGTCGTTAAATAAAACATAATATTTGATGACAGTAGTGACATTACTGATACAGCAAAGCTTGCTACTTTTATTCACGAGGTTGATGAAGAACTCAATGTTAGTGCACGAACCACCACTGGTTATAGTTTTCATGCCATGTACCTCTCCCCCGTCTCCTTACTTCTTAGACTGTCTCTCGCGTGTAATCACTGCCGTTCGAGTTTTGGTCACCGCTGGTCTAGGCTATGTACGGGGAGTTACAGTACGGTGACATGCTGTACTGACGTAACAATGTCTTTAGATTTTACTCCCCCATGTAATTAGACCTGTGCACCGAGCTGAATGAACCCTCTCATGGCTTTTTGATGTGGCAACAGTAATCGATATGACGGACGGTTTGACGATGTTGCCTACGGTAACGAATGTAGCGTACAAGCAAGTTTTGAGGGATATTTTCCTTCCTACATTACCCTTTATAAGGAACTTTGATTGACGGATACACAAGAAACGACCGATATCACACAGCGCCTAGAGGCCAGCACATACATCCATTTTTGAGAGTAAAAGCGTTATATATACTTTAGTCAAATACGTGTAAAAGCTGGAGAGTAAAATTTAATCTTCCGTCTTTTATAAACCATTACAAAAGGGAACAATTTCACATTATTTACTAAAATAATGTAAAATTTAGTTTATTCGAAAACACAATCTGGAAATATGTTATTTATATTGTACATTTCACTTATATATATGGTTATTAAAAAGTAAGTTCCCATTTTGAAACAGGTGTGTCTTCTTTACATATCAACAGTTTGGTTTCATATAGGTTCCATTACTGTTTAGAAGCTTTGGGTTTTTTATCGTGTGTGTTTCGTTGCTATGGTCACTGTTCACCCTTGTATAAATAATAATAAATTGGTGTTCAGAATACAGAGGGCAGTAGGAGAGTAATTTTAATCATTTTTACAATAGTTTTACCACTGTATAGTATATACAGTCACGAAGCTCAATACGTAGTAAATATGCATGCATAGATAGTTGCCAACTACTAGGATCGCTAATATCGCCTCATTACAGACAATGCAAAATAGTACCGGCACAGTCTATTGTTCCTAGCACCCTCACAACTCAAGCTTCGTGACTCTATATATTAGATTGTGGTTTACTTTTACATGATAGCAAGGTTACTGTCTGGTGTGGTTTTACGTCACATTTCATAATTGAACCGTATTTTATGAATAAATTGAAAATGGACAAACGAAAACAGTGACGGTAATCGGGCAGCGATATTTTCAAATGTTGCAAGACTTTGCAATAACAGTTTTACAGAACTATGAAATAGAAAACATTGTTTTCATGCAAGACGGCGCTCCATCTCACTTACGCAATATTGTAAAAACACTACTGGGCAACACATTTGGTGATCGTGTAACGTAATTAGTAGGCATTTTCTGAACAGTTGGGCTTCTAAGTCATCAGACATAAATCCAGCTGACTACTGGTTATAGGGTTATCTAAAAGAAAAGGTATTTCTTAGTAGACCTACTACACGTGAGGAACTGAAACAGTCAATATCGGATGTCATTGAAAACATCCCTAAGAATTTTTCTTATTGAACATTGGTGGTCATTTTTAATTTTTTCGTGTTTTAATAAAATCTCATTTCTTTACGAACAAATTAGTGTTTTTATTTTTGTGGAATCTATAAATTTGAAAAACTTATTACCATTTCAAAATGGGAACTTCCTTTTGAATGACCTTATATACATATAAGTAATATTTCAAGGCAGGAGAAAGCAGTCGTCTCTACCAAACTTTCGGTGACGCCCACAAAGACTTTTGGCTGTTTGCTGTTTCAGAGAAAACTTCTACAGTTGCGAGTTGGAGAGATTGCAATGTAGAGAAATTCAATTTTCTTGTCGGATGAACAAGCTCGTGAGTCATTGTTACACAATTCGTTGAACATTTCGTACAACTACGAAAAATAAAGATTTTGAACAGTATTAAAAAATTCGAAAATTTTGGAAAATTATGGTTTCAAACTGTAATACTTTTCATTTTATAATATTAACATAAATAATAATAAAAAGGGAACAGATTTTGCGGCGATGCTCTTAGTATGTATGTCTGAGGTTAAATGTAATTTCTAAGCAAAAAGAAACAAAAAAGAAAAAAGAATGAGTATACATCATTTTGCATAATATGGAGGCATCTGCATGTAGCCTACATTTCAAACAAACATGTAGGCCCGCTTTCTTCAACTTTGTTAAATTATAACAGTGCGTTATTCCATTTTAACTGTATACTTAATAGTTGAAGCATTTCTTCAACTACTGTTAGCACTAATAGACTGTTAAAACCCGTGTTCTCTGCTAGCATAGAAGTATTCAATATGGCTGGTGTGTTAGATGCTGAACTTTTATATCTTGACTATTTAGAAAATGATATCCATGAATAGATGAACATAGCGGATAATTTCAGTGATTTGACACAACAGAAGTTCATACAAATATATAGGCTATTTTTTGCCAAGTCTCACTTTTCGCTTTCAATATAGATCCGTTTGTTTCTTTATTCCCAACAATTGGTTTATAATGCGAAATTATTTCCAGCAGAAGGCTTCTCTCGAACGAAGAGAAATTAGTCCCACAATTTCTTTTTGTTCCAGTGTTTTCCATTTTACAACAGCAATACCAACAAGCCACTCTACGTTACTGTAATACAGACGACACAAAGAAGCAGAAATCAAACCTGAGAGAATAGAAAAACTTCTATCCGCTCAGAATGAAACAACGGAAACAAGCGAGAATCGCAATTGTCAGAGTTCAGAAAAGAGAATTGAGCCTATAATTGGTTATAGGTTATGGTTAAACTCTAGAATCTCTGGTCCTAACAGAGAGTTAACAAACAGAACGTTAAAATGTGAAATGTAAAGTTGAAGAAACGCAATATTTTAACAGCAATTTATACTTTTAACTTACAGTTAATTAACGCTGTATTAGATGCATTTTAACAAAGGCTGAAGAAACCGGGCCATAGTCTATCCATGACTGGAACCGAACAAGAAGGTAGGTAGAGTCAAAATTCATATTGGGATGATAATTTTTTCCTATCACGCATATAAAAAACTGCATCATCTTGTCTCTTAATAATTAATATAGCGTTGTTAGGTAACAGATCTGTTCCGTATGAGTAACTTTCTGAATAAATATCTTATTTTATAGTCCCTCTATGTACTGCAATTAAGAAGTTCATGTTTTCCATATTAACAGCACATTTTCCTCTACAGTGTCTGACTGGTTAGACCTTCAGCCTGCTACTCAAGTGGTCCGGGATCGAGTCCTGGACAGGCCTGGGATTTTCCATTGAAAAATCCATAGTTATACTTGTGGCAAAGTCCTAGTTGAGGTTCTCGAGATTCTCCCGTTTCCACATATTAGACATCTACATCATTCCGTTTGTGTTTCATGACTGATTATATGAATCTGCAAGTTCTTCTCAATACTGAGAAAGACTTCTTTATAAACGTTTATAGAAAAGCAGACAAACAATTTTCTTAATAATCTGTTTTCGATCGCTGCATGGATATTGACAATAATTTATTTTACGTAAAGATTAATTTTTTGTTCCTATAGAATACGTTTGTTACGGTAACAATTAATATTTGAGAAAAATTCGCTCCGGCGCCGGGAATCGAACTCGGATCCTTGGTTCTACGTAACCTACCAAGCGCTCTAACCATTGAGCTATGCCGAAGTTCAATCCACGGCACCGGATGGAATTACTGAGGAATCCCGGCCACCAAGTCACTCAACTGAGTGCACTCCTTATATAATGTCAGTTGACTTAATATAAAATGTCACCAAACATGCCGAACTTGGAGCCAGGCCACAAAGGGAAAAATACTGGAGAAGAGGGATTCGATCCGATGCCTTGGATTGAACTTCGGTGTATCTCAATGGTTAGAGCGCTTGGTACGTAAAACCAAGGACCCGGGTTCGACCCCCGGCGCCGGAGCGAATTTTTCTCCTCTAATATTAATAATTTATTTTGTCAATTTCTACACATTAGCAATCTTCAATAGTGAAAAAGTGAAATATCGCTCGATAGATATTTTCGACGGACTTCTCATCATACTGGTAGCCAACGAATGCGACTTCGCAAGTTATCTTGCACACCAGTCCCTTCAGTTTGTTGCCATGGTAACGAAAGTGCTTAAATATTTAACAAAATAATTCCGGTTCAAACGCAAGGCGAAACAAAAGCGTCATTTTGGTCACGTCTGTAGAGTTTTGTTTTTCTACAACTTAAAGAAGAAAGACGGACAGCACAGCGTCAAACGTGCTGTCAGATTATGAACGGCCAGTCTCATGCTCTAGTGATTAACAACACTGGTTCCTAAGCAAGAGGTTTCGGGGTCGATTCGTACTCTGCCGAGGAATTTTTCCTTCATTAGGAATTGTTCCTAGGTATGTATAGCCTGAATGATTGTGTTGCTTTTAGATTAAGTTAGATTTAAGTTTTTGGAAGGGACTGGCTCATCCTACCGAAAATCCACTAACAATATATTCTTAAGGGATCACAAGCGAACCGATGGACTTACATACATACAGATTATGAATAGAAAAACTGTCTTGATCACAAGACATCTTGATCTACCGAAAAATGAAGATAATCGTAACAGATAATGTGAACGGTAAATTAAAAAGCACTGTAAGAAAGCTGAAAAGGATGGGTATATAAACATAATATGCAGTTTTTTAATTTGAATTTAAGATATATAGGGTGGAAGTGAAATAATCCTGCAGATTGAAAGGGACTATAAAGTACACTTAAATGAATACAAAACCTATATTATAATAATAATAGCCTAATGTGTCCCTTGAAGGGCAAAGGCCTCCTGCTAGAGGGTAGCTCTGTTTCACTAACGCGGTGAGCTACTCCGCGTTAGGTTGTGTCTAGTGTTTCTTTGTCTGGTTGGAGTTGATTTCGCTGTCACTTTGATTAATTTGATTTCACTAACACTTTTATTATATTGAATGCACTTTCACTGAGTCAACTTGGGATGTTGTTTGTGGCTGGCACTGTCTTCGTTTGTAGTCGACTTCCAATTGTTCTCCATGTTCCCCTGCTTCTTGCTATTCTGGACCATTGCTGGCCTGCTTGTGTTGTGTAGAAGTCTGCCCACCTCTTCCTTGGTCTGCCTATGTGCCGGTCTCCTGTGCGCGGGTCCCACATGGTGGCTCTGTATGTCCATCTTTCGTCTTTCATCCGCGCGATGTGGCCTCCCCACTTCCATTTCAATTTGTTTGCTCTTTGTGTGACGTTTGTTGTTGATGCCATTTGGGACAGCGAATCATTGGAAATTCTGTCTCTCATAGTTATTCCCAATATCTTTCGTTCCATTTTCCTTTGACATATTTCTAGCGCATTCATCTGTCTGTTTGTTGTCGACCATGTTTGGCATCCATAAAGTAGTGTTGGGTAGACGCAGGTTTGTAGTACTTCGAATTTGAGTCTTCTGCTGATTGTCTTATCCAGAAGTATGAACTGGAGGGACCAGAAGGATTTCCAAGCTAAGGATATTCTTCTTCTTATTTCTTTTCCAGTCTTGTCTTTAAAGGAAATTAGTTGGCCTAGGTATTACGGTTAATTAGAAAATTGAGTTGGAAGTTTCAGCAGTCTGGCAACATCATCGCTAACACACTGCTCTTTCTTCTTGTAATACAGAGGTCAACGAACTCAGATCTGTCTGTCTTAGTAAAATATCTCTCATCTCACTTTCTGAGTACAATATTGCAAGCTGGTCGTATCGACGAGTGACTTTAAATTAGTGGTTTTTAAATTAAATTTACACGAAAACCGTCATGCTATTGCAATATGCCAGAGGGATAAATTATTCTTTATAGAGTTCTATCGATATGGACAAAATATATCGCGATTCTACTCGCAATAGTTCAATAGTTACCGAATAAACAACATTAAAAAAAAACATTTTTTTTTCTTAGAAAATTATGGACTTTCCACCAATATAGTATTACAAGTTTTTGTTGCATACAACATGAGCTATTCGTTCTGAAAATCTACAATGTTACTTAACTTTCTCCCTATATATTTAACTCTGAACAAGTTGCAAAGTTTGCAATTTTGACTATGTTTCCCAATTGTTTTAATATAATTTTGTATTATTTAATGTTTTTTAATTTGAATGACTCCTAATGTTTTGAAAATTAACTTTAAAGCGTAGCTGACTTCTTCTTTAATCTGAGCTTTGACCTGTCGGTCATAAAAGATTGGAGATCCCTCAATCTTTAAAGAAACATTTTATTTTAATGTCTGATCCAAGGCATAATTCGTAATTCCCTTCCACATCAACTGTTCGACTTTCCAAATTACTCCAGAAATTTGTAGCTTAAAATTTCACTCGTAGTGACATTTCAGGGTTTGTTGGTGCACTATGTTGGAGATGTCTTGTCAAAGACCCACTATCATTGTTTCCCATTGAACATAAATATGTATTATGCTGGGCTGTTTCAATCTCCTTCCCGCAGAATCTATAGTCTAGAACTCTAGATTACCTTAAAGTATGCCCATTATATTAAGGTGCTTTTTCACAGGTGCATGACCCGTGAGAAAAGCTGTACCTGCTCTCAGCTGAATTCTGTTACATTGTACTAATATTTCAACTCTTTTGTTGCATGGTCTAACATTAAAATGTTTTCCATAGTTGTCAGGTAGTCTTAGATTTGCCTTTAGGAGATTCGAGTGCTATAAATGCAGTTTGACTCTCAGATATTTTTAGTATGATCATTCAGTATTATTCCAAATGCTTACCAATATGAAAACGTCTCAGCTCGAAACACTATAGCTTATTTGCACATAATAATGGATAATATTATTTTGCATCCATTATTATAATCTTAATACCAGCATAGATTCCTCATAGATTTCTATTCATCTATGTATCACACAGGTGTCTTTTTTTAAATTCTCAATAACCTGATTTTTCGTTCATTTTTACTGGGAAAGAAAACGGATTCTTGAAATAAATCTTTGTGCCATTAAATCTATTTCTTTACTTATTATTTGCTGCTTGGCTTTCGTTCTGATTTGCTGTTGCTATTACTATTTACAACGATAATTTTATTATTATTATTATTATTATTATTATTATTATTATTATTATTATTGTTAAGCATTTATTAACGCTACATAGTACAATGATGCACGAAGTTCCTTCAAGTATCCCCATTAGAGATCGATAGCCCTTTATAGTTAAATGACGTCTAGTCATGAATACTTACTTCGCGTTTTCATATGTCACAAAATGTTGAGCGTTATCTAATACCTGAACAATTCCCTCAGCCACTCAGTGTTTGACGTCAGGTATGGATTAGTCAGTAGTTTTCTTTCTCTGACGCCATCTCACTTTTCTTCCTGACGTCATCGATTTCTTACGTCAGAGGTTGCCGCGTGGAACTCAATGAGTGTTTTATCTACCATCTCGAGGCTTGGGGTTCTAGACCATTTTATAAATTAAGAGGAGCGAGTTCGTGCAGACTACTAATCATCATTTAATGAAGTGTTGCAATTGGAGTTTTTAACCTGACACCAGGCTAACTTAATATTCAATTTCTGCTTAAAACTCTCACAAAGTTTATTTGCATTAGCGAGCTCTCACTCTGCCGTAATGTCTGCAATTTAGCATAAAACAAGTTTGGAAATCTGCTTCACTTAAGGAGATTGCACTATTCACCATTACTTTTAATCATAATAAAAATGAATATTAATATTAGAGTGTTTCTGTACGATATTTTTAGGGTGATTTTGGCCTATTACTATGGCTTTGCAGATAGCGCACGCGCTTCTCAACCGAGCGGACCGTGGTTCGATTACGGAGATTTATCTCCATTCCACAGAACTTACTGATATCCGTTTTCCTGTACCATACTTTTCCCGTGACATTTCCGTGGTGAACCGGCGTCATGCCGATTCAGCGGCAAGGAAGCCCCGCAATGTGAATGTATTTAGTAGAGATGAACAACGATCGAGAAAGCAAGACTAACAGCGCCCGCAACCGAAAACCCGCACAATATTGTATACTTCGCGTCGTGGACGTAAAGACTGCTTGTGAATGTTTCGAGACGCCGAGATTGATCACTCCCGAAGTCCCGAACGTCAAGCAGACTTGAATCGCCAAAGTTGTTTATTACCTGACTGAACTTTTATCTACTTTGGCAACTATTATATATGTATAAACAATCAAGTAGCCTATTTGAAACATTATCTCTACCTTTCAGTGTATAATAATCCGTTTACAAATCTTTATTTCATTACTAGGCCCTTATTAAAAGGCTAGGAATTTTCTTTTCAGATGTTTGAGATCAAGTGTGCAATCTCAAGTAAAATGATATTAACGTTATGCTTTATGTTTCTTAGAATTGGGATCGTGGATATTTCCATCCTAATCTTTTCCAACTGCACTGTAGTCCAAGGATCTACTCAGTCTCCACCATAACTGAGTACCAGGGGTATTTCCTTAGAGGTAAAGACGGCGGCCACGTAGGGCTGATATCCCTACTGCCATTAAATGCCGATTGTCTGCAAAGGTGGGAGCCATAACATCTCGCCACACTCTGCACCAATTTGGCCTGTTATACGGTTGATTTTATCTTTATATGTAAAATGACAAGTAGATAGGCAATCTCGCAAGCGCTGTAGTATATTGGGATCCTATTATTTTTAAAATAAGAGAATCTGAAAATCATCTACAATGGTTTTTAATTAGTTCAAATATTTTTCTATAAGAGTTTCACAAGCTTTAATATTATTACATAATTATCTAGTAACGGTCCGCCTAAAATTATAGAGTAAATTAATAACATTTGCGGCAGATGCTCAAAATAATTACCTACTTCTTGGGAGAAACATTGCTGTTTCGCATTGTCTCTAGCATTTCAGTGCCATTCAGTTTATACTTAATAGAGGTTACTCTATAATGACGACAGGTGCCGCAGATATAAATCTTCATATGATGCCAGAATCAGAAACAAAGTGAAGTTAGAGTGGGTTGCACGCTGATGACAAAACACGCAGTAGAACCTTATCTTCCAATCCTCATTTCAAGTCATGAACATGATGTAAAATAAGGATTCCCCCATCATCACATTGCAGCCTATGCCCGATACCATAGACGTTTCCTAGTGTTTGAGAATTTACTCACTCAAGATCTAATTAAGTAATATATGACCTTATTAATGAATCACAGTTTATAGTTAGTACATTTATAATAAACCTAATTCGACTAGTGAAGTCTGATGGAAAGAAAATATATTAGGCAATATCTTCCTGTCAAATCCTAATTAATCACATTGTGTCACATAGACCCTATTGCAATTTTTCATGCTCTTTTATTTGTTTCTATTTTTTAATATTCAATACCTATGTTTACATATGTATATTTTTGAGCGTATACCTAGTTCGTAAGCGCTATCCTCAATGGGGGTAGTTTGTAAATAAGTAAATAAAAAAAAAAAAAAAACAATTCAGACCTAAATCTGAGATGTCTATATTCTTGCCAAATTTGGGAGATATAAGAAATATATTCATTTATTTATTATTTTATTATTATTTATTTATCTAGGTATGTATTTATGTATCTATTTACGTACCTATTTACTTATTTCAATACGTGCACATATAGGGTGTCAGGAAAAAAGCACTCAATATTTTTGGAGGTGCTAATATGCATCGAAACAAGAAAAGGAGTCTAATAAACAAGGGTCCTACAACACATACTTTCTGAGATCTGAACACTTGTTCATAGGAGGTGCTCAATGTATCGTCCATTTATGGCAATGCATTCCTCTCCCTTCGGCGAAAGGAATATGCACTCTTTGAAACTGACCTGATTGCTCTTGATGACCAAAATTCTAGGCGATTTAGATTTGAGGAATGAGCAGGCCAAGGTGTGGGGCCTCCCCAATCAATCCAGCGGTCCTGAAATGTTAGTGTCAGATGTTCCCGCTCATTGCGGAAAAAATGTACTGGTGTGCCATCATGCATGAACCACATCTGTAGTCTTTACTGACATGGCACATACTCCAGCATGGTAGACAATACGTTAATAAGAAAGTCCTGATAACGAGCCCCAGTTAATCTCTGTGGTAGCACGTATGACTCTTAATCTATCGCCAAGAACGTCTGCCCATACGTTGATTGAGAATCGGTACCGATGCCATGTTTCTTCAATTTCATGGGAATTTACATCAGCCCACACACGCTGACTACGAAATTTCGCAACAACATCTCTATTGAATTCCGCTCATATCCGCAACCAAACTTTTCTTTTCAGCATTCCTTGCGACTTATCAGTATTTCATGCCAAGGGTATCAACTACGGTATGATTATCTGATAGCCTGCTGTATTGTAGGGCAGAAAAATTCATTGCCATAAATGGACGTCACATTGAGCACCTCCTATGAACAAGTGTTCAGATCTCAGGAAGTATGTGTTATAGGACCCATGTTTATTAGACATTTTCTTCTTGTTTTGATGCATACTATCACCTCCTAAAATATTGGATACTTTTTTTTTTAACATTCTGTATATTGGTAGGCCTACAATGTAAACCAAATTACAAAGTTGACATATGATGCAACAATATTACTATTTAACATTAAAAAACACAAATGTGTATTTATAAATCTCATCAGCTACGGCGGTACAGTGGTTAGATCTTTCCACACATAATAGTGTAGGCCCGGGTTTTAAATCCGGCGTACCTCCGATTTATATCTTATGTGATCCAGATAACACAGGAGTTTTCTCCGAGGGCTCCGCTTCCCTTGTAGCATCCCAATAAATCTCCATCATCTCAACTCATCGCCGGTGTAGAGTACACCACAGCCTCCTAAGATGTATTCTGAGCAACGAATCCTTCGTTAAACTGGTATACATATGGGTGAATGACGAACAATTAAGGATCCGCCATTAGAAAAAAATTGTTGGGCATATTTATATCTATGCTATTATAGATTTATAAATATAACAGATAAACCAATAAATGTAAAAATGTGCATCAAAAGGACAATAAATAGAGACAAGACAAATCTAATAATATAAATATAAAAGAGAACGTAAAAATATTATGATTCAAAGGAAAAAAAAAACTTACACATCAAAGTAAAAATGTATTGAATATACCTAAACCTTAATATAAAATTAATCGTAATATATGATATAAACCTGGAGCTATTTAAGAATGCTACAAACAATTTTATGACTCGCTTTTCAGAATTATTAAATGCATGCTAGAAATATGGTCAAGTCCCAGATGAATGGAATATAGCGTTAGTAATTTATATCTACAAAAAATGGTAAAAGTAATAAATGCAAGTCCACACCGGTGAAGTAACGTCTAGCGCGTTTGGCCGCGAAATCAGGTAGACCGGGTTCGATTCTCGGTTGGGGCAAGTTACCTGGTTGGGATTTTTTTCCGGGGTTTTACCTCAAACCAATATGAGCAAATGCGCTTTATCAACAGCTTAGGTTATTTAGCGTCTAAATGAGATGAAGGTGACAATGCCGGTGAAATGAGTCCGGGGTCCAACACCGAAAGTTGCCCATATTGGGTTGAGGGAAGATTCCGGAAAAAAAACCTTGTAAGATGCCCGCATCTTAAAACTTGACCCTGTCAATTACCTGTATAGTGCTAAAAGACAAATAAATGTTACTACTATTAATTATAAATGATGTAAAATTACGTTCGTTTATATATTTTTCCATTAATATTATTATTACCCAGCAGACGATTCTTAATTATTGAAATGTGCCCGCTGTTTGAAAATTCCACTACATTTAATAAGACAACAAAAGAAGTGTAATTAGTGTCATTTGGATTGGAGAATTTGTGCTTGGAGCAACAAATAGTTAGTAGCGTACTCCAGTTGAAGGCTCAAGTAACACTTGGCGTAGTTAGTTGGCCTCATCCGACTAGCACCATTTGTCTCTCAACCCTGTTGTGGTTTGGAGGAGAGACATGCGCCACGCTTATAATTAACCAACGCCTTAATGATTAGGCGTCGCTTGGGATTCCACATGCGGTCACTCAACTCCAGGCGGCACACTTAAGAAGGTGTAGCGTGTACATTTGTACCAGAATACTGCAAGACACTTCATTTGCCCGCTCGATATACAGTACTTCGAGTCTCCCAGCCTCGAGCCTAATATTTTCCAGCATATCGCGCTTGTAACATAGGCCTACATCTTTACGTCTAGTTGACATACAAATCACTAAGCTCAAGACTACCCCAATACCGATCACTTACACTTTAATTTTAAAACGCTAGTTGGCGTGGTGTTCAACGAAAATGTGTTATTAGTTAAGTCTGAATGATTATGAAACCTTATCGACTAATTAGTTAAGCAATAAGTGGTACAATAAGGTAAATTGATTAAAATGTGATACCTCGTATCTAAAAATGATCGTATAGTCTCACAACATTACTATTTAAATTAACTACATTATTATTATGTTCACAAAATTGGAATATTAAGTAATATTTTGTACTCGAGCAGAAGATCTTGTAAAGCAGAAGCGTATATGAAGAGTTGGCTATTTTGAAGAAAAAAATAAAGTAGTTCTTTTTTATTCAACTGGAAATTTACAGATACGAGGTATCACTTCTAAGTCATCGATTTCCTCATATTATAGCAATCTTGCGACATGGTGTCGTGTTTTAAGGTTTCATGCCTGGACTCGCGTGTGAAAATGCATATAAACTATCAGTGTTTACGTTTAAAACTATTTCCTACAATAATTAACATGAGTGTCGAATACTTTTGTAAGTCAAATCGATACGAGATACGCTATATGATATGATATGATATGATATGATATGATATGATATATGATATGATATGATATATGATATGATATATGATATGATGTATGATATATGATATGATATATGATATATGATATGATATGAGATATGATATATGATATGAGATATGATATATGATATGATATGAGATATGATATATGATATATGATATATGATATGATATGATATGATATGATATATGATATGATATGATATATGATATGATATGATATATGATATGATATATGATGTGATATATGATGTGATATATGATATGATGTGATATATGATATGATGTGATATATGATATGATGTGATATATGATATGATGTGATGTATGATATGATGTGATATATGATATGATATGATATGATATATGATGTGATATGTGATATGATATGATATATGATGTGATACATGATATGATATGATATATGATGTGATATATGATATGATATATGATGTGATATATGATGTGATATATGATGTGATATGTGATGTGATATGTGATGTGATATATGGTGTGATGTGTGTGATGTGTGATGTGATGTGATATATGATATGATATGATATGATATATGATATGATATGATATGATATAATATGATATATGACATGATATATTTATTTATACAACTCTTATTCTGTTATGGTTCGCCAACAGATCTTTGTATTCGGGTTCCGATATACTTCTAATTACAATTTAAATTACAACTTTCATCGACGTGTGCTATTTGTTTATTTTTCCTTTACTATTACTAGACTACTATAAGATACTCTCTATTGACTATCTATCCACCTCGACTTGTTTTAGGTACAAAGCACGTACGGTCAGAAGACCCGTGCATTGGATTTAAGAGAAAATTATGATACATCTGTATGTATTGCTCAATAAATCCACCTACCCACATACCTTGAAATCTTTCACATCTTTCCAATGATCACCTCAACACTTCTTTTTCTATTTACACTGAACTACTTCCTCCCCTCCTATCGTATAAAATTTTCCTGATTGTACACTATCCTTTACAAACATTTCCTATTTTGGTAACCTTTCACTTCCATCTCTAATTTACAATTACTTCCAATTTCTCCTGTCACCACCCTCATCATCTATTACTTCACTGCCACTAATTCACTTATTTATTTATTTATTTATTTATTTATTTATTTATTTATTTATTTATTTATTTATTTATTTATTTACTTTGTCCTCCAAATACTTTTTGTTAGTGACATATTGTTTGTACACTTAATGTGTATGTTTTTGAACTCTTTGATCACTTCCCCTCTTAAGCACCAGCTTCGTAAGTTGTAGCTTTGCTGTACCTTACTACCTTCTTACCTCATCTCCTGTCCTTCAGTCTTTGACCTCTCCTTCCTGCCGTCTCCCTTGTGGAAGTGAAATTATGTTAATCTTATCTTTATAAACGGTCTTTATCTCATACTTAACTTTTCAGTCTCACTTTTGCACTTATTTTGTACTCCTAGTTAAGAAGTTTCAACTTCACCATGTCTATATCTTCCTGCCCCTTATTACAGAACTTTTGGCAGCTTATCACTGACATCGAGTATGAGATGCTCGCTCTGACATAGAACCTCTCCCTCGCTGATGTCACGCCTAGCAAATAGCTCTCATTCCCGTACACTACCTAGCTTCTTATCTATTAAAATTGTACGTTTCATCTTTCCTGACAAGGTCTCATGCCACAGCTTATTAGTTTTTCCTAACGATTACTTCCCATTAGGTCACGCTAACAGTGATGCATCCTGTTACAAATTGTCATTAATTTCACGGATGTGTAATTATATTTATGAACGATAAGAAGGTAAAGTGTCTCTACACACGCCACTGTCAGGATGCCTTAGTAATTTCCGTTAATGGATTACAAGATGTGTGAGTCACACCCATATATTTTGTGTGTGATTAGTTCCGCAGTGCCTGGGAAAAGTGACATAAGTCAGTTTCCACAAACCTTTTTTGATAATTTATTGACAACTTACGGAACATCTGCTCGCTTGGAAAGAGAGACATAAGTATTTCTCCCATTACAATAATTCATACAGAAAAAAATCAAATCGACATAAACCAGTGTAAGTTGTCAATAAATTATCAAAAAAGGTTTGTGGAAACTGACTTATGTCACTTTTCCCAGGCACTGCAGAATTATAAATTTCTTTTTCCATTATGTTATCACCAAACAGTCAAAATGGCTTGGCTATGTTGGGGAGGAAGTAATGAGAAAGCTGTAAACAGAAGTGAAATTGGAAACTTCATAAGTGCAGCACTGCACGATGTAGGCTAACTACTTATACGGCGTTGTAAAGAATTTGAAATAATTAAATTGTAAACAAACTCCCTTCACTCTTTTCATAGGTAATATAATGTTTCTAATACTATATTATTAGTAACGGAACCGAGCGAGGTAGCTCATGCATTCCGCACGGGACTCGCAATCGGCAGGTTCGTGGTTCGATTCACGGACCGACCAACCTGACTGTGGTTGATCCATGGTTTTCCACAGTTACTTAGGCAAATGTCGGGTTGGAATTTTCATTGCCACGGTCCATTTTACTTCTCCTCCCGTGTAGAAATATAATTTAGATCTCATATCATTCATCTTCAACACATTAAGAAGCATATCTTCGTCCGCTTACGGCGGGGGGTGTCCACTTCGCAACCGTCCCTGGGTTCCCAGTCTTGCGCCATATCTCATTCCTTAAAAGCACTTCCAAGCGCGATTCGACACCTTGGAAGGGCTGTTGGAATGGATGCTTTACTGTTTGGTCACCTTGGCGGAATGAACTTAGGGCGGGGGAGGTGAGGGGTTACATGCGGCCGGTGGGCTGGTACATCTCATCCTCATTCATTTCATAAATTCTGAGTGCACAATAGGTCTCAGTATGGCAGACGTGAAAAGTCTCATCCTTAACCCTCCCCTAGTCGTCCCTAACCCGTCCCTACTCGCCCTAACCTAACCTTTGTAACGGAAACATTTCACTCACCAATGATAATACATAGTGCATCAGTGAAACAGGCGATTTCAAAATCGTCATGAAGAGAAAATGAGCTTATTTACCTAGTTTAATCACATAGGAACACTATATATACATTAGATTTTTTCAATTTTCATACTGGAAACAAAAATCCCATTTTCTGAAAATAACGTCCTTTTAATTGAATCGGTCATTGCAGAAAGGGGATAAGTCATGAAAAACGCGAAAATGAGTTAAGAGTGTCATTGCTTTCTCCAGACCTAGACACACATTTCCATACAGAAATGGGACAAATTTGCTCATTCTCAACTCAAAGCAGTGTACCATAAGCAACGCAGTCATTGCAGAAAGGGGACAAGTCAGCGACTTACCTTCTTTCTGCACTGACTGACGACGTGACGCAACAGAGTGCCGCGGATCTGATAAGTTACGGAAAATGACAGATAAGCTAGAAGTAGTAAGGGGAAGAAAACTGTGTTATTAGTGGTAAACGTAAACGCAATGAAATTAACACCGCAGAAATGTAAATAAGAAAAATAAACTGAAGGCATTGGAACGTCCATTCCATTGGGAAGTCTGTAGCAGCCCGTACGACAGGAGAACAATGTGGGTAAGAAACTACTCTTTGTTTGTTTAGACGCAACTTTGGGTCATCAATTTTCAACATTCACAATTTCAAAGACCATACGGCGCACTTCTATTCCTATCATGAAGGTATAGGCCACAAATCTTCAATTGAAGTGTGTTCCTTCTGAACTACATTGAAAATAATGTCCCTTCTTCAGTCAAGGAATTGTATCTTTTCTCTTATAACTGTGGAGGGCAAAATAAAAATCATATCTTAATTCGATTGTTGCTTGCACTGACCCAAATGGGGAGATTTAACAAAATCATTCATTATTTTCCACAACGAGGCCATTCATTTCTTCCCTGTGACCGCAACTTTGGTGTAGTGAAGCGCTAACTAAGTAAGACAGACAGGGTATATGTGCCAGACCAATACAATACCTTGATCCACCAGGCAAACACAAACAACAGATTTTCTGTAGAATCAGTTACTACTGATGATATTTTGAATTTCAAATACTAGTCGCCAGAGTATTACAAGAAAACCACCTGCTCATTAGACACACCGAGGAAGAAAGGGAAAGATAAGAATATGTTTTCTTCAGCACAATTCAGTGAATTTGTTTACTCTAAAGATGATCCAGGATGTGTGACTGCCAGTTTGTTCATTGGTAGTGAAATGAGGAAACACAGATTCTATATGAAAAAACCAGGTTCTGGACGTATAGTAATGGCTACACAAAAACATACAATGGGAAAATTCCCATTAATACGAAAAAAACTTGGAGACGTATCGACAATGAGGCAATACATTCCATTGGAACACACTTCCTTTTACGAAGAGAACTGGCCACCTTGTGACAAGGAATCTACAGACGACGTGGCTTCCAACGTCTAACAATACACTCTGTAAAAATTGAAACAAATGATTTTGTGTAGTACTTTAGTGTATTTTTATTGTGCTCTCCTATATGCAGTTTTTAAGTTTTAGTTTAAAAGTAGAGTTCTGATTTAAAACTGTGATATAAAATTACATATTGGTACATTTCTGTAGTAGGAATAATGATTGAAATGAAATATATATATATACATATATATATATATATATATATATGTAAATGGTGACAGTAATGTAGTAATTATACACAAAACATCGTTATCATTGTAATTATTAACATTTAGTTAGTTTTCAAATATTACATTAGCCCAAAATTGTAATTTATATATTTTTTTCTTTTATATTTAACAATTCCTTGCAGAAAGGGGATAAGTCATAGTTCGATTAAACAACTTTAAACTAAAGTGTTTGAGATGTCAGATGTCTAACATGATGTATTATACTTCACTATTCATAAACAAAGTAAGAAAAAATATTTATAATGATTACTCCAGTGTTGGAAGAAGAAAACAGTTTTTATTGATTATCTCAAAAGTAAGATTTTATGACTTATCCCCTTTCTGCAATGACCGATTCAATTAATGACCACCATTCCGCTGTAGGCACTGAGTCTCTTCCGAACGTAGATTATTGGTTCCACTTCTTGCTTAATTCGATATTTCAAACACTGAACTGTATAGAGTGCTGGAGGAATGAAAACTTGAGTTTCTAGATACCGCTAGAGAAAGAAATGATATTATGAAAGATCGGGTGTTCTGGCTGGCCACGTGCTGTTCCCATATCTGGAGGTAACATGGTTACGTAACAAATACCTCAAATTGCGATGGAAGTTCGCGCAGTGGCAGCCGTAGCCCCATCTTGTTGGCAAAACGTTTGTTCTTTCACTTGATAACAAGCAAGCCGAGGAGCTAAAAAGTTCTGTAAAATGTGGCTATAACGTGCTCCGGTCACACAACTCTTCCTCCCCCATCTTCAAAGAAATAAGAGCCGATAATTCTAAAGAAATATATCGTACACCACACTTCAACTTTGGTATTGTGAAGTGATCCCTCGTAAAGTTCTGTGTGTATCGTGGTACACCAATAACGAAAATTTTGTTTATTAATAAACCTTGACAATAAAAATGAGTTTCATCACTCATCAATAACTTGTTTAAAAGATCTTCGTTTTGAATAATTAATAACAAAAATCTTAAATAAATTAATTCTATTTCCATAGTCATGCTCTTGGAGAACATGAATAACTTAAATTTTATAATGGTGTAAGTGGGGATCTTTATGTAAAATCCGCGGAACGCTGGCTTCAGACAGCCCGAATAAAACATAGTGGCGACGCACAGAATGGCGACGTGGTCTTCGTTCAATGGCCTCTTTCACTGGCGCAACATTCTCGGGTGTACGTACTCTTTTTAAACTACGAGGTGCGTCAAGAAACATTCTACTTCAAGATAATAATCAGTCTCAAGTAGACATAATTGTATTCTTTCTCGACCTATGTGCATTGTTGATATGTTTCAATATCCCTTCTAACAATTTCCTGCAGCAATTACTCTGCTGCATTCCAGAAATATAGAAATTACTACGCCGCGAGATGTGGGAGAATATTTACTGTTCAAATGTAAATAAAACATTAAACAGTTTTCCAAGATATAGGCCTACTTAACGCATTATTTGGTAGTGAATTGTGTTATTCTAAACCCAACCTGTGAATTTATACCAGCACGTAACAATTAGAACATTGTTAATGTATTTTAATGGTATCTCTTTATTTATTTAAATCCTATTTGTATGTAAGTATTGGGAGTAATTTTACGGCTGTCGCCGTCTCCCGCTTCTCAACTTCCAGATACTCCGGTTTTGCCAATCTCCCATTTGTAGCCCCTGCAGACCATATCCTCCTGAACCTCCTTGCTCCATTTTTTCATTGGCGTTCCTCTTCTCTTTTCTTCTGGGGGAGTCTAATTGAAGACCTTATTAGGCCTGCGGTCGGCTGACATTCTTTGGAGATGCCCATACCATATCAGGCGTTTAGTTTCCACTGATTGTAAGATATCTCCTGATACTTGCATTATATTTCGGACATCCTGATTCCTAATGTGGTTCATCCTCGAAATTTGACAACTACGGCGCCAGTAATCCATTTCTAGAGCCAACAATTTCTTCTTCATCCTGTCTCTCATTTCCAAAGTTTCAGATCCATAGGTACTTATACTTTCTATTATAGTTTTATATTACTTGTCTTAGTTTTCCTAATTACCTTGTCATTCCACAGTAGTGTATTTAATTGTCTTATCGTCCGCTTTCCGTGACCAATCTTATTATTAATATCTTCATCACTTTTGGCCTGACTGTTCAGGGTAATACCCAAATATTTGAATGACTCAGAATTTTTTATTTGTGTATTCCCAGTGTCTAAATTTACCTTGCTGCGACTACCCACAACCATGTAGGCCTATTTTGTTTTCTTGAAATTAATTGATAGGCCCCATTCCTTATAACCCTCATTAAATTTACGAAACATATAGCTGGAATCTTCTTCATCTACCGCTATCAGCACTTGATCGTCAGCAAAATGTAGGCTATATAACGTATCTTCCCCAATCCTATTTACTTTGTCTTAATAATTTACATAAATGTCAATAGAAGATATCAATTTTGTAATTTATAGAAATGTACTTTTTTACTTCGTACGTTTTGAGATCCTGAAGAATTTAAACATGGAAAAATAAGTAAATGGTGCCATTTGAAGAAACAGTGTCCTGGGCACAATTTATACACTGTAAATAAAACCGTAGCTTTTTTAAAGATGTTCAAAATATTTCTTAAATTTGTATAATACAGTATCTTAATGAAATTAGAGCTGCAAGCAGTGTTTCATATTTTTTCTCACCTTATATAAAGAAATAATTAGTAGTTCTTTTACCAACAATCATAATGAAATTATCATCATGAACATTGTCATATCATTAACGGTACGTTGGCCAATTCCGTCCTCATGGACTTCAGGCACCAACATTAGACTCCACAAATAGGATTAGTTTGTATTCATGTTATCATACCACCTCTTGAGTCAGTTCAGAGCAAGAAGAACTGACTTTGCTACATTGGTAGCTGGAAACGAATGAATGATGGCGGTGAATTCCCTAAATTGTATAAAACTAAAATATTGTACCTCCATGTAGAAAATAAATTAGAGAAAAATAAGTTCGATAAAGAACAGAAAGTCTTCGCAATCAATACTGCAAACTAAGTGTTAAACGGACTTCAGCGCTCGGTAAGTCAGACTAGGATATGAAAATCATTGAGAGAGAAAGAGAGAAAAAAACAAAGCAATCGTAATGAAATGTCATCAACGTTCCAACGGTTTCCCTGAATATAAAGTATTCTCTGGGACGACTCGTAATGATCCACAGCGATGTTGCTTGTCGCCGTACGTAACGAACAGAAGAATAATTCTGACGGGAAACTCATTAAAGCCCACTCGCTAGTTGGCACCAGCCGTCACCCGTGCAGCTCTGAATTTTTGCGTGATTTCAAAAGGACTCCAACTTACTGCTTTTATTTTGTTTGCAAAGCTAAAATTATTTTAGTAGTTAAAAATGACTCTGAGATTGGAATCTGTATTTAAAAACTTACTGAGATTAATTTGAAAGATTATGTATATAATTATGTAAACAGGACGTCTTGTTCGTACAAAATATACAGAATTAAGTCGCAATTTAGTCGTGTTTTAACGAGTTAAGTCTGGGCTTGACATTTGTCATTACTATTAAAATACAGAATTGGAATACTTTTTTTAAAATTACTTTACATCCGTCATCAGGCTAAAGTTTTGCGAGTCTTCTAAAGTAGTGCAACTTACGGCTTTTCTTCTATTTTCTTTGTAAACTAAACTTATTTGAACTGTTAAAGGTGTCCCTATAAATGGAATCTGTATCGTAAACTTGCTGAAATTAATTCAAATTTTTATGGCATATGCTATACAACTTACCAGCATTATGAGCGGTCGTGCCGCTATCACGCATGGGAGGAAAACGAATCAGCGGTGAATGGCGGTAATTTAACCCTGTTTTTTGTTTGGTTATTTTACGACGTTTTCCAACTGCTATGGTTATATAGAATTTGAATGAGATGAATAATGCCAGCGAAATAAGTCCATGGTCTGCATTTTCTTCTGTTAGGGTGGGAAAATTAATGTAAAGTAACAGTGATAAAAACAGCAAAAGCAGCTGTTCTGATAAGAATTCTATGCCTGAATGAGAGAGTTCCTGCCACTTTTTCATGTACACATTTAAGGGTAGCAATTTTTTTATAGATCTACGTGTGTTTGTGTTTGACAATTCACCTTGAATCGCTTTCATCCAATATCTGTAAAGTAGTTAATTCATAAGGTCAAAACTATGTTTTTGGTTAAGAAGCTCACACGAATTAAATTGATTCAACACCTGTTTTATTGATAACAATAAGAGCCAATTAAGAATTAAACATAACTATAAAAATCAGGCTACACTCGGTTTGAACTGAGGATATCTCAATCTGCTCTACTACTGAGATATACCACCGTTTAAATTTAGTTAATGAATGTTTACAATCATAACGAAGGTGGTCCCGCGCCGTGACGTCGTGGACTAAGGCATCCTGTCTAGGACTCGCGTTACAGAATACGCGCTGGTTCGAGTCCTCGTGGGGGAAGAAATTTTCTCATGAAATTTCGGCCAGTGTATGGGACCTGTGTCCACCTAACATCGTGATGCACTTGGGGAGCTGCGATACGTAGTGAAATCCGATTACGAACGCCAGCTATAACGTCTCAGGGGATCATCGTGGTAACCACACGGTACGTCCATTCTGGTTGGATGATCTTCCACCTCTGCTTCGGCATGTGGACGTAAGGCCAGCAGCAGTTGGTCGGTCATGTTTCTTCATGCGCTGTCTTGTCCCCGATTATTGTTATTATTATTATTATTATTATTATTATTATTATTATTATTATTTTAACGACGGCGAGCAGTGGAAAAGTCGGGGAATTGTTTCTAAACCAACATGGATCGACGGCTGTCTAAAAAAATAGAGTACTTCACACATGTTAAAAATGATGTTAGTTTGTTCGTAGGTTTGCTACCCACAAATTAAAATTCCACTTTTAACATTGTATCGTAAATGTCTATTTTTATCATACTTGAAATATATAACATGTTAGTTTCTTGAATTGCCATTCACAAGATATACATGAATGAAATAGTTCATTATTCAAATATATATATATATATATATATATATATATATATATATATATATATATCATTTTCTGTTGTTTCTAGTTCGTTATTTTACGACGCAAAATCAACTACTGGGTTAATATTGGTGATGAAAGTTATGTTAGAGATATTTTATTTGGTGAGAAGACTTGAATAATTTATTTACGTGAAAATAGGGTCTATCTTAACATTTTATGTTATGCACAATAAAGAATGTACAACCAATACAGCAGCATCGTGGCTCTTAAACGTTATGCAAAACTTATACGGTCTGCTCAGGGTAGACAATGTTTGTCTAAGACTGACGTCTGCTTCCTCACTTTGATTGACGGCGACGTGGACAAGGTAAATCAATTAGTAATTGAATAGAGTTAGCGGACGACAATAAGGCAAGCAGCTGTACGCGTAATGCGGGCATCTGTAAACTCTCGGCTTACACAGAGTACCTAACACTCAGTGTACAATAACTTATATCATTCATGAGAAATTAAACCGTATTTCCTTCCTTCGTGTAAGCAACACCAAAAATAAAATGTCAAGAGCATAGGATTTGAGAATAAAAAAATGTCACTAATATCGCATTTGTCTGTTAGCTCGGAGAAAAACCAGGGGGTGGGGGCTGAAAGCTGAAGGTCACACAAGTTTTTCCTTCGTCCCGCGCAGAGGTAACACCACATAGTTGCCAGTTCTGTTAACGACTTAGAGTGCACGTAGTTTGCATTATCTCTTTAGTTTCCTTAGTGTAGATTAAAATTAGTAACATATGAAGGAGTAGGCAAATGTGATTCACCAAATGCTAAAACTGTTCGCACTACGTGCGTTTCAAGATCATTTGTGAAGAAAATAATTTCTATCAATATAAACGAGTACAACACTCCTAAAATGAAAACTCATGCTCCATTACAAACCGTCACGAATTCAAGAAACTTGATAATTCCGGACGAAGATAAGATATGAATGTTCAACAACCACATATCTCCTACACTGGACATCATTTTAAGTGTAGTGCAAGAAAAGACACAAGGCACAGATTGGTAATTGCTGTATTGGAAAAAATATATATGACTCAATAGTTATATGTTATACTATTCACAAATTCACAAATTTACAATTTTAACTGTCTAGAAGAATAAAACTATTATTATAATATGTGATAAGAAAAAATATATTACAATTTATTTCAGTCAAGAACTTATCAGAATGGTACAAAAACAAGTTTTGTTACAATGATCACATTATAATTATTGTAACAAAACTTGTTTTTGTACCATTTTGATAAGTTGTTGACTGAAATTATAATATAACTTTTCTTATCATATATTATTCAATTTATGTGAACTTTAACTTTAACATGACTTTTAAATGTATTATTATATGACTCAAATAAATATACTTTTTTCATATTGAGAAAATTATTCTGAGAGACACAACTCGTGCTGTTACGTATTCATAACCCGTTGACTAAGGGTTAATAATAGCTGTATTAGTAGTAGTAGTAGTAGTAGTAGTAGTAGTAGTAGTAGTAGTAGTAATATAACAATAATAATAATAATAATAATAATAATAATAATAATAATAATAATAATAATAATTAACAAGAATGAAAAATGTTATTAGTGAAAATAAACATGGATCGTAAATGGGACTTTTAAGTGACGTACACTAGTAGATGTTGCAACGCTGCTTCATTAGTCGCGTGTCGAGTTCTGTAACAATAACCACTGCTTCGGTAGCTTATTCACTTATTGCACCCCCTTCCCCTGATTTTACTTTTAATTTTTCATAATATGTCATTATCAAACATTTAGTGTAGCTGCTTCGTATAACTTTTATACCACCGGTTATGTTGGTATGGAATATGACTAATAGACCTACACCAGGGATGGACAGTATGTTCCCACGCGGGCATTGTATACATCAGTCATGTCAACTGATGCCCATAGGCGCAAGCGCGCTCTTTAGAGCTCAGGAGAGCCTGAGCGTTTCACAGCGGAAAGGAGAGAGACAGACGAGAGAGGCAGTATAATATCTGCAGTGCTTGGGAAAAGTGACATAAGTCAGTTTCCACGAACCTTTTTTGATAATTTATTGACAACTTACACTGGTTTATGTCGATTTGATTTTTTTGTGTATGAATTGCTGTAATGGGAGAAATACTTATGCATTTTTTTCCAAGCGAGCAGATGTTCCGTAAGTTGTCAATAAATTATCAAAAAAGGTTTGTGGAAACTGACTTGTGTTACTTTTACCGAGCACTGCAGATTTATACTGCTTGGTCGAGCTATATACAGAGATGGCCATCACTGATTCGATAGATAAAGGAAAGAGAACTTATTAAAACTGTATCCGTGTTAATATTTAGATTTGTCTGAGAAGTATAAGTGCATTATAAGAATGTAAGTTTTAATTTTAATACTCATTTTTCTCAAGTTTGCTTTTTATTCAAAAGGAATATTTTCTTAACTTTTTTTACAGAAAAGTGAAATTTTCAGATATGTTTATTTAGTTGCCTATTACAGGTACTGAAACAATGTTTTCAGTAAATCTAGTATATCGTAAATACGTGTTATTGAAGAGAATGTATTGAAAAGTTTGAAAATATTCGCATGGAAAATGTTTGTAAGGAAATGAATTAACAGAGCAACTACTGTTACATCATAAACAGAAGATATGTGTCCATGTGTTGGTAAAACGTTAGCTCTATAGCTTCAGTAGAATTCGAGAAAAGAATTTAATATTCTGATGACAGGAAGTTGCGCACCAATATGACCTTAAAAGCATAATGCGGTAAGAGTTTAGTTATGCAATATTAGTTATAGTTAAAAACACATAGCTGGGTAACTTTGCTTTGTACTATAATATTGTTTTGATTAGTTTACTGATTACTTTTATAACGCTAAAATACCATCAGTATCAATTCCAACTTATTATGTCATACTCAATCTCTTTCTTTGGAGTACCAGTTTCTTTATAAATGATGTGTTTCATTCACTTAGTACAGTATAGTTGTACTACTATGGATTTTATTTAAATTTTCCTTCTTAATACTTTATTATATTATTAACGTTTAAAACACAACTGCAATGTTAAGAAATTGGTGTTAATGCTTTTATTTTGCAGACAATATATTCTCAAATAGAAAGAAGCCATATACAAATAACGACATAAAATTTCACGTTCCTTTCGAATTTTGTACACCACTGTTTTCTTACTCCAACAGGCTGCTTATTCATATACATAATCCTTCCTCCTTCCATACCTAGCGCTTGATGCCCTCGCACGACGTCAAGGTCAGAAAAATGCTCTTGCTCTCACATCACTGGTATACATCACTCCATTTTTCTGTCCACAGATATCTACCTTCTGAGTGTAGGTACAGGAAGCAGTGGTGGAACTCAGTACCATAGCGTTCTAATCACGGGTGTGAAAAGTGTAGGAATTTCACTAATAAATTTAGGTTTCGTTTTAATTTCCAAGAAACAAAAGAACAACATTATTTTGTTATTATGAATAAAGATAAAATTCAATGTCTCAACTGTTCAGTTGAGATTTATATGAAAAAAAAATATCAGATGGCGCTTTGATCTTTAACATTAGAAGGATTTTGGCGAACATAAACTTACAAGTAAGAGTATAAACAGGATTGTTTATATTAAGAATATACAGGGACATCTTTTCATTTTTACTTCAATTTTTATTGTACCTGAGTTTTTGAACGTACTTCACTCCCACCTCTTCTACTAATGAAGTTCAACCGTCCTGCACACAGATCCAAGACCACATATACAGTCATAGTAGCCTTATGGTCATAGTAAACAGTACGTTCCAAAAATATGTTCGCGTTTTCCAGTGACGAAAGAGTTTTCAATACTCAATCATTTTCGCACAGGTACTGTCGTCAATTTGCCTACGTCGTATCCCGGTTTCCCCCACCTGCTTTTATTCGCCAGCTAGTGGCTGGGTTGTCGTCTTAGCTCTTTTGTGAGAACATTAATTTCTGTTAGGAATTGGACGTCTACGTAATATTATACAACTGTTTAAAACCAACTGAAATAAAAGGGCCTCGTTAAGTAATTAACTCTCACGTGATTTCCTCCCTTTCTACGACCCTACGACATAACCACTTGGACGGACAGTAGATAGTACGTCTGAATAATTTTATCTTTTCGGATCGGGCAGAAGTGAAGATTGAATTTACAGTATGTAAGGTACTCTTTTATAAAGTAGGTACAGAATTATTTCAACATGAGTTACTAGTTACGAAGGACGAAACTGGTAATTTGGATTAGGTAGAATAGTCTATAGTGCGATGATATGCACATTAGAACTGAACCCTGTATCGAAATTAACGGCCACCATTTTAAAAAATGTGTTTAAATATCCATATTATGATTATTTTTCAATTTAACTTTATTCTCTATATTGTACGCTAATGTGCTGTAGATAGTATAATATACACTGCATAATGAATAGGTCCACATGGATAGCTCAGTTCATGAGTAAAAACACTCATTGTTAATACTATACTGTATTTTGATTAAACAAAAACCTAATGAAAATTATCAAACTCAAAAGCGCGATATTTTCTAGTTTACGTAAATGGATGAACTACTTTTCTTCCCTCCTATACCTAGTAAAGTGATTTGTTTGTATATTACGCCAGTATCATCGAACTCCAGTCGTGGAAGGGAGTAGCAAACGGCGTTGATACAAAGGTATAGCCAGGTTAATATTAAAAATGTTAGTAAAAATAAAATGATGTCCCTGTAGTTGGTACATACAATAAAACTATGTATTTCTTTAATGTAATTTGTTGTGCAGATTTATATAGTGAGAAAATTTTCAAGAATCTACAAGAATAATGTATTACTGGAAAAGCCGACACAAAATCAGATCTCTACTAGTTGAAAATGCATTCCGATTAATTTTAATTTCAAACACAGAGGCTAGCCATAGAGAACCATACTCTTTTTCAAATACCAAGTATAACCAGCAAGGAATTGTATGAATTATTACCTAATGACAAGTCTTCTAACTTACGTAATTTCGCAACTAAGATGTTGGCAATCTTTGAATCCATTTATGTGAACCTGATAAAAATATTGCGCGTATGGTTCTAATAGTCTATAATCTCGTAACTGGTTTACGTTTATCTAGTAATAGAATTCATCCTAATATAGACAGAGTCTTCCTGACCAAACAGTACAGGCGATCTAGAACTTATAAGTGATTATTTATAATGAGTGCTAAGCCATAGTGATCATATGAATGCATATAAACATATCTGACTTATTTGAAATTTTTAATGTAATGGCATACCGCATTAGTTTGTATAGTCCTAAGTGGAAGAGAAACCAAGTACATGTGATGTAAACACGCCCGAAATATTGTGGAAGGAGTGAAATGGATCACATTTACCTCCCCTCCGTTATGCCCATCCCTGACCAAAACAGATTTATCTGTACAAAAATTATTGATTTAGTATGTAAGTAAGCACTTACGTTCTGTTTAGAAATACATGTTAAGAGGAAATTTTTTTAGATTTCATGAATAATTTGAAAAGCCAAAGCTCTCATCTTCACCATAGGCAGAAGTTTAGTGCAGCTTTCTGGGGACCCTCGAAACAGTCAATATCTACGCCAGCGCATTGGTATCGCCAATCAGCGCGGTAATGCTACAAGTATTCTTGCATCCTTCCTCTTATTTAGATGAGATTTTCTTCCTTTAATTATTCAATTTATTTGTATTTGGAAATGTCGAATCCTTAAATTGGCAAAACTTCTTTTCTCACGCTAGTTTATTAAACCGTGTCGGACTGTGAAGAAAACAACTATCGCAATGTCCGTATTAATTATATGCATCTTAACTTTGTAAGGAACTTGCACCTTGAACAGGAACTGAGTCTACGTAGACTAAACATCAATAAGTCTTCTATTGCTCCCAACACTAAAGGTCAACTATTGAGGGAGATCTTGCGGAACAGAAGTTTTGAATCATAGTGTAAATTACCTCATAAGGGCAAAGGTGTTATCCTGTATTCTGAGTGCCCCAAGGCAAATTCCTGGATGTCATCAAAAGCAAATTTATCAATTTCAGAATATATTATTGCAATTATACTGGTCAGCAATCTATCTGCGGTTAGATCTGTGCCAGGCAGAAGTTTCAACACAACCCGTTGTCGCCATCCCGGCTGCAACGAGACGGAAACTCTTGGTCACGTGTTGGGATTCTGTCGAAAAACAAAGCTGCTGCTCAACTATCGACACCATAAAGCCAGGACCGGTATTGCTGATATGCTCAAGCGTCGTGGATGGGAAATATACGAGGTGATCCACTGCGTTTCATCCTTAGATTCGAACAGAAGAGCAGATATTGTAGCCATCTACAAGACTCAATCTAAGGGAATAGTTCTTGATCCTACAATCCGGTTTGAGAGGGATGCCCTGCAGGCACAACACGTTGATGAGGAGAAGATATCCATTTATGAGTCCTGCGTCCCTTATCTAAGTGAGAAATACAACATTCCCACTAGTCAGTGGAGTGTTTCTGGTCTTTTGTTTGGTGCACGTGGCACACTTCCTATATTCACATGTGATATTTTAAAAGCACTCGGACTCCGATTTTTTGAAATTCAAACAATGTTGTTGAATATTCTTAAGGATTTAATCCAAATATTACATTACCATTTATATTTTGGCCATTGATGATTCTATTGGGTTTGCATTTCTCTGAATTTTTTACTGAACAATTCGTGTCTTTCTAAATTATTCTATACTGCTTTTATTCTGGATCTTTATGGTCACCCTCATTGAGGGCAGATTATATATATATATATATATATATATATATATATATCCTGTTAACCTGTGGTATCCTATAGGATACATTTTGAATTTAAGGGTTAAAGCTGTATTTGAATTAGTACTTTCCTGTAGTTTGCTTCCAGTTCTCTCTAACGCATTATGACAACTTAAATAGACAACCATTATATTTATGTATCTTTCATTCTTATAGAGAAAATAACTAACTCATAATTTCATTTTTGAACAATACTCCGGACAGTTCAGCAGCGTCATTAAATAGAATAACAGGCAGGCTCAATGTTAATTCTGAAGAATTAATGGGCTTCACGCCGCGCGTCAGCAAGAGGCATTTTCTGAGACTAGAGAAGCAACACACAGCTTGTAGTAACGATTCATTTAGAACCCATAGCGTTGTAAATTGATAGCAACACATACAAAGAGATTCTATAATACCTTTAAAGATTCTCTGCGCTAGTAATTCCATCATTTCATTACTTCCATCGCACCAAACACGAATAAATGTATACAAAGTGTGAAACAACTCGGTAACTCGATTTTCGTATAATGAATCAGAATTCAGCCTATAGCATGTACTGGCTCGTGTCTCTTGTCGATACCGGAAACCTTGAAGTAAAATTTACATATTTCAAAATTGTAACTTGACTTCTACAATTGAAATAATTATGTTATTTTGTAGTACAGGACGGTACTACATTCTATTAAATCTATAATCAGGAAAAAGTATTCCAAATAGAACATTCTGGTACAAATTCTAGTTTCCAAACTGAATTAGTGGTAGGCAAATCTGGAGTTTCGGACAGGAACCCTGATTAGTACTAACAATGACGTAAATAAAATTGCATTCTTTATTACAAATTAATAGGCTACAAATCGGACAAAACGGTGTAGATGATCATAAAGAGCTTTTAAAAAATGACGGTCAAACATTTAAGATGGACATTAGGCCTACACACTTAGTACATAATGCAGAAAATCTCAGTGAATATTAGTCTTCAAATGAGCTGTTTGCGACATAGTATAGATTCTGTATTGTCTATTTATATTGTTTTAAAGTGATGACTAAAAATTTAATCCTGAATATTATACATAAGGTGGCTTTTAATGAACAACAGAACATCTGCACTAAACAATGCAGGGTGTTTCATAAAATATTGTCAAAAATGTAATATAGAACTTTTCAAACTAATATAAACAAAAGAGGTGTCAGTAAACATGGGTCTTCGAATAAGTCAATTTACATATAATTTTGTAATTTAGAAAAGAAAATCTGCACTAAACTATATGCTTATAATGAACAACAGAAATTACCTATTAACTCGCCAACGGCACATACGGAAATTCATGCTGACTCAGACACTTTCGCTTGTCATAATGTGCAATGCGCATTATTAAATAATTTTCAAATATCCTACATATCAAGAAATTCCTAAGAAAGTTTTATTTAAATAACTGTACAGCTTCCAATAATACCAATGAAAAACTCGGAAATGGCTACACTAAAGAACAAATATAATATTTAATTTACTTTAAGGTTATTATTGAAGCCGAGCGCATCATTTTGTCATCGACCCACTGGGAAACAGATTAGCTGTGTACAGAGTATAGCGCACAGCACGCTGCAGGGTTAGTACATTCAGTTTCCAATGAATATAGTGAAGTAAAAGAATATCTTGACCGTCGAGTTGAGTGTCAGTGCTTTTCGTTTATGCTAACGCTAACCGATTGTTAGGCTGAATCAAGCAGTCTACCTCTATGATACAATTAATGGTATTCTACTTCGTAAAAAACTTTAAAAACTTAGGGTTGGAATTACTCGAATCAAGGCGACGAAAAGCCACACTTAGCGCATTGTTTAAGGCAAAAATGGGCTACAAGAAGGGCTGATCATATTATGAACATCAAATGCAGAAAACAAAGCACAGCTGTGGCAAAATTTTCTTTTGTAAAGCGTACAATCAGCTTGCCTGCAGCTATCTTTCAGGGTGGTCCGCTCAAAACCAATACATTTAAGGAAAGGATGAAATGTTGAGGCTGAGATTTAATGGTAATCTATATGTAGTAATTATTTAAGTGAATATTATATTATTTACTTTAACATGTAATTAATTGGACATGTAGACTAATTAAGTTGGTATGCAATTAATTAAAATGACTTCTAAATTCTTAAGTTGACAACGTTTGGGTTTAATAGGAATAAGTTTAGTTTTGTTAGGGTATGCTTTACAGTAGACGTTATTTATAGTTTATCTTCATTTATGGTGCTAGGCTTATGGCATTCATTCATAGTTATACTTACCTTTACGTTTATCTTATGTTATTTTATTGCTTTAATTATTGTAATGGTATTTCATATTATACAACACTACCAACAGGACTATATACAATTGCAGTGCTAATAAATACACATCTACCTGAGCTCACATCCACACACACATACTCAACTCTTCATCATAGTCTTGTTGGTTCATTGGTTTGTTGATTAATCTGTGTGCATTGGATCGAAATGCGGCATTCTTTGTTGTTGTATTGGGTGACTGTGGTTGTTGGTTTTATTTAAATTTGAATGCATGTTTGTTACCTACTTTTGTTATTCTGATGTGAAAGGAATTTATGGATTTTCTGTTCTCCATTTATAGTTTGTAGTATAGTTTGGGTGTTATTTCCTTATACAGTATGTTGGGAACAAATACATAGCACAAGAGAATGGATACCACGACGACATTATAAACGAAACATAATCATTAGAGAAAAAAAACACAACACAATCACAAAAATACATCACACTTAAATACGAAAACAAACACACATACAGTATACGATCGCATCTCCATCTATTCATTTAGTGTTCTGCCCAAGGGCCGGTCTTTCACTGCAAACTCAGCTTTCACCAATCTTTCCTAGTTCCTACCTTCCTCTTCGTTTTCTCATATGATCCATATATCTCAATGTCGTCTACGATCTGGGATCTTCTTCTACCCCGAACTCTTCTCCCGTACACCATTCCTTCCAATGCATCCTTCAGTAGGCAGTTTCTTCTCAGCCACTGACCCAACCAATTCCTTTTCCTCTTCCTGATCAGTTTCAGCATCATTCTTTCTTCACCCACTCTTTCCAACACAGCTTCATTTCTTATTCTGTGTGTCCACTTCACAAGTTCCATTCTTCTCTATATTCACATTCAAATGCTTCTATTCGCTTCTCTCCATTTCGTCGTAATATCCACGTTTCTTCCCCATAAAATGCCACACTCCATACAAAACACTTCACTAATCTCTTCCTTAGTTATTTTCCAGATGTCCGCAGAAAATGTTCGTTTTTCTATTTAAAAGCTTCCTTGGCCATTGCTATCCTCCTTTTGACCTCCTGGCAGCAGCTCATTGTACTGCTTACAGTACATTACAAGTATCTGAAGCTGTCCACTTGCTCTACTGCCTCATTTAGAATTCGCAAGTTTATCTTTTTTATTTTTCTTCCTATGACCATGCTCTTCGTCTTATTTTCATTTATCTTCATCCCATACTGCTCACAACTGCCATGTAGCTCCAGTAGCATATCCTGTAAGTCTTAGTATCATTTTCTCTTCTGCCAACAACGCCACATCATCAGCAAACCTTATGCACTTTATTATTCTTCCTCCTACTATCACTTCTTCAGTGTTCCGAAAATAGTTCTTTACTAAATCCTGCAAGTAGATGTTGAACAGAGTAGGTGATAAAGGACATCCTTGAAGTACTCCTTTCCCTATTTCACTTCCTTCTGGCATTTCTTCTCCTATCCTGACTTTGACTCATTGTTTCATATAAAGATTACTGAACAGTCTTCTCTTTCCAATCCACACCAAATTTCTTTATATAATATATTTATTAAACACACCATGTACATAAGTATAATTAAGTACAGTTAGCATCGTTTGTACAGTGGGATAGTGTCAATGTTCTTTCTTTGCATTCAATGATGTGATATGTATCGCAGGATCCTCTACATATGGTGCATTGACATCCGTCGTGGAGACTGTGGTATCCCTTGGTTAGGCATATTCTGTGATGTAGTCCGTGGGCAGTTACTCTCGTGTATAGATGGCGCAGGTGGTAGTTGGCTTCCTTCCATTCGCTGTTTGTCATCGCTGGGGTGCACATTTCCTTTAGGATCCCCATCAGTTTATTCCAATCAACTCTGTCAAAAGCCGTTTTTAGGTCCACAAATACTACTTCATTAAGGAAATTAAATTACAACACTGCATGCAGAACATAAATCACACTACAGTACAAGAACACCTCAACATACAAGCAAGACAAACGAACAAATAAAATCTAACACGAGTTTACAAATTAACATTCAATAGTTGTAAGAACATTTAAATCGGACAAACTGGGATATTTCTTCAAACACGATACTTATAAGTAACACATTACAGTCATAACCAAATCATACGATGCTTTCTCATCTCCAACAGTTACAACGACAGCAACATAGATACATATATGGTAACCCAACATACTGAACCGAAGAAACAGAAAATAAACATACTAGAATAATACGAAATATATGGACAGGGAAAAACACATCCACAACATATCCACAACGCACGATTCAATTTCAGAACGCACATTCCACTTGACAGAACACTACCGATCATAAACCCACCCAACCACCAAGGCAACAAAATAAGGTTCTGTAAACAGGCAAGGACCTCACTAGAAATCGGGAGATAGTCCGTATCAAGCCGAAACTAGTCATTAACTAAGGTAACTTAGTGTCACAGTTTTAATTAAGAATGGAAAGTTGTGTATTTAACACATTTATCGAATCTTTAGTGATAAAAATATTTAAATTGTTGTAATCAAGCTGTATAGAAATAAAAGTATCGCTGTTTATACAATTACTTTAAATTTCCTTTCCATGCTATATTTCTGGAAAGGCCAACATGAAACCGAAAACATTACCGTTTTATACAGTTTTCTGCACAAACATTTCAAGTAACCTAACAATATATTCTTTATATAAAGTTATATATGTGACGTGTAGCCCTAGTTTTCGAATGTAATGACATATAGATTTACAGCAGTGAATGAGAATAGGCCAATGTCCAGTATTACATGAAACAAGATATCATGTAGAAGGGCAGATAAACAATAGCCAGAAACCATTTCTTTCAACTTTGGGGATGTTGATGTGTACTCTTTTCCCTATATGAAAATCTCTACGTAAGTTTCCTTGCTGTATGAGAATAAATGTTGCGTTTCATTTAACTACGCTCGCAGCTGCCGAGGTTATATCAGCGTCGCCGGTGTGCCGGAATTTTGTCCCGCAGGAGTTCTTTTACATGCCAATAAATTTACTGACATGAGCCTGTCGCATTTAAGCACACTTAAATGCCATCGACCTGCCTCGGGATCGAACCCGCAACCTCGGGCATAGAAGGCCAGCGCTACATCAACAGCGTCAACCACGCCGACGTTGTATAAGAATACTTTTTCATAGGTCATATTATAATGTAGTAAATAATCAACAGCTTTTATTTGATAGTGATTTGTCTTCCTTCTCTTTTAACTCTTGCTTGCATGCGTTACTTTTTCTCTGAACACCATTCATTCAGAGAGGTAGAGTGCAATACTGTACTTCACTATAGGCTACATTAAGACAATCGGGTTCAGTAGTTTACCCA
The DNA here is from genome assembly GCF_040183065.1 of Periplaneta americana. Lineage (NCBI taxonomy): Eukaryota > Metazoa > Arthropoda > Insecta > Blattodea > Blattidae > Periplaneta > Periplaneta americana. The sequence continues at coordinate 119,781,503 of NC_091118.1, read as the reverse complement.
TTAAACACGCTCGCACAGTTAAAGAGAGAACTAAATATGGTAAATACTTCTCGCGTTTTCGTTCCTTGCTGTCGTGTAATGAGAGGAGAGATGCATCCTGCCGTACTTCATTCCACAGCCTGTACAAAAGCATGCTTGTAAATGAAAATGAAGCGTCATTGGTAGGAATTCAAGCAGAGCAACAAGTAATAATCGTGCCACCAACTAGACAAACTGTGCAACCGCACAATCACACACACATACTCGTGAAGTGCGTTGTAGTGGGTGCAGCACTGATAGTCGAAAAAAAAAGTTTTCACTTTCTACGATGTATGCCTATAGCAGTGATGTCAAAGCAAGCGCATTTTTCTGACCTTGACGTCGTGCGCGGGCATTAAGCGCTAGGTATGCTAGGAAGAATAAGAAGCCTGTTGGAATATGTTATGTTTTATTTAACGACGCTCGCAACTGCAGAGGTTATATCAGCGTCGTCGGATGTGCCGGAATTTTGTCCCGCAGGAGTTCTTTTACATGCCAGTAAATCTACTGACATGACCCTGTCGCATTTAAGCACACAAGCCTGTTGGATTAAGAAAACAGTGGTGCACAAACTTCAAACGGAACGTGAAATTTTATGTCGTCATTTTTATATGGCTTCTTTCTGTTTGTTATTTTCTATATTGTCTGTAAAACAAAAGTACTAACGCCTAGTTCTTAATATTTCAGTTGTGTTTTAAACGTTAACAACATAATAAAGAGTAAAGAAGGAATATTCACACAAATTCCATAATAACTACAACTATACTGTACTAAGTGAATTAAACACATCATTCATAAAGAAGTATTATCCCAAAGAAAGACACTGAATATGACATGATAAGTTGAAACTGATATTGATGGTATCTTTAGCCTTATAAAAGTAATCAAAACAATATTATAGTACAAAGCAAAGTTGTCTAGGTATATGTTTTAACTGTAACTAATATTACAAAATAAAACTCTTATCGCATTATGCTTTTAGGTGATATTGGTGCACAACTTTCTGTTATCAGAATATTGAATAATCTCGAAATCTGCTAAAGCTATAGACCTGACGTTTTACCAACACATAGGTACGTATTTACGACATATTAGATTTACGAAAACATTGTTTTAGTACCTGTAATGCTTCTAAATAAACATACCTGAAAATTTCACTTTTCTGTAAAAAAAAAAGTTGAGAAAATATTCCTTCTTAATAAAAAAGCAAACTCGTGAAAAATGAACATTAAAATTAAAACTTACATTCTTATAATACACTTATACTTCTCAGACAAATCTGAAAAATTAACATGGATACAGTTTTAATAAGTTCTCTTCCCTTTATCCATTGAATCAGTGCTGGCTCGACCAAGCGGCATATACTTCCTCTTTCGTCTGTATCTTTGCTTTCCGCTGTAAAGCGCTCAGGCTCGCCTGGGCTCTAAAGCGCGCGCTTGCTCCTATGGGCATCAGTTGACATCATTGGCCTATAGGAAAATGGGTTATTCCACGAATTTAGGTCTTCTGAGATTCGGCTTTTCTTAAAATAATTTTGGGGTTCTTTTCACTGTTTACTAAACATTCAACACATTTCAATGAATATTTACTCGTCTCTCAATGTTTTATTTATTTTTGTCATGTATGTGACCGTCCATATGAAAAGGGACCTTAACGGTTAGCACGTCTAGCCGCGAAACCAGGTGGCCCGAGTTCGATTCCCGGTAGGGGCGAGTTACCTGCTTGAGGTTTTTTCCGGGGTTTTCCCTCAACCCAATATGAGCAAATGCTGGGTAACTTTCGGTGTTGGACCCCGGATTCCTTTCACCGGCATTATCACCTTCATCTCATTCAGACGCTAAATAACCAAAGCTGTTGATAAAGCGTCGTAAAATAACCTACTAAAAAAAAGGGACCTTATCTTCACCAAGCTAATTTTTCAGGATAGCAAAGAACAGTGAATGAGGTGTAAATTTTACGTTTTAGCTAAGGCATTAAGTGCTACCTTCATGTCTTTTCTACATCTTCAAATAGGTTTTAGTTTAGTATTTCAATGCAAGATTACGTATTGATTTCTTTGTACACTTACGTTCAAAGAAATCTGACCTTCGATTTTATGATTGTGTAAACGAACTTTCCAACCACGAGATAAGTCATAACCAAAGATATAAAAAAATATTGACAAACTTTGAAATAGTTCAGCTAGCTCTCAACAGGTGGCACCATTATTGGGGTAGTTAAAAAGTGTCAGGGAAAATGAGTACTATGTAGATTAATCACAAATTATTCTCATAATTTAAAATACCAGCGGCTTCCAGCTAAACCCAGTATTGTTTTACAATCAGTAGAGTGGGATGAAAAATTGAATTCTATAATGCGGATTTATTTATGTGCGTTTGGCAACATTGACTTACATTCGCCATCTATTCATAGAAGTAATAACTAAAGAAGCCACACTTACATCAACAAATTATCGATCACAATCGATTAGTAGGGTCAAATACCTTTGAACGTCAGTATATCGTTGCTCATTTACTCAAAACTTTATGAGTTTTTGACATTTTTTAATAAAAAGCAGCAGAATAATCATAATATTCTGCTCTATAAGACAGAATTAAAATCTCAATATTAGCAGGGTGAAAATAAGATCCCTTTTCATATGGACGGTCACATATACAGTTTCTAACATTGCTGAATCAACTATACGATTTTACATCGTCCATACAGCCTTAGTTTGTGAGCCGGTAAATTTCGGCGATAATGGAGTTGTATTTGTTACGGAGAAAACAAAATTTTTGGGGTTTTCGCCTTCTTTCCACCAACACTCTTCGCAATTTCCATTTCATTATTATTTCTGTTTTTAAAATAAAGACACTCCTCTGTGTATGACTTCCAAGCCGCCGTTCACGGGAACAGATGTGAAGCTTTTCGAAAGATTATAGATGGCAGTAGTAATGAAATCTAGACAACACATACTTCTGTACAAGAAACACCGAAAATTCCCAGGTTCATGTTTGTAGAATGAGAATGTGTCGAGTCATACATATACCCGATAGATGAGGAACAGAGAACACTGAACAGCCCCTTGCTTCAGGAGTTGCGACCGAGGCTCCTAATCAGAAGGTTTCAGAATCGATTCCTATCTCTTCCAAGGGATTTTTCCTTGGGAATTATTTCTAACGGATTATAACATATCTGTATCAGAAAACTGTATCTATGTACCTAGGAGATATAGTTACTGTCGAGAATAAGAGGATGAATGGACAAACATGAAACAGATCATCTCTAAGACACGCAAATAAATTGTTGGGGAAAAAGACTAAAAACAGATGAAAGATAACAAATACTTAAGAAAGAGAAGACCAATATTCTGGAATTAAAACGTCTAAGAAGCTGTGAAGTGCAAACATTAGGAATATGAAACTGTGTTCCAAAATCAGAATGAAAAATAAAAAAAACTTTATGTAGAGAAGAAAAATGCTGCTCACAATATGACACATTATATAGAATGATGGAAAGCTACATATCAAATACAGAACACAACGTTTAAGAAGCAAAATTTATTACTTGAAATCTTGAAAAGCTTAAAATGAATTAAAATGAAAAAGGCTTATTTAGATTGTCACGTATACAAAAAAATAAATAAATAGAACTGGGCAAAGCACTGCAAGAAATTAATTTATGATGAAAATAATGAACATTTCAATTTATAACATGGAGAAATTGAAGAATTAACAGATCCTGTTACTTCTGAAGCATTAAGTGAAGCCCTAAAATGATCCAGAAACAAGAAATCATCTGTACACCCATCTAATGCACATCGAGTGTGATGGTATTTTTGGAGAGAGGACTCTGAAGATTCTATCTAGAAACCTGGTTAACACATATTTATCCATATATTTCAAACGACATACAATTGTGTAGCTATTCAATCGAACCTATATTCATCTGAACTTCAATTTACTCCAAATTACTCCAGGAATAAAATTTTACTTAACACTTACCTTTAAATTTAAAAAATCCCGACTGTGTATTATATGAATATTACATATATTAATATTATACCGCATGTATTGTATTAGTATATCAAATTACAGTATATTGTGTGCATGACATCTCTGACATCCCTTGTCCACTTGATCAGACCGCAAGTAGCTCTCATGAATAGATTATTGTGCCTAACGTCGATCATCAGATCTGTGGGAACAATACACCAAGATGACTCCTTGACTAATTTTATGAATAACAAAGCGAAGAGACTTCAAAACTGTTTCATGAGTTTCGGGTATAGCCTAAGAAATCTGCAACACAGCGCATTAAACCAATATCAATTTTATTTCTCTTGGACTTATGATTTAATCTTGTGTCTGAGATGTGTAAACTCTTGCTCCAGCAGTAGATTTGTAGTGCGCCTTTGTGTTACAGACATTTCTTTTTTAATTTGGGACGGGCATGACACATAAAACAAACTATTCAAACTTCAGTCCGAGCTTACGAATGGCTGCTAATGGATAAATTAGTTCTTTTTCAGTCCTGTTAATCAATAGCCAAGTGAACACATATTGTAAATTTTGATAAACGAAGAGTCCACTGCAAGAATGATGGATGTCACTTGCTTGTCGAAAATGAACCAAGACTGTCGATGCATAGCGTAAGACATATAGAATGTACATAGAGAGTTATATAGCATTAACACTGATAGACATTGTCCAGTAATGATCGGAAAATCACAGTTAATCTTTGAGCGCTAAGCATTTCAAACTTTCAATCGCTTCTCCTGCAAAATGTATTCCAAATGACATTCATCATTCTTGCAGTGGACTCTTGCAGTGGACTCTACAAATATGATACTTCCGTTAAGTACCCAATATGGAAAATGTAGTGAACAAAATTTAATAGAAAATGTTTGAGTTGCGCAATTACACACAATCTTCAAGTGTGTCCATAAAGTCAGAAACGAATGAGAGTAGCCTATGTTGTTTTCTGATTGTTGCAGATGAGCTATAGCATTGACGAAAGTTGGCCGGATGGAAATAATATCCTTCTTGTGGACTAGATGTATGGATGAGGAAGAAAGTGGAGGTCTAATTTCGTAGGATACACCCGGAGAAGTCTGTAAGTCATAGTGCTGTTGGAAAATTTCTAAAAATAGTTCACGAAAAAGGACTAGTCCAGATCGAAAGATTTCTGGAAGACTACTGGCAAGTTAAGAAATCAGGATTTCAATGCTTGCCAAGTTTCATGCCAGTCCTAAGAAATTAGTGAGACACACAAGCACCGAAATCGGCCTCCCTCGGAGCACAGTGTATACAATTTTTAAAAGTATAAATTTTCATCCCTGTAAGTCACAGATTCTACACCATCTAATTGGGTTAGTTTGTCCTCACAATTCAATTTTACGAATGGTTTCTGTTCTAGATTCAAAGAAATCCAAATTTGTTTTTGAGGGAGTGTTTTTGATCCACGAGACGAATTTTTAAGTTTCTGAAGAAGTGAACAAGCAAAATTTGAAGCACTGGTCAAACACGAACCCCCAGATCAATTATAGCAAAGTACAAAGCTCTCCAAACGTTATAGTGTGGTGTGGTTTATGGGATGTGAACATTATTGGTCCAGTCTTCTTGGTATCGAAAGTCCGCTGAGAAATTACTCGTATCTTCGTTTGCTAGGTGATGAAATGGTACCATAACTTATGTAGTTGGCCGTCCTGTTTGGTTTATGCAAGACTTCATTATGCAGGATTCATACGCCACTGATTAGATGAAACTTCTTCCGAACTCTGGATTGAGAGAAGGGACCCAGTGAAATGGACACCACAGACACCTTAGCTCAACCCCATGGACTTTGCCATAAGGGGACATTTGGAATCGGAGGTGTATGTCGTGAAAGCAGCAGGGTCCTAGATTGTCTTCGGGGAAGAATAACCACTGCAACGACTGTACTTTATCATTTCATTTTGAACATATTTCAAAGAAACATTGTGAAATATTTGAGGAAGTGTGTTGAGAATGTTGGTGACAAGTGCAGAACGTTTTACATTAACTGTTGTTCAATAATTCTCCCATTGTTTCCAATCTGTATAGGCACCCTACATAACTTGCTGTACGGTTTAGTGAGACAAGAAGTTCACTTACTTCATCCTTTTGAATTATACGTGCCTCCTGGTGAATTCCGACTTCAAGGGCTGTTTAAGGTTTACTTACATGATGTAATAATCGCACTATTCTGTACAATCAGTGCAAATAGATTAATACTGATGTGTTACAAGCAAATATCATTTTTGAAAGGTATGTTAAGGATAATTCTTATTTTCTTTAGGGAATTGGCAGAATATCAAGTCAATGGATGTTTCGTGCGTTATAGCTATGACTGCATACATAATTTAAAACTCTTTCAATGAACAAGATTGTGTTATTATCTGAGTAGACTACTGAATTTTCTTTCATTCCCAGATTTAAAAGCTAGCAATTTTTATTATGACGGAAATTTGAGAACTACATTTCCAATGTCACATCATAAGAAAATTGAGTGTTTCTGCGAACGTATTTCTTTCTGTGATATGGAGGTGAGTCCTGAAGGTTAGTAATGTCACCCGTATTGGGATTATTGTGCCTCACCAACTCCCATACTTACGAATGATTTTTGAAGTGCGAACGGCAGTACGTTTTGCAGATATCGCCATTTAGAAGCTGTCTAATTAGCCACATAAACATAAGGTTCCGATGGAGTCACACTAGAATGACCTTTCCGGGATAATTACTACGCCTTCTCAGATCGATGCCAACTGTATGCAGGAACCTCATAACTCGATAGAAATGCCGGTATCTTAGGTTTGCTTTTAACTCCTGTCCAGAAAGTAAAGCCTGACACTTCCTTATCAGTAGTACTATGCTAGTGATACTATTTTACGTTGTTAATCTCAGTTGTCCAGTTGGCTGAAATGTATTAACAAAATTCATATTTTAACCATGGTTTTGTACACAGTACAGCAAGTTGTGTTTATGCAAGTTTCGTCGGCGCTTTCCAAATAGTGCACAACCTTCGGAACTCCGTTCTCTAAGACGAATCATTGTTTTGTGGCATAACCTATATTAAGTTGAATTTTTTCGATCACATGTACAGAGTGTAATGGAAAACATCTTGAGAAACTGCTCTAAAATTCAGATACGAGAAAGATCACTCCTCAAACTGTTGTGTCGCGAGACAACAAGAATGTTATCCGACATAGATGGTGATCTGCTTGCTAGAATCTAGTGCCGAGAAACTGCAGAAATATCGGCCCCTTAGGTTTAACTCGCCTTGTACTTCGGACGACTGGGGATAAAGCACCTCGAGTTATTGTGGATTGTCTCCCAAACTATCGCCGAATTTTTTATTATCCAGAAATACGATGGCGAGATCAGTTGAGGCTGTAGTGGACCACGAGGTGCTTTCCTCATTATTGTTGTTGATAAGGATGTGTTTATATTTTATGCTTTTGTATTGCCAATGTAATCCCTGATCAAAATTGCAGCTGAGCAGAGCATAGGTTATTATGAAACTAAGAAAAAGAAACCGTGGTTTGATGAAGATTGTTGCATGGTAGTAGAAAGAAGGAAACAGGCAAAATTGAAATTCTTACAGGATCCAGTTGAGGAGAAGAGAGATAATTATTTCAATGAAAGACGGGAAGCAAGTCGTACACTTAGGAATAAAAAGAGAGGTTACTTGAAGGAAAAACTGAATGAGGTAGAAACAAATAGTAAGAATAAAAACATTCGAGATTTATATAAGGGTATAAAGGAATTTAAGAACGGATATCAGCCAAGGGTAAACGTGATCAAGGATGAGAATGGTGACTTGCTTGCAGACTCTCCATCAATCCTAAACAGATGGAAAAACTATTTTGCGCAACTACTAAATGTACATAGGCCAAATAGAAATGATCGGGACGAAATTGAAATACAAACTGCTGAGCCATTTATACCCGAACCCACGCTTTCAGAAGTCGAAATTGCGATAGAAAATCTGAAAAAGTACAAGTCTCCAGGTATCGATCAAATTCCAGCAGAATTAATACAAGAGGGTGGAAGTGCATTATATAGCGAAATTTATAAACTTGTACTTGCTATTTGGGAAAAGGAAATTGTACCAGAACAATGGAAGGAGTCCATAATTGTACCTATTTTTAAAAAGGGGGACAAAACCAACTGTGGTAACTTTCGAGGAATATCACTTTTGTTGACGTCGTACAAAATTTTGTCCAATATTCTTTTGAGGAGATTAACTCCGTACGTAGATGAAATTATTGGGGATCATCAGTGCGGTTTTCGGCGTAATAGATCGACTATTGATCAGATTTTTTGTATTCGGCAGATAATGGAGAAAAAATGGGAGTATAAGGGTACAGTACATCAGTTATTCATAGATTTCAAAAAGGCTTATGACTCGGTTAAGAGGGAAGTATTATATGATATTCTTATTGAATTTGGTATTCCCAAGAAACTAGTTCGATTAATTAAAATGTGTCTCAGTGAAACATACAGCAGAGTCCGTATAGGTCAGTTTCTATCTGATGCTTTTCCAATTCACTGCGGGCTAAAGCAGGGAGATGCACTATCACCTTTACTTTTTAACTTCGCTTTAGAATATGCCATTAGGAAAGTTCAGGATAACAGGCAGGGTTTGGAATTGAACGGGCTACATCAGCTTCTTGTCTATGCAGATGACGTGAATATGTTAGGAGAAAATACACAAACGGTTAGGGAAAACACGGAAATTTTACTTGAAGCAAGTAAAGCGATCGGTTTGGAAGTAAATCCCGAAAAGACAAAGTATATGATTATGTCTCGTGACGGGAATATTGTACGAAATGGAAATATAAATATTGGAGATTTATCCTTCGAAGAGGTGGAAAAATTCAAATATCTTGGAGCAACAGTAACAAATATAAATGACACTCGGGAGGAAATTAAACGCAGAATAAATATGGGAAATGCGTGTTATTATTCGGTTGAGAAGCTCTTATCATCCAGTCTGCTGTCCAAAAATCTGAAAGTTAGAATTTATAAAACAGTTATATTACCGGTTCTTCTATATGGCTGTGAAACTTGGACTCTCACTCTGAGAGAGGAACATAGGTTAAGGGTGTTTGAGAATAAGGTGCTTAGGAAAATATTTGGGGCTAAGCGGGATGAAGTTACAGGAGAATGGAGAAAGTTACACAACACAGAACTGCACGCATTGTATTCTTCACCTGACATAATTAGGAACATAAAATCGAGACGTTTGAGATGGGCAGGGCATGTAGCACGTATGGGCGAATCCAGAAATGCATATAGAGTGTTAGTTGGGAGACCGGAGGGAAAAAGACCTTTAGGGAGGCCGAGACGTAGATGGGAGGATAATATTAAAATGGATTTGAGGGAGGTGGGGTATGATGATAGAGACTGGCTTAATCTTGCACAGGATAGGGACCGATGGCGGGCTTATGTGAGGGCGGCAATGAACCTTCGGGTTCCTTAAAAGCCATTTGTAAGTAAGTAAGTAAGTAATCCCTGATTATGTAATTAATTTCATTTAGACTTTAAAAAATTTAATGAACTTAATATACGATACAATAATTAAACAAATTAATGAACTAGTAGGTACACGTTATGATTGATTCTTAACAAAATTATTTGTAATTACAGTCGTGAAATATGAATACAAGAATTAATCTCATTATAATTTTGTAATAATAATTTGTCGTTAATAATTTACAAATTACACTATGTTTATAATCTCTGACCAAGACAAATTCTTATCACTATACGAGTCTGAGTAACGTAATATAGAAAGTATTACTTATGTAAAAATGTTATGGTTTATTTAACGACGCTCGCAACTGCAGAGGTTATATCAGCGTCGCCGGATGTGCCGGAATTTTATCCCGCAGGAATTCTTTTACATGCCAGTAAATCTAATGACATGAGCCTGTCGCATTTAAGCATACTTAAATGCCACCAGCGCTATACCAACTCGCCAATCAGGTCGACTTACTTATGTATATTCCTTTCTGAGCAAACGTGATAATAGCTATACTTACATTGAACTGTATGTGTAACAGAATTCTCATGGCATCAACACTTACCTGTAAGAAAAAATAATACATATTAGCAATGCATGAATTTATTTATAATCAGTATTATTGCATATCTAAGAAAAAGCGACAAATTTATAAAGGCTGGTTTACAATAGTTAATTGTGAATGCTCACATTTAAATATATATATTTTAACAATCTTTCCGTTCTCGTTGTCGTTGCCGTTTCAGTTCCCGGTTTATTGTGGACCAGCTTGAACAGTATTTAAGAAAATTATAAACACGAAGAAAACTACATATGAATGGGTTATTTATGAAAGAGCCTAAGTCGCTAATTTTGTGAAAATGAGTTTGTAATGTAATAACTGCTCTTTGGGTGTAGATACATCGATTTAGATATGAAGAGGACTAAGTTTCAGACTCTAATGCTTAGTAGAATTTCTTATACAACTTTTATTTCAGCCTTAATTTCAAAATTTCGGCCTGTAAGCAGTTTCTCCTTAAATTGCTAACAATTTAGTACTCAAGGCTTAGGCCCTTTCATAAATAACCCATTCATATGAGGACTACACGGCAAGAAGGATGAATAAGTATTCGAGAGCATGTTGTTCCTTGTGCTTTTCTTGCGTGGAAGAAGGAGTTGCAACCAAGAAGTTTTCCCCTACTTTACTACCCTCCTACTCCTGTAGTAACTCGCAACAAAGAGCAAAGAGTTTGCAATGCATTAGTATTTTGTTATGATGTAGTCATAGGGTCTTTGTTATTTAATGCATACAATCTACGAGAGACTATTAATTAACTCAATAACTATTAAATTAATGTAATTATAAGAGAAGAGAATGAGTGATCGAGTTAAAGAAGAAAACCAAATAAATTATTATAATATAGCCTAATAGCTATTTAAATCAAACCTTTAATGAGCATAAATTCTTAAAGGAAAAATATTAATATCTCCAGGTGCTTTGATACAATTAATGCATAATGTAATAAAGAGGCACTAGGTACAGTCATAAAAAAATAAATTCACATATAAAAACAAAAGTTCACTGGCTGTTGAAATTATAGGCTTACTTCCTCTTATGAGGGACACTTCTAAAGTATTCCTTTGCAGCAAGTAAATTACATTATAGGAAGTGTTCTTATAAGATAAGGGTGTTAAAATCTAACGACATGGAAGAAATACCAGTGTGTTTTTGAAAGCTTTCATTTCCTTGCATGAGTTCTCTTTCAAGCACGTTCAGGTACTACATAACTCTCTCAAGTCTATAGGTATGCCAACTAAAGATCAACGAGGTTATCATAATCATCACAACGAAAACCTGATGATGTATTCGAAAGTGTTCCCAACCACAAAAGTCATTATGGTCAGTCAAAAAGAGTTCAAATATATCTTCCCGACAATCTCAACATTAAAAAATTATGAAATGTGTATTTCACAATGTCGTTCCGATGTGACTTATGAATACTAAAGAAAGATTTTCAACACCAGATTTAACATATCATTTGGATATCCACTCCGTGGCATTTGCAATTCTCGTACATGTGACAAGTTTCAGGCTGATCTCAAAGTTTATGAAAATAAACTCTCTGATAACATTGTGTCTTTTCTTCCTGTACGTAAACGTATACTATACACTCGTATGCTCGTAGAATGACACTGTATTCGCTTTGTTTCTGTGTTTACGTACCAGCTATGTCCGGTCTGCCTTCTAAGTTTCATACAATGGCATATGACGCTCAATGTCCCAGAAACTCTATTCATCCTTTTTGCCGTGTACAGTTCATATGGTTTAACAAAACGAGTATTTTATTTCGTAGACGTTAAGAAAGCCCGTATTCTCACTATGACAATCACCTAACCAAGCTATCTGAGGTTCCGAATCCTGCCGTGCGCAAGAAAGAAATTTATCTTCTCTCCAAGGACCTGATTGTTTTTTCGTTGTCATGGAACTGTTCTGTGATGCCCCAGCGGTTACCCTGCGTTATGCCCGCTACAGGACTAGAGAGGCCTGCATTTGCGAGATATCAAATGTGCGATTAGATGAATTCTCTTCCCTTTATCACAGTGATGTGCAAGCCCAATAAGAGGGAGGGTAACTGGAGAAAGAAAGAAACAAAGAAAAAACAAACTAACTAATAGAAAGTGAACAAGGTAGCTTAACAAACGGATGCATTTTAATTCGTAAATACTAAGAAAGGCTGTCTTTGTCACTATTTGCATGGCGCGTGGGCTCCCAGCCAAGCGATGCGAGGTCTCATTCCCGGTGCGGGCACTGTGAAGAAATGTATCTTTCATTTTTATCCACAAGACTGGGTGTTTGTCCGTTGTCTTGTGATTGACCTGTAATGGCTCTGCGTCATGCCGATTTCAGGATCAGGGACGCCCGCATTTTTTAGATTAATACTATACTGTAAAATGAATTTTCCTCTCCTACCCACAGTAGTGTGTAATTCTGAAAAAAGGGGAGGTTAACCAAAGCTAGAGTGTCTTAAGAAAGATGTCGATGAAACAAATTAAAAATATATTTTCCAAATTTTATATGAAATGAGGTCTATATTTTAATTCAAGTTTTATGTATAAGGAAGTACCAGATATAATGGAGACTTCTGTTCTCAGGCAGTACATCTCACTTGACGATAATAAACGTGTCAGAGGAAGAAAAATAATTCCTGCATACATTTTAAATCTGATTATTGTTCATGCAATGAAGGGGAAAGGAACTGGCCATCCTACACCATTATCTTCTAGCTTAGTTAGGTTACATCATGAGTGATGCTTTTTACTTTCTCAATATGAGAGATACGTAAAATTCTATGTAAGCCATCCATCACCACAGCTCTTATCCGATCCTTCTGTCGTTCCGTAGAGTCCATCCTTCAGCGCCATACCGTAAACTGCTCTCAACAATAACATTTAAAATCATCTTCTTTCATTTCCAGTCGGATATCTTGGCTCCATAATATTTTATTTAACTGACTAATAGCTGGTCGAATCTGTGCAATTCTGTTATCCACTTCCTTCTCAGTATGTCCTGATTTGTGGATAATTATGCCCAAATATTTAAACTGATCCCCTACATTTATTATACCAAACTAGAGGTCCAAGAATGCCCCTTCTCCTCCTACTATTAAATATTCAGTTTTTGTGACATTGACCTTGAGTCCTTCCATACTGTATGCATCAAGTAATTTTCTCATCAAGAAGTTCGCATCCTCTTGATCTTGAGTAATTACCACTTGCTCATCTGCGAATAAAAGTGAGTGGATGACACTATCCCCAATCTGAATTCTCATGAGTCTACAAGACGTATTCCAGCTTTCAAGAACTGAATCCAAGTAAATCTTGAAAGAGGTAGAACCACATATGAAGACAAAAAAGACACGCCATCGGCATGGTCTAAGATTAGTGAGCGATACCTGTGTTCTGGAGTTACACTCTGGCGTGGGTTCGAAAGTTGCTTGGTCCCATTAGGTGGTAGAATTTTTTCCGAGATTAGCTTGAACTGTTGAACTGCAAGGGGATTGTCAGGAAATCCCTTGAGTCCCACAAAGAATTCTCTGACTCGTCTAGCCAAAATGTTATCTCGCTATTACCAATACTTCCGACGCTAACTGAAGGGCTCAGAATCATAATGGGCCAAGCGCCATTTATTAAAAACGGAGAAAGCAAGGCTTAAAGTTAAGTGAATATCATAGTTTAATGAAGATTGACATATCATTTAGTTTGAATGTGTATACTTTATATTACTTGCTATATGTTTCCATTGAATTATCGTGATAACTTCATTTTAACCCTTGTTTTCTACGGTTTTAGTAAATGGCACTTGGCCCACTATGGTTGTGAACCCTTCAAATGGCCTCCTGCTCGGTAGAGAGACTAAACTTCTGATAAGAATTAAGACTACTAGGACCTCCGATATTTAAATGACAAATATACCAGGGAGGATGCAAAACTGAAATCCGAAAAAATGTAATTTCCGTCGGAATTTATACCAGCAATCTATGGGAATTTACAAATAATACAATAAAAAGTATGTAAAAGATAAAAAAAAATAATATCTCCCAGAATTACGGATCAAGTTATAAGTAACCATATTGGAATAGAGAACTCAGGAGAACGGGCAATTAGAAGACGACTAGACAGGAATAAACACATCACACGGTTGGCACTCTGGCCAATTGTCAGAGTACTGACTAGGGATGGAGGGTGAGAGAAACCTATGAACATCTAACACAATGGGCTCCTAATAGTGGCATACTTCCAAACTTCGTTGCATGTGACAAGTGTAGGTAATTTCTGCTACTTACAACATGCCGCACTCCGGCACTAGGATAATGAATAATTGTCATATTCAGTAGAGTTTCAAGTTATACAAATGTATTAACCAAAATGTCTGAAGCCTCATAAAAATGAATTAAAAATAAAATTTCATTAACTTAAGCTGTTAGATAGAGCGGAGTTGTTACATTTGTTTATAGTTGTAAATCTTAAGGGGCACTGCACTAAAAATGACAACTATTTCTGAGATCGTGTTTACTATGTAAAGAACTAACAAAATCCAAATTTTAACTCTCGAATGTTTTTGACTTTTGATTATTTTTCTATTTTTTTAGAAATATTTTCAAACCCATGTTTTTAGTAGAACATCTCAATTTTTAATCTTTCTTTATTCGGCTACATCCACAAGACATAGAGAACCATTTTATGCGTTCAGTTTACTAAATAACTCATTTATTCAAGTTCAAAAATGTGTTTTGAAGTTTTGAAAATGTTATTTTTTCTATAATTCATGAAAAATAAAACAAAATATCAATATTTCTTACAAAATAAATGCATAGAAACACACAGCTACCTCATAAATACATGCAGTAAAAATGTCACCCAGATTGATTAATATTTGGCATAAAAAAGTTGGTATTGAATCAAGAAAAGTAAATGTAAGGAAAAATGGTATTGAAAGTGAAATGAATATTTATATAACACATGTCTATTAAAATTCTCCTCCGCTACATTCATCTAGTAATTTCAGGGAGCCAACTTTAGAACAAAAAGTTATTAGATTTGAAATTAGAAATTTGTAAAATAGGATCCTTTGATGAAAAAATAATTTTGACGGCTCTTTTAATGCCACACCCCTTAAAACCTTAATTACTAAAAAGAATTAAACATATTTCTAATCAGAATTGAACTAAATCCATTTGGGGTATGATAATATACTGTACATTCTAGAGAAGTGAAATAGTTAATAAAAATATTTTGAAAAATTGTCGTGTTTTTTAGTGGAGTCTTGTATTTGAACTGGCTATTGTATGAGTTTTACATAAGATTTCCCCACAATCCAATATAAAATCATATTTATCGTGGATGCAGGACAGACTGGGAATTAACTTTTAGTAAATATTAACGACCAGATTTTATTTGTAATTGGTTCAGACAAAATTGTCGCCACGTACCCAAAATATTTACAAGATATAGGTAAAAATCACTCTTGCATCAGACTTTTATATAAGAAAGAATTAGACTATAGCATTCTTGTTAATAATTTAAGAGTTAAAATATCGATAGGTATATAAAATAGAGTGTAAGTTAAAATCAGTAATAAAGAAAATATAAATTTTAGAACGAAAAAAAAAGTTGAGAAATATACATAATCTAGACAAATAACTATAAACATGAAAGACAGGACAGAACGTAGACTCTTACAATTTCCAAATAAGTGCCGGTAATTACAAGAGGAATTTACTAGAACAAAACGAAATACGAAGGCAACAATGACTGACATATTTTAAAGCAACGCAAACGTGTTAAAATTTGACTATTTATTGAGTAGCGAACAAATTCTACTTCGTCGTTAGATAATAATATATCGGTAAATGACATCTTACACTCACTATACGAGGCAGATTTCTGTAAAGTGTAATTGAAAATTAACAAGACAAGTAGACCTACCTACCACTAACTATAAATTGAAATTTCTCTGGAAAATTGTCATGAATTCCTGAAACACTGTGCCAATAGAAGTTAAGTATGATATATAAATTCTAAGATAGAATGTTTGAATAATTTCGTTGTATAAGCCTGTTAACTACGAGAAAGGAAAGTAATTTGGGGTATAAGCTGATGATTTAAGAAGATGCTCTTGTTAGCGCTGTATCGGAGTTAATGAGAGAAGTGTGGTAACAGCAATGACTTTGTATTCTGAGTATTATTATCTTAGAAGGCAAATCCAGTTCACAAGAGAGGAATTGTACAAAGAAAGTAAGTAAGAGTATGGGGCTTGTGCGCAGTGGTGGATCGTGAACTTACACATAAAATTTATTAAGCCTATATCAAATAGAGCCAAATATGCTCGACTATATCCTAAGTAGTTTTTAGGTTTATATACAACAATTATTTGTACTCATTTCGGTTTAGCATCTTTTTCCTAATTTATTTGTTTCTAACTTCATATTAGGCGACTTCAACAACAAAGTAGGGAACAAACTCCACGCACAAGAGGACCCAGTTGGGCCGTACGGCTACGGGACAAGGAACGCAAGAGGAGAACGACTGGTACAATTCGCCACAGAACAGAGAATGGTGATACTAAACACGTTCTTCAGAAAGCGTAGCGAAGCAAGGTGGACCTGGAGACACCCCAACGGCACGACAAAAAACGAACTGGACTACATACTAACCGACAGCCTAGCAGGTGCGAGAGACATACAAGTCGTACCAAACCTGAAATTCTCGACGGATCACAGAATGGTACGTGCCACAGTGAATATAAAGAGAAACAGAAGACATTTTGGGAATACAATAGCGAGCACAATTGACAGCTTAGATAGGCACACTTTCGGCCTTGCACTACAGGAACGACTACATGAAATGGACCTATCCTCCCAGCGCGACCCACAGGATCTATACAACTCCATCGAAGAGGCCCTTACCCAAGCATCAATCACAGCCAGGAGAACAAATGTAACTAGAGAAAACAGTTCCAAGCTCAGCCCGTTAACAATTGCATTAATTGAACAAAGGAAGAGATTATATCCAAGCAGGGATGAAAACGAGGACAATAAAAACCAGTACGCAGAGATTGATAAGCAAACAAAAAGGGCGATCAGAAGGGACGTACGTGAACACAACACAGAGGCAGTAAGAACAATACTGGAATCATCCAAATCAACAAGACAAGCAAGAAAACAGAGAGGAAGTGGGAAGCAATGGCTCTTGGGAGCACGGGGACCCAGAGGCAACCGTCTAACAGAAAGAGAAGACATTGTGACGGCAGCCACAAACTACTACAGATCATTATACACCAGCTCAAAACAGGAAGAGAATCCAAGCGACAGTATTCAGATGAACAACGTAGACGACATCGAGGTCCCACCAATACTTCAAAGCGAGGTCAGGACAGCGATAGGGGAACTCAAATCCGGAAAAGCGCCCGGAGAAGACAACATCCACAACGAACACCTGAAACTCGGTCACGACTCCTTGCTAACACCGCTCACCGCAGTCTTCAACGAAATACTCAAATCGGAGACAGTACCCCACCAATGGAAGACAAGCAAAATTATTCTACTCCACAAAAAAGGTGCCAAGGACGACCTGAACAACTACCGTCCAATCAGCCTGATGTCTAATGTCTACAAGCTGTTCTCTAAGATAATCACAAGGAGACTCACGAAAGTACTGGATGACAACCAAGCTCCAGACCAGGCAGGATTTCGCTCAGGTTACAGCACGGTGGATCATCTACAGACAATCAACCAGGTCATAGAAAAAACGGACGAATTCAATATTCCCCTCTACCTCGCATTTATAGATTTCAAGAAAGCATTTGACTCGGTAGAACACTCCTGTGTATTACAGGCGCTGAGTAACCAGGGAGTCGAGCACAAATATATCAACATCCTAACTAAGCTCTACGGAGACTCGCACGCCACCGTGATGACAGAACGAGAAGGACAAATATTCAGAATAGGAAGAGGAGTCCGACAAGGGGATCCGATCTCACCAAAGCTATTTACTAGCCTCCTGGAAGACATATTCCGTAAGCTAAAGTGGAAGAAAAGACATGGAATCAATATAAACGGTTATCGGCTGACGAACCTAAGATTCGCGGACGACATCGTACTTTTCGCTAAAAACGCCACCGACCTACAAGAGATGATACAGGAACTAAGCGATTGCAGCGCACACGCAGGCCTAAGCATGAACATGGAAAAAACCCAAGTCATGACGAACAGCCAACCACAACCAATCCAAGTCAACGCAACCATATTACAGTACGTGGAGGAATACATCTATCTGGGCCAATTGGTCGGATTCAAAAGCTGCATGACGAGAGAACTAAAAAGAAGAATTGCATCAGCATGGAGAGCTTTCTGGTCACTGCAATTCATACTCCTTGACAAGAAACTGAACCGCAAACTAAAGCTGGAGGTGCTGCAATCCTGTATCTTCCCAACCTTACTGTACGGCTGTCAGACCTGGAAACTGACCGTGAACCAGAAGACGCAGATTCAGATCTGCCAGCGCAAAATGGAGAGGAAAATCCTAGGACTCTCCCTCAGAGACAAGATTTCCAACACCAGACTCAAGCAGATGACAAACACCAGAGACATGGCACACCAAGGGGAACGCCTGAAATGGAAATGGGGAGGCCACGTGTCGAGACTCCAAGGCTGCAGATGGGCGCATATTTCCACCACGTGGGACCCACGCATCGGGAGGCGAAACCGAGGAAGACCTGGGACCAGATGGGCGGACTTCTTCAAGAGCCTAGCTGGACCCCTGTGGTCCAGAACAGCCAAGAACCGAGAAGAATGGAGATCGCTACAGTTTGCCAGTATCGAGTGAGAGCGCAAGTGTACACACACAAACGACGAACAAAACTTATATAGAACAGAATCTACAGTCATGCGGACTAGCTCACCGCATGATCTCTAAAGAGCTCCCCTTTTAGGAGGCCATAGCCCTTCACGGGAAATCCAAAGGCTATTTCATTCATTCATTCATTCAATTTCAAATGTGAGAAAATATTTTTTGGTATGCTTAAAAAAGATTCGATTTCGAAAAATAGCTGAAAACACCTTTTCATAATTCCTGATATAAAAAGTAAGTAGTTATGGGGTTGTCATTAGCCTATTAGTTTAACAATCCGTTTATATAACAGTCTAACATTTTTCCTTGCTTTACTCAAAGTTTCTTTGCGTTCTAAGCCATTATAATGGAATCTTTCACATAGTTTGCCACATAGTTCACACACACAACTTTCACATGGATTGTAAAAGTATTTCTTTATACAGAGTTTAGGTGGAAGCCATGTACTGCTAGTCTAGTGATCGCGCTTCTTAATTCCTGTTTGGGTCCATCGATGTTATGTTATGTTGTGTTTTATTTAACGACGCTCGCAACTGCAGAGGTTATATCAGCGTCGCCGGATGTGCCGGAATTTTGTCCCGCGGGAGTTCTTTTACATGCCAGTAAATCTACTGACATGAGCCTATCGAATTTAAGCACATTTAAATGCCATCGACCTGGCCCGGGATCGAACCCGCAACCTTGAGCATAGATGACCAGCGCTATACTAACTCTCCAACCAGGTCGACGGGTCCATCCATATCTCCGCAACTATTGGTTGGATTTTATTCTATATAAGAATAGATTTATACGCAAATGTTGCACATGCAGTTTAATAATTTATATTAGAAATTAATAAATCTGTATTTGAATCAAGATTTAAAATGGCGACGAAATAAGATATAAATTCGAGAATTTTTGTGCTGAATAAAGAGAGAAATGAAAAGAATTGCCCACAATCTTACATTTTAGAGTAATCTTCACTCATATATATTTTTTTAATTATCAAGTAATGTATATTGTGAATTTTAATGCAAAATTTAGTTATTAAAGCGATGTACCGAAGTACATATAAAATTTCCGTGCAGGAATTCTGCGTTATCATATGATGGAGGATCGGTGGAGCGGAGAAATATTCTCTCCGGCACCTGAATTCGAACCCGGGATTTCAGCTCTACGTTCTGAGGATTCAATCCGGCATCGTAATTGGAATCCGGTGTTGCTTAGTGGATAGAGCGTCAGCACGTAGAGTTGAAAACCTGGGTTCGAATCCCGGTGCCAGAGAGAATTTTTCTCCGGTCCACAGATTCTTCATCAAAATTTAGTTAGATATTTCACCCTTAGTGGAACAAAAAAGTTGAACGTGGATTAATAATTTTTACCATTTTTCAATGTGTATATATTTTTTCCCTTTCATGTAATGTGTGTGATATTCACAAACCAGTAGGTCTACTTTGTAGAAGACAGACTACAGAAAACACTGTAAAAATTTAATGTAAATATATTAAGTAATTTAAAAGATAAATGCACTTTTTTAAAAATATCAACTTACTGGAAACTGAATTAAAATATATATATATATATATATATATATATATATATATATATATATATATATATGAATTACATACATTGCCAAACTTAAAAAGGTAATTTACATTACTTATCTGTACATATACCCCACAATATTATGCATTGATTTAAAGAGCAAGTTTTGTATTTTTAAACACAACAGAAAATTAGATTTTTGACCCCTATTCACTATTCGGTCCCCTTAATGTCGGAGGGTATTATGTGTACATTTCTGGTGTAATATTGGCGTCGGTGGTATATCAAAACTTTTGCTGACCCCTCTTAGTGGGATTTTGAAATTTCACCTGATCTGGGTGTTACTCTTCACAGCTATCAGAGTGAAGTGGAGTGACTGTCAAGGCATGACACTCCGTCACTGCAGGGCGTTGTGGAAGGTGTTGCGCACTTCTCTGCAAGAGTCGTCTACAGAGATGGTCGCACGATATTGTTTTACTTTGTTGTTTGCTGTGGGAAGTTGTTAGTAGCAAAGCAGTGTAGTCCAAGTTTCTGAAACTCTGTCTGCAAGCGAAACTGCTATGTGAACTTGTGTGTTTGTGAAGCGCTCTCAAGGCTCGCTTTAATTCGTAGTTTCATGTCGCATGTCCCATGTCCCATGTCGCGAAAACCACGAAAAAGAAATCCATGAACTTTATAGGATGACGACCGCCAGAGACAGACTCAACTGGGGACTACGTCTACATAAGATCTGACACATTTTTATTTTTTTATAAAATAAGCTATTTTGGCAGCTTTATGGAAGAATGTAAACATCATGATTTACGAGGCGTAATCAAATGAAACTCAGTTATAAATTATATTTACTTTTTTAGTATTTAATCTCCTCTACCAGGGGATTACAACTACGTAGAATATGAAGAATTCAATTAAAATTATAATTAGATAAAATTAATATTAAATTTGCAATTACTAATACAATAGAAATCAAAGTACGAAAAATTGTCTCATTAATAAAGTCTAGACAATTTAATGTAGAAGTTAAGAACAAAGAAAGAATTTGTTTACAAATTAAATCTAGAATGATAAAATTGTATAGTGATAAAAGTACCGATTATTGAAATATTTTGTGCTGGAATAAGAGAACTATTTACAAGAAGCTATGTATGAACGATTCTTAATTACTGACCAAGTGCCTAGACTAGACGGCAGTTCGGAGGACGGTCGGCTGCTATATGCGCCGTAGCATTTCTGGCATGTGACGTCACAAGCTTGTACAGCAGAACCAATCGGAATCAGTATGTAACAAGTACTTCCCAAGTTAGTTTGTTCGCGTGTGAGTGTTTCAATGTATTGAATGAGTAAAACTAACATTTACTGTCAAAATGTTATGTTTTATTTAACGACGCTCGCAACTGCAGAAGTTATATCAGCGTCGTCGGATGTGCCGGAATTTTGTCCCGCAGGAGTTCTTTTACATGCCAGTAAATCTACTGACATGAGCCTGTCGCATTTAAGCACACTTAAATGCCATCGACCTGGCCCGGGATCGAACCCGCAACCTTGGGTATAGAAGGCAAGAGCTATACGAACTCGCAAACCAGGTCGACAGCAACATTTACTGTGTGTGTAAGATAAATAAATGGAAGAAGAGACTGTAAAGGAACAGGTATTGCACAGGCAGGTGCGGAAAATATTGTTTAAAGTGTATAATTATTTTTAAAACGTTGACGAGCACAATGCTACCGGCCATCTTGATGCTGGCTGCAACGGTGCCAACGCGCAAGACACGACTGCATAAACATGTGGTGTGGGATTGAGGACCGTGCAAAGAATATTGTTAGTGAAGGAAACAGAGTTTGTTTGGTGTCATGCTTACAGTAATCAACAGGTAAGGTCATTATTGTCTTTTGATAATTTATATTCTCTCCTGCGCTATGTGCATCGTACGTGCTCGTGAAGTACGATGTGGCAATGTTGTACGCTGCCTTGCCCTCTCTATCTGTCTCTCTCGACGCAAACGCTAGCAGACTACCGCCTTCCGAATTGCCGTCGACTCTAGTAAGTTTGCGTTTGAATTCAATTTTGTTTAAACAGACCCTGATGCTAGCAGGTAGCGAATTTCAGAGTCTTGGCAGGGCTATTGTGAAAGGGAATGACTATGAGGAGATGCGATGGGGTGGTATTGTTAGTATTGTTTCATGGCGAGAGCATGTGTCTAGATTATGATGGGAAGAAAGGTAAGCGAAGCGAAACGACATGTACGAAGAAAGAGAAGAGTTTAACAATTCGAAGAGAAGGAGAAGTGAATGTAAATTTCTTCTTTTATGTTGTTTAAGCCAATCTATTGCTTCTAGGAATGGGGTAATACGATCATATTTTCGAACATTGTTTACAAAACGTACAGACAAATTATAAGCACGTTGAAGTTTCGTTTTGTTGTCGCTGGAAAGGTCAGTCAGCAAAATGTAGGCATAGTCAAAATAGGACAATGCAAGCGTAAGCACAAGAGATTTTTTTTAACAAAAGGGAAGATGGACATTTATCCTTCAAGGTAGGCATTAGAGTCCTGCAAAACCGGTTGAAAGCCGAACCAACTTGCATAGCGCTACTGAACGCCTGGCTTTATAGGCAGTATGCGAAGTACATCTGCTTGCGTACTGCCTGAGTATTCGGTTTAACGTGTATTCGAGTTGATCCAATCTCTCTGTGGGTGGACGGCTCTGGCGTATAAAATGAAGATCACAGTGAACCATCCAGATATTATAGCTGCGGATCATCAAGAGGAACAAACAGCATGCAGCGTGAAACTACAGACGTTATAAAGCATAAATTGCAGAAAAAAAGCTTTCGGTATCCACAAATTACCAAGATTGTAAATTTGCTTACACTAGAAAACTGAATTATAATATTACAATCATGACACACTTAAAAAACAGTAAACTCGATCAATAGTAAAACTAAAACAAAGATAACTTTATATCTTCTGAAACCTCCTACAACCAATGCTTTTAGTATGTTTACTATGACTAGAGAATTAAACGTAATACAGGTTTTCCATTCATTTAAGTGAACCTTATCGCACCGTACAATCTTCAGGGTTATTTCACTTCTACCCTGTATATGAATAGCTACCGTTTTGGAGGAATGCATTTAGAGTAAATAATTATTTAATTTTATATTTTGTGATTAATTGTAATTCTATTTTGGATTTATTTACTTATTATATCTCGCATTACACATTATGCTCATTTAATTTTCTACATACTAAATTGATGGAATGATCACCAAGCAACTCTAGCCTCTCTAGCGTCACTTGTGAAACGAATATTGGCCATTCTATGAATAAGTGTTTGCACCGAGCGTAACTTTAGACTAGTAAAACAGATTTATTAATACATAAACATAAGAAGTCAACTCTGATCATGTAGTCTATGATAATAGGCCCTAATAATAATTGTGAACATCAAATAGTTGATATTAGCACGTGTGTAATAAAATAGGTCTTTGAATGACACTTGTTTTCTCTGAAGTAGATCTTTTCTATAAAGAATGATTTGTTTCTAAACCTTGCTATTCTTTTGTTATTCGTAGTTTAAAAATGTGTAAATTATACTTATTTTGTATAGAACAACCACCATTGGGAGCCAAAGTAATCGTACTGTTGAAAATAACGTTACTGTTTATCTTTTTAAATTGCTTTCTTAATAAATAATATTGCAACTGATTATAATAATTAGAAAGCATGCAACTATTGTTTTGAGGTAGGCCTATACATTTTTTTTTTAGTTTAAAGTACAAACGTCATAATGGATTTATGTACTTATTTCCTATTTTGTTTTATAATGAATTGTAATTACATTTTTGAATATGTTTACATTATGATATTTCACATTACGTCTATTTCCTTCAATGTCACTGTGCCCATTGTTCATTTATTTGTTACTAGACAAATTACTGCAAGTTCGAAATACAAAACGAAATATATTAAATTGTCAAATTATTTGTTTTCCTATTTGAAGCAAACATTTTTGTAATTAAACAAAATAAATATCCTTCAATATTATTACTCTGTTTGTATAGCCTACTGAGAAAATGTTAAAGAGTTATTGTATGATGAAATGTACCTGGTGTTATTTGGAGATCGTATTTTCTTCCTCCTTACCATTCCTTTCTGTGTGAGATTTGTGTTCTAAATAATTCGCGATCTTACATGAACTTATGTAATATCGATCATTGGGTTATACAATTCGAACAATATTCAGTCAATATGTGACGACAAAGAGTTACGACGTAATCAAATGATGAAGTTATGACGAATACTGTTTAACACTGGTATAGAAAAAGGCCAGCTATATAGCGTTTATTGGTAAGAAAAATATACATGACTTGTGCACATCTTGTTCTGTGAGAAACTATAACATTGTTTAACATATCTATAAGCAACTTTCATTAGTAAATCTCTAAAAGTTTAAAATATAAATGATACTTATAAAGTTAATGCAAGTTCAGAATAATAAAGAAAATATATGTGTTATAGTGTCGAATGAACTGTAAGAATACTTGCAAACACTTTTTTTCTTTCAATAAGACAACGTAAATTTCCTGTTACTCCTGTTTTGTACTCGAAAAACGTTATTTTCATGTAAATCCGCCTGATGTTCTGTCTACTCTGCAATACATCAGGCGTAATCGCTCGACAACCGAGTTATTCGACCCGATGTTCATTGTAGCCGGTTGAGCTCCCGACCGGACGAATCTAAACCGGTTGTGTGTGCAGTTTTGCAGGTCTCTAGTAGGCATACATAAAATGTATGATAAATATAAAATTATCAATATTAAAGAATATAATGTGCAGTAGATTTACGAGACCTCACTCTTTTAGTAGGTTATTTTACGACGCTTTATCAACATCTTAGGTTATTTAGCGTCTGAATGAGATGAAGGTGATAATGCCGGTGAAAATGAGCCCGGGGTCCAGCACCGAAAGTTACCCAGCATTTGCTCATATTGGGTTGAGGGAAAACCCCGGAAAAAACCTTAACCGGATAACTTGTCCCGACCGGGAATCGAACCCGAGCCACCTGGTTTCGCGGCCAGACGCGCTAGCCGTTACTCCACAGGTGTGGACACCTCACTCTTCACAGCTAATGAAACCACTCACTATATCTCGTGTAGTAAGGATTTATGCGCGACGGACCTCGCACCACGCACCTCGCATGTGTCGGTTCAGAAAACCAAGGTTTTACAGTATTCTTAAAGAGTCAGAACAAATTATAGTCACATGATGACTCTTACTATGTGTAGCCTAGTCACAATACATCACATCTCACCATTTTGGGCGAAAAGTATCGAAATAAAGATCATTAAGAAGTAAGTGGGAAGTGACAATGGAATAATGGAGAGAAACAAGAGTGCCCAAAAAAGAAACCCAATACATATTTGACCTTCAACACAAATGTGATACCACCATCGCCGTCCTCTTCTTAAAAATTACACGTCAGATAAACCACATCTTGCACAAGAAATATCATATATTTATATGCTATTCAACTGATATTACATTTTCTTTTACTTTCTGAAGCAAATCATATCTTGTTGAGTCCAACCTAAAGTCTATGATGATGACGACATACTTCCCTTATTTCATAACATATATAGTGCTGTAGAATTATTACAATACTGCGAAGTCTTCTATCTTTGAAAATATATAATTGTTTTGAAGTCTTGCAAAGTCACATTATTTTTTATTAATTTTATTATTATTAACAGGGATACAATGTAAACTACATCTTCCTGTATCCGAAGTGTTTAAATTCTTATCTTCTCCGAAGTGTTTAAATTCTTATCTTCTTCCTCCATTCTTCTCTTGCCTCCCAATCCCGTTCTTCCAAGCCTCTCTCCTTCATTCCACTTCTTATATCGTCCATCCAGGTTTTACTTGGTCTTCCCTTCTTTCCTCTTCCTGGCGGAATCCATTCCAAAATCTGTCTGGGCAATCTTGTTTCTGGCATTCTACGTACGTGACCATATCATTCTCATTGCTTGTAGCTAACGAAATCTAACAATGTACCATTAACTCACATTTCTTGTCTAATAGTTGTGTTTCGATTTTTTTCCAACTTAGAATGTCTAGTGGAACGTCTAAAACAATTCATTTCAGTGGAGAGGAGTTTCAATCTCAGATTCGTGTTTAAATGCCACCAATAGTTTTTAATTACTAAAGCTTAACTCTTAATGTTTGTTTCATAATTATGAAAACATATTAATGGCATGAAAATGAAAGAACAATACATTTCACTTCAGAAAGGGGTTTCTTAACTAGTATATACCATAAAAACGGAAGACTATTCGTACATATTCATTAGCATTTGTTTTCTCGTATCAGCAATTTTTACTATGCATTTAACGGCAGCTCTAAATTGCTTAAATTAGACCGCACTCTTTTATGCTAGAAAATTATATTAATCACCATAATAACTGTAATGGATGCTGTAACACATGTACATTTGAATAATAAATAAGCATTATTATTGCACGAATCCAAACGTAACCAGAAAGTCACCATGTAAAACCCTCCATAACGAAGGATTAATATCGGACCATTCTGATTGATGATCAAGGTACACAAAGAGAATGCAAAATTATCAGTAACAAAAAGTCCGCAATGAAATACCAGACTTGGCAAAAATTAAAGAGAATATCTTGACAGAAATGCAACTCTACCATTTCATATGTAAAGTAAGCTAGGCAGAAAAGAATTAAAAATTATTAGCATCACGAAAATGATATTTATTTTCAGTCTGTATATTTTGTATATTGCGAAACAGTTTAGTTTTTCATGTAATTAATTGCTTTCCTCTCAATATTATGTCAACAAAATCTTATAGTCCTATTAGAATAGTAATAAGAAAATTGTGACAAAAATAAATAGATAAGCACGTAGGCAGAACAGAAAATCAAGAAGCGTAAAGAGGACTGGGCACATAGGTAAATTAACAAATTGACATAAGCAACCAGAAATAACAAATTGGAGAATAGCTAGTCTTTCAGGAGCGAATGACGTAAGAGTGGACTTAAGTAAAACTGAGAACGTTGTTAACACAAATCCCGAGAGAAAAAATAATGGTGAAGAAAGAAGACCTAGTTTCAGGATCGAGAGAACTTGCCGTTAGTGGAGCAGTGCCACAGACTGAGGGAATGGCCAAGGATGAAAGTCCGAGGCGCTCGAGAGGAAGTGAAATGTCTGCAACAAGGAAGGGTGTATCTAGATCAACCGATGAAGTGAAAAGTCTACAGCAAGGAGGAGCGTTTTTGGATCAACCGATGAAGACGGTGCAAGTGACGAACGTTTATTAAGAGTGCCACGGGCTAATGAATGACCAGGGATGGTAGTCTGAGGTGCTCGAGAGGAAGTGAAATGTCTACAGCAAGGAGGAGCGTTTTTGGATCAACCGATGAGGTCGGTGCATGTGAAGAACATTTACTTAGAGGTAAAACGACATATATAAACCTTAATAAAAATAGATATGAACAATCAAATTCGAATAAGGAACTAGCTACTGATCATAAGTACTTATTAAGAGACAGGCATCAATAACGAATAAACTTTCCTGCTATAAGAAAAGCTAATAATTAACTAAATAAGAAAGGAAGCCATAGTTCGAAAATAGGGTATAATAACGTCGAGGTTTTAATAAATAAAATTGAAAATAAGAAATTAATGAATTTATTATGTATTAACGACTTAATTCTATTGGCTGAAACATGACTTACTAGAAAAGTTTTTGAAAATAGCTTTACTGATTAGTAAATATATCAAAAGATTACGACTTTATAAAATTTGTAAAAAACTATACTTTAAATTAGACAGATTGTATTTAGAAATAAATTTATTAAAAATATAATATCAATGGATGAAAATGAGTGCATAGAATTCAATGATGAAATTGTATTGGATGTTGATTATGTAATTAACTTGACAAATGTATTTAAATAAGTAAGCGGATATCTGTTTAAATGTTACTTAAACCATTTAGCTGACAAACTAAATTACAAGAGTAGACACTGCCCTACATATAGAATGTACCGATTCAGCTATCCAGTTTCTTGACTTAATGTCGACAACAATCGAAATTTATTATACGAAATAGTTATTATGTAAAAGAGGATCTAAAATTAAATAAAATATGCGTTTGTAAAAGATAACTGGAAGAATATAGCAGCAAGGACGATTTATATACTCTTGTTTATTGTACAGTTAAAAAAAAAAGAATTTCAAATTTAGGAAGTAAATAACTTTTAAGGTTTAAAATAAACGCGATTGGTTGAAACTTGCACTAAAATTAGACATAAGTGCGAGTTAAGCCAACATAAATTGAATAGATATATGATAGAAAATTCGTTATAATGATGTATAAATTACTTATAATTATTTTGTGTATGTAATATTTTCTTGTGAACTATTAATAAATTACTAAATTACTATTAGGCCTTAGATGGTCATTTTGTATGCGGAACATAAACAGTGGTGCTGCAGTCGTGGGTTGTGACTCTGCGAGAAAGAGAAAAGCATGGTCTATTAGACCAGAGATCGTACTTGTAGAACGCTACTTCTTAAACCCACCCTCTACTTTACCTGTACCGGCGGGGTTGGTTGACATCTATAGCAACATAATGTGAGATACTGAAATGCAACTGCAACATTTTCTCCCATTATAGCATACGATGAGAATGACCTTAGGTAGGTTTGCTGCGATCGCTGTACAACGGCTGAAGGTACAGGGACAATTTTATTTTTACTAACACTTCTAATATTAACCTGGCTATACCTTTGGATTAACGGTTGAGAACCTGAAACACTGTTTAGTACCCCCTTCGATACTGGCGTTCGATGATACTGGCGTAAATACAAACAAATCACTTTACTAGATATAGGAGGGAAGAAAAGTAGTTCATCCATTTATGTAAACTAGGAAATATCGCGATTTTTAGTTTGATAATTTTCATTAGGTTTTTGTTTAATCAAAATACAGTACTGTATTAACAATAAGTGTTTTTACTCACGAACTGAGATATTCATTCGGACGTAATCATTAAGCAGTGTATATTATATTGTCTACAGCACATTAGCGTACAATATATAGAATTAAGTTAAATTGAAAAATATAATCATAATATGGATATTTACACATATTTCTGCAAATGGTGGCCGTTCATTTCAATACATGCTTCAGTTATTTTGTGCATATTATCGCACTATGGACTATTGCACCTAATTCCAATTATCAGTTTCGTCCTTCGTACTTGTAACTCATGTTGAAATAATTGTATACCTACTCTATAAAAGAGTACCTTATGTACTGTAAATTCAATCTTCACTTCTGTCCGATCCGAAAAGATAAAATTACTCAGCTATGTTATCTACTGTCCGTCCAAGTGGTTTTGTGGCAGGGTAATAGAAAGAGGGGGAAATACCGTGACAGTTAATTACTTAACGAGGCACTTTTATTTATTTGAAACAGTTCTATAATATTACATAGACGTCCAATTCCTAACAGAAATTAATGTTTTCAGAAAAGAGCTGAGACAGCTCAGCCACTAGCCTTTACGTAGAGGCGAGTAGAAGCGGGTGGGGATGCGACGTAGGCAAACGGACGACAGTACCTGTGCCAAAATATGATTCAATATTGAAAGCTCTTTCGTCAATGGAAAACGCGTATATATTTCTAGAACATACTATACCCACTACCTCAGTATTGTTTACTATAACCGTTAGGCGACTTCGACACCATACGCGGCCTTGGTTCTGCGTAGAGGTCCACTGGAAGTTTACTAGTAGAGGGGGGGGGGAGAGTGAAGTACATTGAAAAACTCAGGTAGAATAAAATTTGAATTAAAAATAAAATGATGTCCCTGTATAGAATGCCGACCACTGTGATAGACAGTCCGGCATTATTACAAGTAATAATGTTTCCGAGAATGAAATAATGACGCACATAGTATACGCGGCAATGTATAAAAACATAATTCAGAAAATTGTTAATAAATTATTTAATACAATAGATATTAGACAATAAACATAAAATAACATAAACTATGAAATATAACACGAAGTGAGGGAAAAAAAATTATAAAAATGGGATAACAATGAATCTGGCGGTTAATTCAGGAATAAGATTTGTTTTAACATTTTATTATAACTGTCTGAAGCATTGCTCTTTCCATCAAACATCAGATTGGTCTATTTTATTGATCCCCAGCATGCACAATAATTAAAAGCTATCTTCGCTCCTGTTAGAAAAAAATACTAGGCGCACCATCATGCTACCACAAAACCACTTGGACGGACAGTAGATAACATAGCTGAGTAATTTTATCTTTTCGGATCGGGCAGAAGTGAAGATTGAATTTACAGTACATAAGGTACTCTTTTATAGAGAGTTATACAATTATTTCAACATGAGTTACAAGTACGAAGGACGAAACTGATAATTGGAATTAGGTGCAATAGTCCATAGTGCGATAATATGCACAAAATAACTGAAGCATGTATTGAAATGAACGGCCACCATTTGCAGAAATATATGTAAATATCCATATTATGATTATATTTTTCAATTTAACTTAATTCTATATATTGTACGCTAATGTGCTGTAGACAATATAATATACACTGCTTAATGATTACGTCCGAATGAATAGCTCAGTTCGTGAGTAAAAACACTTATTGTTAATACAGTACTGTATTTTGATTAAACAAAAACCTAATGAAAATTATCAAACTAAAAATTGCGATATTTCCTAGTTTACATAAATGGATGAACTACTTTTCTTCCCTCCTATATCTAGTAAAGTGATTTGTTTGTATTTACGCCAGTATCATCGAACGCCAGTATCGAAGGGGGTACTAAACAGTGTTTCAGGTTCTCAACCGTTAATCCAAAGGTATAGCCAGGTTAATATTAGAAGTGTTAGTAAAAATAAAATGATGTCCCTGTACCTTCAGCCGTTGTACAGCGATCGCAGCAAACCTACCTAAGGTCATTCTCATCGTATGCTAAACAATGTATACAGATCTGGTTTAAGTACACCATTGGCCCTGAGTGGTACAAAGGCCAAAAAGTTCTTATATTACCTATCAATCAACTTTACTCTCCACAAATATTGTCTTTCAAGTGATCCAGGCACTACTTTCCACTATTTTCTTGAGACATTTCGTGCAAAATTCTATGGATATATTAAATGGCATGTTGATATCATTATAATGTCAGTAGTACTAGTTTAATTCAATATGTGAATAGCAAATTTAATAATCGTAATAGAATACATGACAAGAAATTTTTCGGAATTTTAAGTCACTACTGAGACTGTAAGACTGTACAAAGTTATAATAATTTTTGTCATGATATTTCGAAGATAAGAAAGTAAACAGACGAAATACTTTAAGACAGTTGCTCCCAATTATATTCTTTGCAGAGTCACATTAAATTTTTACTGTTCAGAGTAGGCCAGAGAACATAAATAAATAACCAGTCCATTGAAATGCTTGAGAAAAAATGCATGTATTTTATATTAATAATAATGTAAAAAATAATTTTTCAGATAGCGAATATATAAATTTAATAGCGACAACGTTTATTAGCAAAATACTTCTGCATCGACATTATATTTAAGCTCACTGAAGAACAATTTATTGCGAGATATGGGCATGATGTTCAGTAGAGATTTTATATAAGGGGTGCTTTATATCAAAGCATGATATAGAAGATTGCTATATAAAAAACTATTTGTGATTCACATTAGTAGGTTGATACAAGCTTTGACAAAACATACAACGTATGTTTCTTGCAATTTGGAAAATTACTCAATATTTCGTCCAAAAAGAGTTATATTATTCAAATGACACAAGTCCTTATGAACTCTGAATGTCTAAAATTTCAAATTGTAAGCTCTCTTGGACTATCTCAGTTAATTTTGTTTCGCTTCTACAGAAATATTATTTATCAATGACGATGTTAAAAAGTTCTGTAAGTTACTTGTACCAATTAAATGCCTTTGAATGTTAGGGGAGAATTTCTACCTAATTCTGTATTTTGTAAAATAGCCTATTTTTGCGCAACTACACCATTTTTCTGGGTTTACTGTTAGATCAGTGGCCCAGACATAAACGTTTGACGTGCCACAATTGCCCCGCGGGCTACCTATTGGTATCATTATCGTAAGATCTTCTGCAGATGTTAGGATAAAAGATAATTTTGTTAAATAAATCATCAGGTTTAAACTGAAGATAACAATATTGCTGAAAATAGAGAATTATGAATATCCGAATGCTTTAAACACATATTATGAATGGGTTATCCACTATTGCTAAGGAATTTCTCTTGACTTAAGCCAAATGGAGAAATATATAACGAAAAGGCAGAACGAAAACAGCCTGACCAAGTTTCAACTTTCAGCACAGAAACAGATCACGTGACCAAAATCTTAAATGTAGGTAACAAATGATAAAAATCTCTTTTCGTCGGCAAAGTTTGAACAAATTTTACTGTAAACGTTAAACCACTGAGTGTAGATTATATAATATAAGAAAACCGAATGTCTGAAGTCAGAATAAGAGATTTCTAGATCAAATAAGCGTGTAAGGAAATCGAAAATTATCCTTTGGAACAGTATTAGCTGTTTGATATGATTCCATCCAAATGCACTGATTCAGCATCAGAATAATCCCAACAGACTTGAAGGTGATTTGAAATCTTCTCCCGCCCCCTTCCATCACACTTCCCATTGATAGCAGCAGTCAACAACTAACTAATCCGTGAGACAAGACCTGAGAGTGCCCACTTTGCATGCCTCTAATAGTTCTCAAACCACGGCCTTTAAACAATGCCACCATTGTCCGTACCCCACCCCGTATGTGGAGTGGCAACCACTTAGTGGAGCCACGTAGGCGGATGAGGGACCGATTAACGTTCCGATGAATAGGTCCTTTCTCAAGTGTCGGCTGGTGCAGGGGATGCCACGCAAATAACACCGATACGATGCAGGATATTTGCCAAATGCTATTATCACCCAATGCTCTCAGCTTTAAAGTAGCAAATTCCACTTCTATTCGATACTGGAAGACACTTTAAAACTAAAGCTGATTCCTGGTGGACAACTACAGGAGAAGTGTTAATATAAATTTAATATTCACAAAAGACAGTGCAGGAAGCAATGTTTTCTGTACACTATATTTATACGAGGGTCATACTGAAAGTCATGACCAATCCATTGTTATAAACTTTAATTTTAATTTTTTAGACATACCAGGTACATAATCTTAATCTACAGACTTTTCTATCACTTTTCAACATAGTTCCATTTCTTTGCAAACATTTTTCCAGCCGTTCTGTAAGTTTGAAAATCCCCTTGCTGTAGAAGTCCATTTCATCTTCCCGAAGACACTGACGCACTGATTTCTGGATGTCCTCCAGCGTCTCGTAGCGTTGGCCTCGCAGCTGCTACTTTACAGAACCGAAAAGATGGTAGTCGGAGGGTGCTAAGTCGAGACTGTAGGAAGAGTAAGGAAGAATTTCCCACCCAAATGTTCTGATTTTCTTCAGGATGACACGATAGTGTGAGACCACGTGTTATCGTGTTGCAAGATGATATTCTTTCGAGGACGTTTCTCGCGAAATGCACGACGGAGCTTAAAAACTTTCAGAATATAGCATACTGCATTTATGTTCTGTTCAGGTTCAAGAAATCCAACCAAAATGCAATACAGAACTCATCAACTCTTTCCTTGTTGCGTTCCGTGGAGGCAGTTCGAGGGTAACCGCTACGAGGCTCATCTTGGATGCTTGTGTTCCCATCATCAAAATGTTTCACTCTTCTCATAACACTGCTGGCGTCCATGCACATCTCCGTATACACGCTGAAGTCTGAGGTGAATTTCAGCAGCAGATATTTCTTCTTTAACAAGGAATTTAATGACAGCACGCTGTCGAAACGATCCATCGTTGTCGACCATTTTGCAAACATTGCCTGTGATCACATGATACAAGTTAATGGCGTCACAATATGTCAATACACAGTGTAAAGTCTGTAGATTATGACCATTATAATCGTTTTTGATACATTGTTGAAATTGAAATTATAAGAATGTGTAGCTCATGACTTCAGTACGACATTCTGTATTATGTTTTTCAGTTTCGATTTAACAAATTTTAATAAGTTTTAAAATGTCAGTTCTAATTTTCTATAAATTGAAGTTTATATTTGACAACGGAACTTCAGACACTAAAAGTTAAGGATGACATCGAGCGTAGTTGAATGGATGTGGTGTCCGTTAGCAGGGTGTTTAAGCCTAGTTCACAAGAGTCCAATATGTAATAATAGAGAACTGAGTCACAAGGACTGAACTGTCATCTTGTAAACCGCGCGCTAATTTTCAAGTAGCACTTAGGAGGATTAAAGGCCGTTAGTGGTGCTGAAAAGAAATACTGAATGACAAGACTGGCATATAAAACGGAGGGGGGCATGTATGGACTGTATTTTTATAAATTATATCGAGTAACAAAAGTAACTTTAGTGCCTGTAAGTCCGGGATCTTTTGTCATAATGACGGTCAATGTTATGATATTTAAGTTTTTTATTGCATAATTGTACCTTGTTTTCAATAAGAAATATAGACAAGTACAGCCTAATCTAAAACTTTATCAAAGTGATTGGTCTCTTTTTGGTTCACATGGTAAGTTACCGTTTAAAATTATTTTGTTGAACAGAGTTGAACGTATAAATTGGAAAACTGTTTACTAAACAATACTTTAATAGGCATTATAAAGTACTCCTTTGATATACTCCCTATTGAAGAAATCATTCAGGCTATATGGGGTATTTGAAATTCTAAGGCGAAACTTGAGAGAGAAATGTATTATTCATTTAATAATTTGTATTTATCGAAATAAAAATTTGTAAATTATTCTGTCACATATTTTCATATCAATTCAAACATCGTGATTTATTCTGTATGAAATGGCAAGCCCGATATGGCCAGACTTTACAACTAAGTAATTACTGATTTTTATTTCATTTTCATAAAATGATTCCTAATGCACAAATAAAGAAGGAAGCTTAGTACATATTTATTTTTTATTAGGTTAGTATGCAGAATATGTATGACACTTTACAAATCTTCTAAGTGCTTTCAAAAAATGTCTTTCGGAATTCAGAAAATCTAACCAGTATAAGCAGCCTCTCTATTGTCAGTCCTTTCGTCTTTCCAATAAATCAATAACACAATTACATTGGAAATTCTCGCATTGGCAGGCAAGAGACTGAATAATGTGCTTGCTTGCTCTCTGCGGGGAATAAGCAGACTCTAGCGTAATCATTGTTCAGTAGTTCCCTCGCACTGAGTAAATCCCAGGGCAAGAGGGAGGAAACAAGTACTGACTCGAGGGGAATACACTTGCCGCCTGGTGGGATGCATTCAACACTACAAGGTGTCTTTGCGGGTAGTATCCTAGGCGCACTGAAATACTAATATACTTGAGGCGTGTAGTTGCAAAATCAGATACATCGCTTTTTTTTTCGAAAATGAGTTAATGTTATATTTCATATCTTCATATGATTCTACAACTGCTATAGCACTGTTATGCTTCAAAGCCAGATACATTACATGAGTTTGTATGATGAAAAATAGTAATGGTTGCAAATTCTTGGCTCCTTGCAAACGTTTTTCCTTCATACTGAAAAATTATGTTTTAGTGATGTATCTGAACTTGCAACTAAACGCCTCACTTCACTGTTGGTCACTGCGGAGGATGCATGATCTACCCCAATATCCTGTCAGGTGGTCCGGGTTCCAGTTCTGGTACTTTTTATTGACAATTCCATAGCGACACTTTTTGGGGATTAGGTTGCAATTATAGCTTCTATCGGTGTACCCTTGTTTATACTTGAAAGGAATAAACAATTTTGGCTGCTCTCCATTCAATTCCATATAAGTATTAATATATTTATTGTCTTCAATCCTACTACAGACCCAAGTCATGGTGGTCTTTGGCATACCTGCATTCGGTACCCCTGTGACTTTCATGCTTCATTATCCTAGTTATTTCTATCACTATCAGCATCTACATTATCCTATGTAAATTTTAATAAACAGGCCTACTTAATTTACTAATAAAACTTAATAGTTAATAAAAAATGGAACTCTTACCATTCGCTTCATTCTATCATCTCAACAATTACAGTTGTTTCCTTATCACTTGAATTACTACATTTTCATACTTAACATTTTCACTAATAATAATTAACGTTCTTTTACTAATATTACTACAATAGATCCTTTGATTGAGGTTCTGGCTGATACGTACACTTAGCGGCAAAAAGAATGAGCCGCTGACAAGTTCTAAGTTCCAGAGACATAACATTGCATATGTTCGTCTCGTCAAAGCCGTAGTTCACCAGATAACACATAATTAAACCATTTAAATTTGCTGTATTTTGCTTAAGAGTCTAAAATATATATAAAATCGAATGGCGGGTTGATTCTAGATACATCAGGGCCCTTGAAGAGTGAAATAATAATAAATTGATAAATACAAAATCAACCGGAGTGAATATGAACAGAACATCACATATTATGCCCAACCGGTATTAACAGTCACAGTAACGTAAGTTGTTATTGAACAAATTGATAGCAGTAGCTCAAGGTTCGAATCTCCCCAAATCTTTTTTTTAATTACAAATTTGCCATCATATATGTGTCGCAAAGCTATAATTATGTTGCGATCTCTCTTAGAATATGCCCAAACTGCAATAAATAATAAACCGCCTCCTTTCTTTCAAGCAATGCTCCTATCTGTTAATACAGGGACATCATTTTATTTTTACTTTCATTTTTATTGTACCTGCATTTCTGAATGTACTTCACTCTCACCCCTTCACTAATGTCCTTGCTCCTGTCAGACACACAAACTTACGGCCGCTGTTGCATTCGAAGTCTACAAGCAGTGAAGTAAACATTGCAGTGTATAGTGTGTTTCATAAATATGATTGCGTTTTCTATAGAAGAAAGAGCCTATATTAATAATATCGTACTAAAAATTGTATTCAAGAAACGATAAATTCAATTTCAGAGAATCAGAGAATATGCTTCAAAATGTTTTTAATAATATGTGTACTGAATTGAAGCCTGCATTGTAATGAACGGCAACCATTTTTAGCAACTTGTTTAAAAATTCAGATTAGCTTTTTTTTTAATTGAGGTGGCTAGAAGTAAAGGAATGCTAGTAACATTTGTAATAACATGAGTTAAGTGCATCCAGTGTAAGCTAAAGTATCTAAAATTTTAGTGGCAAAGGGATATTTTAATCGCATCACACATTAAAATTTAAATAAAAATTTCCCCGATTTTACGAAAGCTTAAATATTTAAACCCCATTTTCTCAAAGTAACTTAAGTGCACTTACAGCCCTTTACTTATGACCCCCTCAATTTAAATGCACTCTCTATATTGTATGTTAACATCAATAATTAATATGCTAAATAAAGTAGACATTACATAACGAACATAGCCGCCTGAAAATTTGAGTTAAAAAAATGTTACTACTCTACTGTATTTTGATAAATTCCGTGAAAGTGATGATCAAACCGAATCGTATTTCCCTACAACATAAATGGATACACTATTTTTCTCTCCTCCTATACCTAGTAAAATGATTTGTTTACATATTGCACTAGTAACATGAAACTCCTATAATGGAAGGGGGCAACAGTGTTTCCGAGTATAGCCAGGTTAATGTTAAAAATGTTGGTTAAAATAAAGTGATGTCCCTGTACATCATTACGCTTGAAGTTGGCACTGAAACAATAACTCATTGCCCTGGTTCGCATAGGTTATCCTGCGTATGCTATTCTCCGACAGGACTTCGATTGGAGAAATGTTATTTTCTCCGACGAGGTAATTGTCTCCAATAGCAAGATAGTACTGCCCTAGTTTATTGTATGAATGGCCACCGATACGATGACCGCTTCGTGGGTCGAATTAACAAGTCGGGTAGCGTGAGAGTCGCTTGTTGGGGGTGGATGTCATACGATGGGCCGGACTTCTGGAACGCATCCACGGGCGGTTTACGGCAGAAATCTATGAAAACTTTCGACAAATGTAATGATCCCTTCCGCCAGAAAACGATATCCAGAAGGAATACTTTTCTTCCAGCAGGATAATCATCCGATACACACTGCCAACCGGATTCAAAGATGGTTTACGGGGAGGCGTGATGTCCCAGTCGGCTGCTTCCAAATTCACCAGATATGGGCTGCAGTGAAAAGGATCCTACGTTCTAATTGGGCAGAACAACCACCCGTTCGGACACCTGAGGAATTGTGGGGCAGAGTTCTAGATGCGTGGGAGGAGATGGCCAAGAATTTAGACCAGTTCCATAATCTTGTGGACTCCATGCCGCGCAGATTGAGAGCAGTTGTTGACGCAGGTGGTTTGTGGACGAGATACTAGTCCCCACCACATGTATTTTTTTTTATATATTA
Source organism: Periplaneta americana (assembly GCF_040183065.1). Taxonomy (NCBI): domain Eukaryota; kingdom Metazoa; phylum Arthropoda; class Insecta; order Blattodea; family Blattidae; genus Periplaneta; species Periplaneta americana. The sequence continues at coordinate 119,742,527 of NC_091118.1, read as the reverse complement.
ACAAATTCTTTGTTTTTGTTAATTTAATAATTTATTTGTGTTTGGCATGCGTCCGGTTTTTTTACGATGTGAAACAAGTATTTTTGTTTATACAAGCCAGGTCTCGCCCACAGGTGATAATATTTCTACAAGGCAGGCATAACGAAGTTTGTTAACAAATGCCATTTCACATTTAAACTAATAAATTGAGTAAAAATTAAAATAAAAAATAATAATTTCACCGTACCGGGAAGCGAGCTCACAACCTCTGGTACGGATGTCAGACTTCTTACCACTGGGCCATACACTGCTCGTAAGGTTTACTACATTATAGACGGACGACTTTCACTGAAGAGACACTACAACAATGCCTTGCAGTGGGTTACGTTTACACGAGTGAACCGCGGGATAGAACTTAATATTTCTATCGACCAAGAGTCGGCCCATTCTTTTTGTTGCTAAGTGTACATCTATTATCAGGCAGTACATCTCACTTGACGATATGTATCAGAGGAAGGACAATTGTTTGTATGCACCTGATGTCTGATTAGCGTAATATGTAGCTAGTCGGCGATGTATGCAATGGAGGGAGAAAGGAACTGGCCATCCTACCCTATTATCTCCTGACCTATTTACCTCATAAGTGGTGCCTTGTTGGTATTACTTGTGAGGTTCAGGCCTGTCTTCGGACAGTTGACTAAACAAAAACTATACTAGCTATTTTAAACGTTCTTACTTTCATATTTTCAGTATTTCACTTTCATATCTTATCTATTATAATTTAATACACACTGCGAGCTTCAATACCTTTCTGTCCTCATCTTTTTAGTACGTAATTGATATCATTACTATTCAATTATGTATTCTACCTAAACCCTTTCTTTGTTTTAGTACTGATATCGGTTTTCCTGATCTATATTTCTGCCTTATTTATCCCTCTAATCCTTTTATTTCATTCTATTGATTTGTTAACCATTCATCAAACCGTATTATTAATATCCTTTTGTGTTCCTTCTTACACTGCACCACCCTAAAAGAGAAACAAACACATCACTTCCGTCCTTCAACACATCATTTTTACTTATATCTTCTTTCTGCTTCTTCTTTCCCTCCAGTGCCAAAATGCTTCCATTTGCAGGAGCTATCATCACTTCGTCTCTCTCTATTCATAGCTGTATATCCGATCAGCAATGAAGTTTGAAGGGGTTGGACTAAGAAATACTGGGGCTGCCTGCATTAAATTTGGGTAAACAGAGATCCTCAGCACAGTCACCTGATGTGCGTAATAATATATTTAGCTGGGTTCAGTATAATAGTTCACTAAGATCAACGTGGTTATAGGATTCCCGGTTCAAAATAATAATAATAATAATAATAATAATAATAATAATAATAATAATAATAATAATAATAATAAGTACAAATCCCCAGATATTGACCAAATTCCAGCGGAATTAATAAATATGTTGAAGCAATGTCCATCACAGTGGATGTGACAGATATAGCTTAAACATATCCCATGATGCCAATAATAATCCGTGGCACTACAGCCCGTGAAGGGCCTAGGCCGACCAGCCGGCTGCTGGCCTCACGCCCACATGCCGAAGCAGAGGTGGACGCTCATCCAACCAGAATGGAGGTATCGTTTGGTTAGCACGATGATCCCCCCAGCCGTTATAACTGGTATTCGCTACCTATCATAGCTCCCCAAGTGCATCACGATGCTGGGTGGGTACCGGTCCCATACACTGTCCGAAATTTCACGAGAAACACTAAAAAAAATATAATATCTATAATATATTAATAATTATATTGATTTGTCTTAATATATTTAATATTTTTAATGATAAGTTCTCGATTTAAAAATAAATGGTATATATATATATATTTTATTGTAACAAACATGAATTGTATAATTAATATATGTAGCCTAGCGAATTGTTGTATATCTCCAGCTCTTTGAATTAATGAGAGAAGGGAAATGGGAGGATACATCGAAAGGTATGCGAAAATTCGTCCTTGCATAAGAGAAAGTCAGAGCAAATGAAAATGTAACACAAATAATTAGGGATAATGGCTAATAAATAAGAGTAGGGGTGAATTTGAGAAGAGAGATGGAAAAATAATAATAATAAACAATATTCACGATAATGAATGAAAGGAATATGCAATATATAATATGAAAGAGGATAAAGCAAGGGAGACAATCTAGTTGGGATAAAGAGAATAGAAGAGGATAGATAGAGAGAGATAGATAACAGTGTATTTAGAACGGTAAGATATGAATTAAACGAGATTATGAAGTAAATTAATATGTTATTACAAAACAGACGATAAGATTTAAGACAAGATGATGGCGAAGAAAATAGATAAAATGTTTGTAATAATAATAATAATAATAATAATAATAATAATAATAATAATAATAATAATAATGAACAGGAATGGTAATATGTAGGTAGATATTAAAGTGATGGTGGATCGAAATGCAGAAATGTAAAGGTCCACTATAACTTTGAATTGTAAAGTTGGTTGACGAATAAGTATCTTATCATATATATATCACATAAGAGAAACTAAATTTGTCTTCAAATGCAATTGTTTATGTTTACATTTCCATTTTTGTCCTCTTCTCCACCGGTCTAATGTGCATGTGTGAAATGTAATACGTATCTGTTAACTTAAGACAATGACCTTGTTCACCTTTGTTGCAGTTCAATATAGTTTAAATAGTTCTAAGGAATGAAAGTTTACATAATGTTTGGATAAAATTTCTGAAAATATAAGAGAGTGACAGTCTAAATAATTCGGGGCATAAGAATATATCAACGACAGACAACATTAAGATATATGGATATATGCTGTGACTAACAAGAGGAAGGCGGAAACAAAGGAAGATTTGGGAATGCTGGATTTGAAGTGGGCGGAATGGTATAAATTGATGAATATCCCTGCTGTGGTGTCACGTAGCCGACATTGTTCTAGTTAAGAAGAGAGATACACCTTTCGCTATTATACAGAGCGATTCACGAGGATTTACCGCTACTTACGGAGCTTATTTTCGAAGACATTCTCAGCAAAAAATGTTATATAAACATGTGTCCTAATCTCAATATTTTCAGAGTTACAATAATTTGAAATTGTTTGTAAGATACAAGTATTCTTTAGTTTTAAGGGTAAAAGAATATTACAGATAAAGAATCAACTATTCAGGAGTATCAATTCTTTAATTATCTAGTATTCTGAAGCTAAATATGTGTTGTGAATTCCATAATTTTATTGTTTCTTACAGATACTTTTTTTGATTTTTAGCTACAAAATTGCATTTTCTTACGCATTTGTCACAAACATTGTTACAAATCACGCCACTCTTACAAATTCTTCAAGACTGTACATTAGGATGCATAATTAAATTGTAAAGTATCAAGTTTCTAAATTCGTATGATTTGTAACAATTTTTGTGTTAAGTGCGTAAGAATAATGTAATTTTTATTTAAAAAATAGAAACAAAATCTGTACAAAGCAATTAAGAACATACCTTCAGAACACTAGCCAATTAAAGAAATGATACTTCTGAATAGTTTCTCTCTATATGTAATATTCTTTTACCCTTAAAACTGAAGAAAAAAAGGTATTTTACTAACAACTTCAAATTAGTGTAACTTTGAAAATATTGAGATTAGGACACATGTTTATGTAACATTTTTTGCTCAGAATGTCTTTGGAAATAAGCTCCGTGTGGCATTAAATCTCATGAATCACCCTCTATGATAAACGTATTAGTATTTCATTATTTTTTTCTCAGAATTTATAGTTCCTTTAAAAACAAACACTGGCATGCTCAATATGCACTATCTGTACATAAGTAAGCAATTTTAATATATTTGGTATCTAATAGTGTTTTTAAAGCGAAAGTTTTGTACTACTTTAGTCAGTTGAACAGAGTGTACATGATAATTCAACGAATACCGTACTTAAGAAGATATTTTAATGAAACTTCTTATCCCTGCACAGTTCTCCAATGTAAATAACATACTCTAAAATTTTAACATAGAACATGTAGTTAATTTCTTTTAATTGGTCATTTAACGACGCTGTATCAACTACTAGGTCATTTAGCGTCGATAGAATTTGTGATAGCGAAATGGTATTTGGTGATGGTTGGAGAAAACCTCGAAAAAGAACCAACTAGGTAATCAGCCCAAGCGAGAATCGAACCCGCGCCGAAGTGCAACTCCGGACAAGCAGACGTTAATTTCTTTTAATAATATTATTAATATATTTTTTAATTCAGGGCTTATTTCAGGTGGCTATTTTGAATGTTGTAGTGGTATTGCCCACTTTTAATGTTTTAACTGCCGAAATGTCAGAGTTCTATTGATCACAATTTCTAAGAAATGAGGCCAATACGTTTTCCTCAGCAGATATACTATGGAATGTTGTCAATTTTCACTCGCAATTATCTTGGGAACGTCAAGGACAATAGCTGCCCTTGTGATCATAAAGACAGGAAAATCCATACGAATGTCCCAAGTTAAAATACGAATCTTTTTTCGTCACACTGTTCCTGAGTGCTTTGCTAACTGTACTGTGAAATTGCAAATTGGCAACGATTCTTAACTCTGCATTCATTGGATCGGCGCACGGTGCCACGAGACCCCGAGTCGTGATCTTCAGTGTTTGTATAAATGGGCCACCGTCGTGAAATCTTGGCGTTCAAGCAGCTATCCAGCTCCCACTTAGTAACCGAAAATAGAAAGAAATCCTAGTGCAGTACTAAGAGAACTGTTACTCTGCTTTAAAATCTAACTGCTCGCGCTTCAGAAAGTTTTACTGTTTATTTTGCCATGTTATCGAAAAACTCCCCTTTATATATTTATTTTCCATTTCTTTCTTTTCATATTACTAATGAATAACATTATAGGTTTCTTTTCAGTAGAAATAGCCAGAAGAAGGTCCTAGTAAAATTATAAGAAAAATAACAGGGTAATGTTTTCAGTAGTAGCAGCAGCACTACTGAGACTAACAGAAGAGCTCCTACTACTCCTCCTCCTCCTCCTCTTTCTCCTCCTCCACATCCTCTATTTCTGGGCTTAGGCGTTTTTATCTGTTCCGTCCTCAGAATACTGTTTATTATTTGTCCATCTTCTACATGGCCGTTGTATGTTTCTTGTTCCTTTTGGACGATAATTTAATATTTTTGTTGAAAGTCTTAAGTCGTCTATTTTTTCCAAATACACGTTTCACTTTTCTTTATAATCCTGTAGCAAAGATTATCAATAGTAGGCTTAAAAGGTATTTCTCTAGAAAACTACACCAAAAAGGTACGTTTCAGTGAATTTCTGAGATGTATAAATAGTGATAAAACACGTGGTTCTAGCTATCAGCCACAGATAATTTTAGGAAAGCATTAGAATACACAGGTAAGTACCAAACGGTTTCTTTACTTTGAAAGTATTTGTGGCTGTAAAATAAAAACCAAGCATGACTTGAGGCTTTCCCTGCGTTTGATGGATGACCATCCATAAGCCGCCCACAAAGGTCCAGAACTTGCTGAGACCAGTTAAGGACGACCTTGGTCTTAGGACATCTGGTGTCTACAAAATACCTTGTGAATGTGGGAAATGCTACATCGGGCAGACGGGACGCACCATTATGGAACGCTGCAAGGAACATCAACGCAGCATAAGACCATATTACCCCGATAAGTCTGCAGTAGTCCAACACAGCCTAGAAACTGGTCACAAGATATATTTCGGCGCCACCATCATCTTGGACAAGACATCAGGTTACTGGGACTTGGTTATCAAGGAAGCCATCGAAATCCAGCTAGATGGCAATAATTTCAACAGAGACGGGGGTCTACAGCTGAGTACAGCATGGAAACCTGCCATCAATACGCTTAGACCACCAGCACACGGCAGACAGTCGGGACCAGCAAGTAGCTCCTGATTGGCTACCGCTTCCACCAACCAGAATGCGCCTGGCGGTCACCATACTATAGCATACATGGTCCCATATCACTTCATTCCCTGAAGAAGATGGCAGAGCTAGCTGTCGAAAGCTTGGAAGCAAATCTCCAACTCACCTGGCTGAGAACCAGAGAAGAGTTATTCTAAAAACCATGTGTTTATCATTAAATCACATATACCTCACAGAAGGTAAAGGGAGGAAAATAATAAAAAGGTGCCTTGTTTGGTGTATCTATTCTGGAGAATTACATAATGAACTTCTATTAGTAGCATTACAGTATAAATCGCATAAACAGCAATGGTATTACAAACTTTTAGTGGCATCACATGGGATATACCGCATACTTTTTAAGGGGAGAATGTAGGTATGTTTGGTGAAAAATCTCAATATTTCTAACATAGTCTGAAAAATTCAAAGATGATTAAAAGCATTCTTGTCTTCTAGGATTGCATGATTCTACCTTAAATACATTCAGAGAAAAAAAAGGTACATAAAGTGCACCAATTTAACATGGCGGAGATAGGGACCTACCGATACCTACATTCTCCCCTTAAACTTTCCAGCTGTTTACCTTGAAAATAACGCGTTTGCGAGAATATTACTTTGAATGAACATCTTGTCGTTTGAAAGGAAAGAACAATGTCATTAGTTATTTTTGACTTAGTGGATCTTATCAAGGTTACTTCACGGTCAACTTGGTTTTTCAAAATAGGTGAAAAGTAAAGCTTTAGCCTTACATTCTGATTTTGCACACAAAAATAAATAACTTTTGTCCGAAACATTTCACTAAACACTTATTTTTGTAAAAATTTAACAAAATAAAAAAAATGTACATTGTACGTATGTCATTGTAAGATTTTATTTTAGTGAAATGTCTTTCCTTAACCTTTCACGTAAACATAACCACGGCATTCCTTTTAACGACTAATAGTTCTACTACCGCTGTAGGACTAAGAAGTTAGTAATTAGTATTTCAAATAAGTTGACGAGCGGATGTATGCGTAACGTAAACAAATAAATATGACTTCATTGTTTATATTAACTGTACAGCATGTTTATGTTAAAGACACACAAAATAAATCTCAGATACAATCTTTCGTAGCATTACCGTGTAGGCCTACTAATATTTCTCAATTTTATGAAATTTATTTTATTTTATTTACTAATATTTATTGTGCTGCACAACAGCCTGGGGCCTACAACAATTCAGCACAAGATAAAAGTTACAAGATTTACAGTGAACAAGGAATTACAAAAACAGTGCATACAAATAATTACTAAAACTAGAGACAAATACAAAGAAACAATAATGACAAAATGAATAGATAATTACAAAATACATGATACAGAAAAGCTAAAAAAACAACACAAACGATTGAAGTTGAAATGAATATGATTTTTATGAGTATGCTTAATATAAGAATAACCAAACAACACGCTATACACTAAACGGATCTGAATTAATACCACTGGGTGCATATAAAAATATAAGTAACAATAATGATAAAATAAAAATAAATAATCAATCTTCAACGAAGAATTTTCCTCTAATCTGTGATATATTGTTCTATAAGAATAATAGTGTTGATACCAAGATAATTAAGTATGATATCTGAAAGAATACATAAATGATATATCATTGCCAAGAGCAAACTAGGTCTATACATTGAAAAGATCGAATTCGCAGCCATGCGTGTTGGGATTTTTAATGCATCTGGAGACTGGCGAAAGAAATTTTGAATTTCTATTATAGAAACGTTTGTGGGCTTTCATATCTTTCGTTGGAGTACGTAAGATAATATTGTTTAAGGAGAAGTCACAGATATATCACCTTTGAGGACTTTACAAAAGAAAAGATAATCTAGCTCACGGCGTCTAGCATATAGGTTTTAACGATTAAAATATTCACATTTTTTCTTGTAACTATACCCGGAATTAATGGGCAGAAATTTGAATGAACATAAAGATATAAATTTCCTTTGTATATTTTCTAATTTAGCCTAGTCTGTAGTTGTAGTTCCAAGCTACAGATGCATATTCGAGTATCGATCGCACCAATGTATAGTAGAGAATTAAAAGATAATCAGGCGTGGAACAAGAATAAGTTATTGACTGTATTATTCCCAACATTCTGATTGCGTGATTGTAATAGTAATAATAATAATAATAATAATAATAATAATAATAATAATAATAATTTAATAATAATTTTGTGGCGTCCAGACATAACATAACTCCACGAAAGCTGTTTTGAGCTACAAGCATTCCCATTTTCACTTTTCCTTTAAAAATCAGAATTCTTGTTTACATACAAATGCGAATGAAAGTAAGAGATTAGATGGAGATATCACGATTATACCAAACGAAAGAGAACTTTTTATATGAGGGGGGGGGGCGATTTCGGCTAAAAAAGGAATTCTCATGTTCCGACCAAACACCACAGAAATATTATTGTTAAGCTTATAAAAATGCTAAATTTATTCTGTTACAGTTATGGCCGCAAGGCAAACTTTTCCACTAAACAAGAGAGCATTGGAAAGCAACGCACAACGATTTTTACGGAATATTATTTTGATCCGGACTCACAGTGAGGTATTTGCCTGATGTAGCTGGCCAAAATTATTTATATTATTTTGTTGATTCAGAAAGTGTATATTTACCGATTTAAAGTATTCTATGACAATTGAAATGTATTTTCTTTTCCTAAATCAATATTATTGTTTTTATAAGTCTGATCGCATAATGTAACAATCTTAATTCATGTTTAACTCCCCTCTTAGTATAATCATTTTCATTCCCTCTTACAAGTTGGGCACTAAGACAGTTGATCCTCTGTTATTGTAAGAAGTTACGTAAAATGTCCGCATACGATATTAATAGGCAGTATCAACCGACTCTTTCGTATATGATATTCAATGATGCATTTAAGTTTCTAAGAATACGTTATTTCCATAGAAGGTCAAATCTGCCAGGGCTGTAAGAGAAAATGAAAATTATTACACTAGAGGCTGTCTGTGGTAGCAATATAGGTTACACAATGCTTATTCGGAGGAAAATGGCATCCATGTCTCTCTTCGTCTGATGACATGTCTTCTTCGTCTGAACACCTGTCTTGTTCATTCGAAGAGGCATTTCCATCATTTTCATAGTATCAAATGCATGTTTAGCTGAAAGAAGCATTTGCAATGTTTCCTTTATATTCTCGAACCACGCACATTATCAATTATAAACAGCGGATAAAAATAAAAAATTAGCAGCTCAAACCAGCTGTAAAGTCGAGAAATTTAAGTTTAAATAAAATGTTACAGAGATATCGAATAGCTCTTATCCGTGAGTAGATGCTGATCAGTGATCACACAACTGACGAAGCGTGTTGAGTGTACGATTTCACCTGGCATGTCTAGTTGTCGGGCTTTCTGAGAGCCTGACATGAGATGCCTCCATGCATTTAGGCCGGACATGTTCAGCACGGACAATTCTAGTCCTTAAACAAGGTGCAACAATGAGTAGGGTCTCATAATCGCACGCAGGCACACGCTTTAAAGATATTCTACGTCATTGTTGCACCTCGTTTTAAGGCTAGAAATGCCTGCGCTGAACATGCCTGATTTAGACTCTCGTTGGCCCATTGTGCGTCCTATAAACGCGAAAATTATTCCAATTTGACAGTGGTATGGGTGGAATTTGTAAATACGTCTCTAAAGGCGAGCCATCCTGCCTTTGTTAATCGGAACAATGAAAAATGCATATAGTAAAGCAGCGAAGTGAATTCAAGCTAACGATTTCTGTGTAAATTAATATATATATATATATATATATATATATATATATATATATATATACATATATACTATATTGTTCTATTAAGGGATATTACTGTCAAGAACACTAAAACATGTTAGGTAATATTTAATTATAGCCCATGTAAGCTTGTTAATGTGCATGAATATGATTTTTATATTTAAGTATTACTTTACTATTTTTGTCATTATTTTATTATGTATTTCACTTCTGGTAGTGTGGAAGAGAAGGCCTCATGGCTTTAACTCTACCAAAATGAATGAATAAACAAATAAATAAAGAAATACGTAAATAAATACATAAATAAATAAATAGATAAATAAGTAAATAAATAAATTAGTAAATAAGAAAATAAGTGAATATGTAAATAAATATGTAAATAAGTAAATAAATAAATATATATAAATAAATAAGTAAATAAATAAATGAATAAAACACAAAATTATTAGGGACTGTCCTGAACACTAAATTGAAATAGGGAAACAATATAAAGTCGTTAAGTGCTATAATCTCGAAAGTAATTCATTTATTACGACACTTAAAATCTCTTAAACGCCAAACATATCTTAAAATCCCACATGAAGTTTCAATAGTATACTATCATAAGTTACTTGGATATGGGAAAAAAACTAGCCTTATATATAAAGTTATCTATCGTAAAGGCTACACGAATGACAGACTCTCCTACCATGTACATTGTAGATACTTACAAATCACAGAGAAACATTTATTAACTGTTCCAAATTTATACTTCACTCTCCATTGGATGTTAAGGTAAGCCTCAACAGCTATATTAATAGATCTGTACTTGGCAGTTACAGCAAGACATATAATTATTATCTTTCTGAACCAAATGTTATATCGATAAAAATCAAAGAATGTACTTCATTCAATTCGGTTGCAGTTGCTATGTTCAATAAATTGCCACAACAGGTACACGTTGTACATATCAACGGTTTTAAAACAATCCTTTGACGTTAGTTAACAGAAAAACCCTTTTATGATATTACTGAATATTTCGACTCTTCTGTATATCTAAGTATTTTTGGTAGTGCATATTGTTAATTTTAATTTGGTTTCTATTTCTTTTAAGTATATTTGTTTACTCTTTACATTTAATATTTCTTATATATATTATGGTTTAGGCCTACAGCTTCCTATAGCATTCTCGATGCACATGATATTAGGTATGAATGAATGATTGAAAGAACGTGAACGAGCGAATGAATGAATGAATGAATGAATGAATGAATGAATGAATGAAACAATTGAATTAACTAAATAAATAAGAAAATAATTAATGAACCAAATAAATAAACAAAAAATCAATAAATAAAAAGCAAATAGGTATGTAATAGGCAGGGCAAGGGATTTGGATCACTATAAGGTAATATCGAAACATAGTATATACGAGTATAGCCCAATGTTTAGGGAATTGGAACCAAACTATTGCATTGACAAAGCAGAAGTGCAGTTCAGTTATCGAAAATTCCACGCAACTTATTAAAAAATTATTTGAGAACAAATGAATGTATTACATAGTTTAAAGAAATATATCGTCGTTGCTCCTGCAATAACTCCTATGTGCAAAATATGAAGTTTTTCAGTAGGAAGAAAAAACACATTTATTCACCTATGGCAGTAGTGCATAGGAGATTGTGAATTCTTACATTTTTTAAAGAAAGAAATATAATTACATAAAGAAGATTTTATTATTTGCTGTATCACTATTTAAATTATTTAATAGAGCAAACACCTGAAAATCAATAAATATATCACATAGGAGTTATCGCCGGAACAACGACGATATTGGCCTATATAAGACCTATAATATACATTTCATTTCGGACTAAATATTTGAGTCCATTTGTGTTTTCTGAAAGAACATGTCACTAATTTTATTCGTGTGAATAATTAAGTAAATTCTTAAAAAATATATCGTTAATATATTAAAAATTCTTCTCAAAATATATCACTTAGATACATTATTAACAATCAGAAAAAAAATGCAATAATTCTTTAAACCCCTTAATATATTTTTTTGTTGGTTTCCCAAAATTTATATCAATTGACAGATGCCCTTTAAAAAATACTTTCAATTGAGAACGACACCTTGTTACATGGGAGAAAAAAAAACTTAGGCCTACACATGGAAAAAAACTGCATTCCGCTTTGGCCGACACAATTGCAGCATTCTTAAAATTAGGCACGTTACTTAAACGTACATTTTCAACGATGTCATTAGGGAATGTGTTCCATAACAAATTTGAAATTTCACTAAGTGTGCTATGTCCACTGTTTTAACGTGAATATGTCTAAGTTCTATCTAGTGCTAGGATGCGATCCCAGAACGTCGACCGACACATCTTCACACGAGTTATTTTGTGTCTATAATTTTATTTCTATACTACACTACAAATTCAAATGAAGTACAGGGTGATTGACAGACGAGGAAACAATGTATCCACCATAACCCTAGTTGGAGTGGGTGCCGTCATCTAGCGATACGCGGGAGGGGAGGGAATTTAAGGCACGAATTGACGAGTCGCGCAGCAGCCGAGGCAGTGTAACTCGAGTCTCAGAATTCAATTTATCATAAGCACATTTGTATTTCATAGTACTTATATGGCTTTACGTTAAATTCCTAGAACTGAAACAAAACGTTTACAAAATATGCAGAAGTATTTGTTTTAAATTTTAAAAACACATCACATTCCGAAATACATGTTCTTAATTTTGTACACACTGTTCTATTTTTCGGCATATCTCTGCACGAAATGTGCACGAACTGTTGACTGACACACTTGTACACAACTGCACAATTTAGTTGTTTATACTCTGGCGGAGCAAATACTGTGCAGGTTCTGAAATAATTTCGCAACAAGTTGCGTGTAATTTTCATTGACTGAACTGTACCTCCGCTTGATCAGTGCAGTAGCTCGGTTCAAGTTCACAACAACTTTGACTATAGAGGGTGTACAATATTTCACCATAGATAGTACTCCAAATCCCTTGCTCTGCTAATAGGTAAGTTACTAGGTACTTAAGTGAGTGAGTGAATGAATAAATAATTAAATTAATTAATAAAAAATACTTTAAATAACTAAATAATAATTAAATAATAAAGTAATTAATAAGTTAATAATTAAATAACTCAATAAATACTGAGAAAATAAATAAATACATATAAATCAGCACTGAAAAAGCTAGATCCCATCCTCTTACGATTCCCGAAAACCCAAGGTACCGGAATTTCAAATATTTCGTTTGTCACGTGACATGTAAAGTTATCCTTACTTTCCACATCGTGTTTTATGATGTACAGCTGTCAAAAAAAAAGTGGCCGCACTCGTGAACAGCGAATATTTTCAAAGTCCACTTCGGGTCGCGGCGATGTTACACGATGCATGTGCCTGTACAAGCAGTTCCCGAACTATGAAAGTGTTCCATGTCTGCGCCTCGTAGGCCAGCGGTAGAGTGCTTGTTTAATGATTCAAAGGTTGTGGATTCGGGCCTTCATCAAGTTTTCATTTTATTTTTTAATCGTTCTTTAGCGATGTAAATGCTATTCAAATTATCATTTATATCCGGTTATCGTTCTTTATGGATATCACGTTATTTATATTTTGTTATCGTTCTTTAGAGATATGAATAAAAATCATTTGTATTCTGTTATCGTTTTATAACGATATGAATAACAATTATTATTATTGTATCTCCAATGGTGGTTAGCCCTATTTTACATATGTATGTTAGGGCTATAGTTTCATACACAAAAAAGATAAGCATAAAGAGAAATAGAAAAGAAAATTAAATTAGCTTACGCGATGTAAATAAAACATAAACAAACCGTAAATTAGGCATTGCGATTGCAAAATAAATATCAGGTATCAATTTGAAACATACAAAAACATTAACAACACACATACGTAACACTTCTATAACACAAATACGCAGCTTACCGTACCATACATCATAAATTAATACACAATAGTCACACAAACACAATCAAACTATAATTACGACGACATCAAGCATCACATAACTGACTCACATACATAACAAATCAAGCATCCGTTACAACACATACACTTCAACATAGTAACCACACTTTTAAAAGTTACAAATTTGGCTCCAAGAAGAATAAATAGGACACTGTTACTAATTACTATTCTCCTACAATTTCTTAAATACATCTGTAATAAATCTGTGAAATTCCGATATGAATAATATTCACGTTTTTTATATTGTTATCGTTTTTTAGCGATATAGATATTATTCAAGTTATCATTTATATTCTGTTTTCCTTCATTAGCATTATAAAATAATATTCAAGTTATTTATATTGTTATTGTTCTTTCGCAATATAAATAATCTGTATTTTATGTAAGTACCTAATTATTATAACACAAATAACCATCTTTCTTTGTAAAATAGGTTATTTTATTTAGATAATTAAATAAATATTATATAATATCTTATATTAACTAAACAAACCGATATTTATCATTTACATTCTGTTATCGTTCTTTAGTGATACTGTATAAATAATATTCAAGTTATTTATATTGTAATCGTTCTTTAGCGATATAAATAACATAAATTTAATATTAGGTTTGGAAAAATCTAGTTGCATAATACTGGTATTAGTTTTTCTTTTTGTATTATTACATTATACTATCTTGAACCACAATAAAATGAAAAGGAGTAACGAGGAATTGAACCTGAGACGTTGACATCTAAATTTCGACGTTCGTCCGCTGAGCTACGAGGGCAAAAGTGTGGAAACATTTTCGGAAAAATTGGCCCAATCACACTCTAAGATTTTCTGATGATTCGTAGAAGCTAGTCCAGGATGCGGGGGGCAAAGGCTAATTGAGATTTCCCGGTCTCTGATAGGGTCAAACATCCTGATAGAATTAATATTTAACCCTTGCCGTGACTTTCGGTGAAGTCCGGAGGGCCCAATTAGTCAAATCCACTCTCCTCATCTCCACGCTTGGGTCCCCTGGAATTTAATGAGATGCGAAAGAGATAGTGGTGTGCGGAAAGCAACGGGGTGTTACCGCATTTAGGCCTATCCTTCCCAAGAAAAACTGCAAACATGAACAAAGGAAGCTTTTAATAGAAGAAGAAGGATATTCTGCGAACCTCTGGAAAAATAACTAAGGAAGAGACTAGTGAAGTGCTTTGTGTGGAGTGTGGCATTGTATGGGGAAGGAACATGGACATTACGACGAAATGAAGAGAAACGAATTGAAGCATTTGAAATGTGGATGTGGTGAAGAACGGTGCGTGTGAAGTGGACAGACAGAATAAGAAATAAAATTGTGTTTGAAAAAGTGAGTGAAGAAAGAATGATGCTGAAACTGATTAGAAAGAGAAAAAGGAATTTGTTGGGACTCTGGTTGAAAAGAATAATAGACGACATTAGAATATGTGGATCATATGCGGAGACTAAGAGGAAGGCAGAAAATAGGACAGATTGGAGATTGCTGGGTTTGCAATGAAAGACCTGCCCATGGACAGAACACTTATGTGTGTATGTTCAGAATGCCTGGAATATCGTGTCTAAGAACAGTCGTATTTGCAAAGACTAGTCGATTCCATGCCCACTCGACTGCAAGATGATCGAGATAAGAGGAAGATAGACTAAATATTGAATTGTGGCTTTTTGTTTTGTTTTTTGAACGCGTAATTGTTTGAATGTTTTAAGGCCGACGCCAGTAAATTTGTTATGTTTATGCCACGAAAGATAATTTTATTGAGAATAAAATCTTTTTTTTTTTTTCCATTTGTAGCCACAATATCATAATGATAAAGTCATGGCATAATATATTAATGAACCTGATGTTAATTACTAAAATAATCATAAAAGAGAAAGGAGCCATTATGTATAGTTCGTCTCTCTCAAAAACAGAACAAAAAAGAACATAAAAAGCACGGGGTTGTTGTCGAACGCAGGACCTCAGGAATAAGAGGCCTGAACGCTACCATTACGCTATCGAATCACAGAGAGAATACTTCAATTATAACTGTAGATATCAGGCAACGTGGTCCAACAACATGTAACATCGCCTGTCTCCGAATTATAGCGAAGATACCCGAAGAGAACTTTGTTCCAGGAGAGCGGCCACTTTTTCTTTTGGCAGCTGTACAAATCCGTTTAATAGCAATTTCATCTCTCCACTTGTAAATATACTCGTACCAATAGTAGCCTCTCTCCGCAATTTTCTTAGTAAATGAAGAATGAATAAAATAAAAATATTTTGCATGCAAACGTAATGCAAGCATTACTTAGTGACAACAAATATTACCATACATTCATAAATATTTATCATACGAAAAGAATGGCTAACGGAAAAATTTTCTTTCGGAAAAATGTACATTATAAATAACTATTTGGGGAAAGTTGGTTTCAAAAAAAGGAAATACATTTCGGAAAAACGGACGTCAGAAAGAATGGTTTTGGAAAAACGGATTTTGAGAAATGGTCGAGAACGCCGTGAATGTACTACAGCGAATCTTAGTGCTGCCGGCTGATTTAATATCAAAAGTGCCTAGCTGGAGGTAGCACAATAGTTCAGGACTGGGCCATGACAGCCAATAATTATTTTGTGCAAAAGACAGAGGCAATAAAATGAAAGAGACATTGAAATGGTTTAAAATATCAAGTAGACTATTCGCTTGTCACTGGAAAATACAATGAAAGACACGATAAGAAGTCCATCTCTTTAAACAAGTTTCTGTGTCAAGTGGACAATTAAGACAATATGGTGAAGTCGCTCTTCGCTAATTCCTCGACGTTTTACTGCATTTTCAATTGACAAATGGCCTTGCACTTCCATCATAATCATCCAATTAATTTTCGACGTTCACGTGATATGATTGTGATGTACAATACAACGTTGAACCAAGCGGACTAGAATAAGACTTCTCGCTCATTTCGACCTCGGTACTTAGCCTCTATCAACAAGAATACTTCCAGTAACAGCTGTTCTCCGCGGTCGATGCAACACAAACATAATTTGGAGAGCAACGCTGCATTGCATTCACACGATGTATTTATAAGGTTTCGACTCTAATACAATTACCCAGAACTAACTTGGGTATGTTTACTTCTCTTCGGTGGGAAACCTCACTTCAAAGTTTGGATTGAAAGCCAACTCTCTAGACATCGGGTTAAATTAATTTTATATTTACTTTATGTTTATGCAGGCCTATACTTTATGTTGGTCACTAACAAAATAACAATACACTGCTGCAAGCTGCGGATATTTTATGGTCAGCGTTAAGAATATTTTACAAACATATATATGACATTAAAAAATAAAATCTAGGGCCATTGATTTAAATCAGGCCTGCACAAGGTTTGCGCTCTCAGAGCCGGCTCACAGCTCATGAGCGGAATGCAGATTATTACCTGCACTCTGTATAAGGGTGGACTGGAAGAAGGGGTGATCTCGTACAAAATATATACGAAAGGAAGTACTATTACGAATGTTTATGAAATGAATTCCTGTTCAGTGTTTGCAAAACTATTTTGTACTGTTGTTAATAAAGATATATTTATTCTACAGAAATAATAGAAATTCTATAGCTACTTAAATGTACAATATCATTGTTATATTTTTATTTATCAGCACATGAAAACGAGGTTTTATGCTGTTGGCAGCTGAAAGGAACAGTAGACTACTGATCGTAATGAAGCATCAGTTACAGATGTTCGATGCCAGGCCTTTATTAAGTTGATTACAGAAAACAGTTGCTCACAAATATAAATGTTGAGCCAAACATAGCAATCATTTTCACAGCCAGCCTGTGTAGTCGTGGAAATTATTGCTAATGTTTATTCTTATAAAACTCAACCAGGTTAGCAGTATTATTCAAACGATCTTTAGCACTTAGGTCACACTGGAGATCAATAAGTTCGAGCTGTAAATCGTTAAATATTAAATGTTATGTTCCGTCTTTTAGATTCCTCCATACTGTACTGTAGCAGAAGGTAAGCAACCTGAAACAGTTCCTGAGAATAGGCCTACACGCTGCACTCCACTAGATAGCTGAGTGGTCGTTTGCCTCTCCTCTACCTAAAGCAAGTCTATGTCATTCTGACGTATCTTCTTCTCCGTTTCGGCGAGCGGTAAACAGGGCTCTCCCGCTCCGAAGGAGCGCGCGCGCTCGTTGAGCGCAGTTTGTGGAGGTATGATTTAAATAAAGAGCAATTACAAGCAAGTAAGATCATACAATGATACAGACCTACATGTATCGGTAGATCAGTACTAAATTACAATATCAAGATTTCAAGTTCAGTACCCGGCTCTGACTTCCGTGATATTGTGTCGTACAAGGAAGAACTAGGGATTTTATTCGAGATCTCCTTTTACTCTCAAAATTTCAAATTTAATTTCACCAGTACTTCTTTTCATACAACTTCTCATTTCTCACAAAAAAAAAAATGGTTTCGAATGGAGGAGTAGAATGATCGGTGATGTCGGATGAAGATAACATGCCTGATTAATGCTTCTTTATAAAATTCTCATGATCATACACCAGCGGTCATCAGCACGGAGCACCCTCGGGCTAGCGTCTCTAACCCGCGGATAAGAGAGTGCACTTTGGTGCATCCGTAGCTGCTGGCGGGTATGCTCTCTCCCTCTCTGCCTGCTGCACGACGGAGCATATAATTTGCACCGAATACCCGTTACCCACTTCAGCGAGTGCTGACGACCACTGCCACACACCGACGAAAGACGAAACTCGCTAGGCAATAACCGTTGACATACGGGGTTGTTTCAAATACTGAACAAAGTACAGATCGATTATTTAGTCCTGACAGCTCAGCGACGCGGAAGAGGGGAAGTAATAGGAGTAGTGGGGAAAGCTCCGAAGTAGAGATAAGGGCGAGCGGTCGTAAAGAAATGCAGTACACCTTAATTGTAATAGAAACATACCGCTCTACCGCATGTATGACATCCGATCGCTCCGACAGCAAGCGAGAGACTAACCCAAACACCCCTTGGCGAAACTAAATGGACTCGCCTGGCCCAGACGCACATCGCCGGGACTGTCAGGACTAAATAATCGTACTGTACATCTTGAATCAAAACTCTCTAGTATCTGATCGATGGCCGTGGTGCCATTCTGAAAATGTGTAAGTGGCTTCTGATTGCTATTCGTGCATTGTGCTTTCAGATGACTATTAGAAATCCATTAGTATGAGTTCTACGAAGTCTACGTGATCAAAATACTAATGATAGGGTTTCTTAACCACTCCTCTTTTACATTCCAGAGATCTAAGGATGAAGAATCAATTACTATAGGCTAATAATTTTGTACAATCATTTATAATAAGTTCTCTAGTACGATATAACATTGTAATTTGAACCATTCTGTGATACTAATAGCCAACTCTCGTAATGTTATTTTTTGTAATAATTGTGCACACTACATGTTATTGTGGTCTAATAAATGATCTTATGTTTTATATTATTATAATTGGAACCATTCTGTTATATTGATATCCAACTCTCATAATTTTATTTCGTATACTGATCATACACACTTCATACTATGGTAGTATGGTAGTTGTAAAATGCAATGCATTCTGTATGGCGATAAGACCAAATGATTAAGCGATGGTTAATAAACTTAAAAATTATCAACATGCAGAAGGATTTTGGACCGTCATAATCAAACCTGGACATACATAAAGTTTATAAAAATTAAAAATTAGGCACAGAGACACGTTAGTTTAGCATTCAACACTTCAGTAGCAACGGATTCGTTGCATCCATCTCTTAATTTTAATGTCGATAACGTGAAATACTGATCCTATTTATATCCACAATTATTATGTTTTTACAATTATGTATAATTATACATAAACTTATATAAGGATGTTTTAGTTTTCCTATTTTCTAGACTGGAGCAACAGCCGCAGGATAACAAATTATGCGAAGAGATGTCCTGGAAGCCGGAAACTTGAACAAGAAAAGTTTACCACATGTTTAGTGGACAAGTGAACATTGTCCTTTTACGTTATAAAATATACGTAGTGGTATGCATGAAATTATTTTCCTACCACAGGGGGTTATTATTCTTTTATAAGTCATCAATATCCAAAGCACTGGTTTAAATTTTAACTTAGAAATTTCAGTCCGGTAAGAAGTAGAGAAACTTTTAGGCAGAAAGCCAATAAGTAACGAATGAAATAAGGAAATTATATTAAAATATGTACTATGAAATATCAAAAACTACAAAATGGCAAATAAGTTTCAGAAGTAGGACAGGTTTTAGGTTTAACTACTAGTAATTTAGTTTTAATGAACATAAATTCGTAATATTCTACTGGTTTTACAAGAAAAATTGTTTTTTCAAAATCGAAATTGAAGTCCAAACGACGAAGTATAGGCACATTCTGGAATGTAAATGGTTACATAATAATGCGTTCTAAATTTGGTTCATGTTACTTTGAAGACACTTCAGAAGAAGATCTATTATGGTTTGCTTCAAGTATGGCATTACTTAGCCCGAAAAACCAATATAATTATAAATAAAAAAAATATTATTACTTGTCTCCAACTATGAAATTCTAAATGCCAGAAATAAATTTAAAGTTTTCTTAAATAAGACGCAAAGAGGTAGTCTCTGACAAAGAGCTCACATTGAAGAAACATGAAAAATAATAAAGTATACGGAAACTAAATCTCCTTAAACAACTAGCGGGAGGACATGGAGAAAGCATGAAGTATCACTAAATGAGGAGTTTGGTATCAAAGTTGGACAACTCCACTTTTGCTTTTTTACAGGAGAGGCGAAAAACTAGATCCTTGGAAACCATTGTCAATATTATACTTACATATTTTATTCAAACATTTTCATGGGTAATAGAAATATATCTTCAGTCTCAAAATGTGATTAAAATTAATATTCAGGTCGAAATTTAAGTTTAAAATGTGGAGTTGTCTATCTCTGAAACTAATTCATGGAGTTGTCTATTTTTAAAACCAAATTAAGCCATATTTAAAGTAGCGTTGTCTGTTTTTAAAACCAAACGACGCCATATTTAAAGTGAAATTGTCTACTTTTGAATCTGAGTCTCTTCTAACTCGGTTTCAAAGCAAATTTACTTAAAATAGTACTTATTCATCCACAAACCGATTAATTAAACAATCAGCCATACTGGATTCCCGATGCATTATGGAAAAAAGTGGTACGAATGTGGATTTCTCATTGGCTACTGAAGGAATTGTCCTAATTTGAAATCAAGCCACAGTGGAGTTGTCAACATTTTGATTCTAAAGCGCATAATTAAGTGCTATTTTCGTCCTGTTCTGTCCGTTTTTTTAACATAAACAGTTCCAGAATCGCATTCAGCATACAAAATTCTATGAGAAACAATATCTCGAAATAGCAAAAAATGGAGTTGTCTAACTTTGATACTGTGCTCCTCAAATTTCACACACAAAGCGTTTGTCAGCGATACCAAATAAACTGCTCATTATGATGTCACTTCAATGTATTGTGGAAGGTAACTGCTTTGTTTTTATTGGTTTCATCACCTTATTTTGTTCTTTCTTGTGCAAGACTAATCATCCTTAAGTTTCGTTACCATATCTCAAAATTTACTAGTAGCTAAAGGCAACATCTGAAAATTTACTGGTAATTTCCTACTGTATATCATAGATGCTATTTTATTTTATGTTTTAAGTAAAAACTGCTTATAAAACAAGTAAGGACAGTTTAAAGAAACATCGTGGCATTTGAATAGTAGATGGAGCTAGTGAATTCATTACCGGAAGCAAGTTACCCTCAAACCTTCAAGCTTTATATGTTTTCCTCTTACACCTCCACGAAAAGCGAACTATTCAAGATAGTGTTACTGAGATTGCTCGAGAAGTTCAAACTTTAGGGAACAAAACACGAATTCCAACCAGAAAAGGGTCTCATGAGAGAATAGTACATTATGTCATGAGCCTATAATGATAGTAATTAAGACGCAAGTATGTTTGTTTATGAAACTCGCTTGCGCTCGTTTCAAAATTTTCATACGAGCGTCTTAATTACCATTATAGGCAAGTTTCATACGACTTTTTATGCTCGACCATATTTCTAACTTGAAATTATTCAGAAATATTCATTTTATTTGTATCTGACAGAAGATCGGAAGTGACCTTGTTCATAGCTCGAAATTGTGAGATGTGCGCAGACGCGAAAGTATTGATTTTTTCCGAGGAACAATAATGTAATTGACCTTGATGTAATTCAGAGAATGAATAACCTGGAAATTGATTTAGAATTGAAAAACGAGATGACAAATGAATTTATTTGAATATTATTTACAATTAACCCTAATTATTATAGTAACAGAACATAACCTTCTGCGACAGTATTGGATTTCCAGCCTCCGTGACGTTTCCCTCGTCATTCGATTGCATATTCGAGAATAATCGAAAACCTGAATTTTAATGAATAGGTGTACTTTAATGACATGCATTAAAGGACTGCTACCAGGTGTATAATTACTACATTTCGGCATGGTCGAGCATAAATAAAATTAAAGACTTGCGTTCTCAGTGGACACACTTATAAAAATATCCCTTTAGTGTATGAGATTATGCAACCTCTTGATGCAACCACAGTCTAGTATATATAGTCACGAAGCTTGAGTTTTGAGGGTACTAGGAACAATAGACTGTGCCGGTACTATTTCGCATTGTCTGTAAAGAGGCGATAGTAGCGATCCTAGTGGTCAGCAAGTATCTATAGATGCATATTTACTACGTATTGAGCTTCGTGACTGTATATACTAGACTGTGGTGCAACGAAGTTTCCAAATGAGACTGAAATATCACGAGCAAATGTGTCATTCCAATTAATACAGGATTTAAATTTGAAGTCAGAGTTAATTTCATGTCATTTTACAGCACAACAAGCAATATAGTT
Source organism: Periplaneta americana (assembly GCF_040183065.1). Classification (NCBI taxonomy): domain Eukaryota; kingdom Metazoa; phylum Arthropoda; class Insecta; order Blattodea; family Blattidae; genus Periplaneta; species Periplaneta americana. The sequence continues at coordinate 119,719,826 of NC_091118.1, read as the reverse complement.
TTGAAAGATGAAGCTTGTATTGTGCTACAGAAGAAACTAAAATTAAGCCTTATGACTTTGACTTGTCCATATTACATAATAATATTTTAACTAATTGTTGTACGTATTTTCGATACACTAATGGGATCTAAAAGTGGGTTAAACTTCCAGCTCTTTCAGGGATTTAGTAATTCTTAGAGTAATTGTGATTACATCCGATCACTTATCCTCCTATAGTGTATTTAGAACAAACACACCTAATTTTCAAGAGGAAATGTATTTCTTGAAGAAAGCTCCAGGCCTGCTTGTATACACTTCACGAAATCAGTCGCACAAATTATTGGACTGCTATGCAAAGAATGATAAATGTATAGATACAAATACACTTCGAGCTAAGGAATGCAAAATATTATAAAACTAATCAATGAAAAGGTACAGCTCCAGTAAATCCTGAATCTTCGCAGGTAAATGAAAACAAAATTGCAGATCACTAGGCAAAAGGAGCACACTCGTACTGCCATTCAAGTTCATGAATTTAATAACATAAAATTAAAAATAAAGAAAAATGCGTCCAAATATTATAAATGAAAACTGGGAAAGTTAATTTACGACGAGACTATCGACATCATAGGAAATTATTTATTTCAACTTTTCAGCTTCTCACCGCCCACCTCGTGCTCTCAGGTCATATATAAATATTAAACTTCCTGAATATTCTACTCGTAGATCGAGGTAAACTATCAAAGCTACGAATCATTTACAAACCTTTCTAATATAAGAAGTGAAATTTATTCATAAAGGATAATGCGAAGCTCGAAGCTTAGAGACAAATAACGTCAAAAAAATAAGTGTTACTGCTGCTGCTACTACCGTCACCGCTACCGCTACCGCCACCGCCACCGCCACCGCCACCACTGCTACTGAATCTAATCATGATTTTGATTCATAATTCTGTAATTATTTGTATCTGACATATTAATTAATAATTGTATTATTTGAATTGTAATTTAGAAAACGAATTTTACCCACAATCCAAACAAATCAAGGACTCTAAATTATGATGCTAATAACTTCATTAATAATAATAATAATAATAATAATAATAATAATAATAATAATAATAATAATAATAATGGTATAACTATTACAAGCGACTTCATCGTTACGGACAATTATTAATAAAATTGTGCTTCATATAATTACAAGCAGCTCTCTGCAATCAAATAAACTAAATCCAAATCCTTAAAAAGAAAAATAATCGTCCTTTTTATATACAACCAATACTGTGTTTTTGGAAAAAAAAAACAGAATACTTTAAATTTTACTATATTCGATAATACCTATGAAGCTCAACATTATATACCTACATAATCGTGAATATGAACTGTTTAAGGTAGTTACATAATATAATTAAATCTGTGATTTCAAGGTAAGAAGTGACACGTCAATTTTTGGCGAAAATGAAATTCTGCGATGCTCATATAGGAAGAGCTTGGGGCACGCCCCTGGGACTCATCGGGTTACTCATTCTTGGCTCTATAAGGGACTGAGGCAGGATGGCCCACCTGTCAGCGTCTGCTGATCAGAAAGAGCTTTGGACTCGAAACCCCTGGAGTTTATCACGTTACTCATTCACGATACTGGACCTGGCTCTATAAGGGGCTGATGTAGGATGGCCCATCCGTCAGAGTCGGATTCACGAATTCTACCCAGACCACCTGTCGGACTTGGACAATCATCGTATATAAGCGAGCACAATGGCCCAAACCGTGTCTAAGTGTACAGACCCGTCGTGGGTCCAGCTCACGTAAAAGCCAAACCATGTTTGGAGAGAATGCCATCGGAAAAAAGGACTGCAAGAACATATTTCTGGTCCACGCCTGTGGAGTAACGGCTAGCGCGTCTGGCCGCGAAACCAGGTGGTCCGGAGTCGAATCCAGGTCGGGGCAAGTTACCTGGTTGAGGTTTTTCCCGGGTTTTCCCTCAACCCAACATGAGCAAATGCTTGGTAACTATCGGTGCTGGACGCCGGACTCATTTCACTGGCATTATCACCTTCATTCCATTCAGACGCTAAATAACCTGAGATATTGATACAGCGTCGTAAAATAACATGTTAAAAAAACATTCTGTTGTTTCAACACACAAACCCCATACAAAAGTTAATGTCCATCCAAAAAAGATGATATACAGTACGTCAGGTAGGATAACGAAGGCGTCGTGTACTATGAATGTAACAATAACCGACATTTATTGTAAGAAAAAACCAGACGTCTTGCTGCCGCAATTGAAGAAACACGATTGGAAAAACTGCATCAAGTGCTGCTGCAACACAATAATGCACGCCCGCACTCCGCTAACATGACGAAAGGAGCTGTCCAAGAGCTTGGTTGGAAGAGATTCCACATCCCCCTTATTATTATACTTATCGAATTTTTGCCTTCAATTTCCATCTTTTCTGTTCTCTATCTAACAATCTTCAAGGGAACTCTTCTGATAACTAAGATGCTTTCTGGCTTGATTTCTTTAACTGTAAAGCACCAGATTTCTTCAGACGCGGAATCGAAAAACTACACCAGTTGGCAGAGAGTCATAGTTAATGTAGGAGACTATATAACTGATTAATTTGTCTTTTATTTATCTCAAATAGAAACTTTTGGTCATAGCGAAAAAATGCCACGTAATTTTGCATCAACGTATAGCCTATAATATATGATGATTGATAATATGATTTATCTGATCCTTAACACTCTTCTTCCAATAAACACTAAAATCTAAAAATTGGTTTCCTAAAATTAATTAAATTCATCCACCGCAGCGTTTCCTGCTACAAATTCTCCGAACTCTGATTCCGTTTCCAATATAAAACTGGAGGTTTATCCCCGTCCTATGAGAATTGCTTCTGTGTCTATTGATCTGTATATATTAATTGGTATTTTTCGCCACGATCACCACATCGCCAGGATAAACCACTAATTTGGATTATTAACTTTTTACTCACCAATCCTCCGCACGATTTCAATCATAAACGCAGAATCAGTAAATATTAATCTATAAAAAGAAAAGTGATTTGAGTATAAGAACTACAGTAAAACCTAAAAAATTAGGATTAATTAGTGAGAAAAATCTAATCTGAATTAAAGTCAGAATTATAAACAATTTATTGAAACAGGATTATTTAGATAGTTGAAGGAAAAATTATATTATATAATTTATTGTTTAATTACTAACTTAGAATTTAGTCACTATTTTACAAACATACGAAACACAAAATGTTAATTAAAAAAAAAGAATTAGTCTGAATTTCCTTAGTCCAAGTCAATTTCATCATAGAATGTAGATGGCAGAAAAGGCCCGCCTGGACGGAAGACAAGGGTGCTAGCGCTAGAGCGATAGACCGGGGCGATATCACCTTATTCATGGAAAATCAGTTTTAGTGCTACTATTTTGTAATTTGAAGGTCTAATTTGAAATAACAACTTATATAATCATAATACATACAATTTAATGCGTCATTCGTCATAATAATTAAAAAATGGGGTTAATAAACACTTAAAATGGTCGATTTTGTTTATTCCGTTACAGAGAAAAGTAATTACGTAACCCGCGGTCAATAACTCTGTTCTTGACATAAACTTACATTCGAAACATAATTATTAAAATCGGACATACCAAACATTTATCCCCAGCTTGTAAAAGGGATTTTGTATAACATTACGACAATATTGCACACAAAATAACGACTTTCTAAATGCCCTCTATAGTTCCAAGTGAGTGATTCAGTTCACGCTATAGAATACAAATAACTAGATTTTGGAGTGTAGACTCTAAGATCGATGATTAAATTGGTACCCATGGAAAATTTGGAAAAAAAAAAAACAATATAAATGAGACCTGAAGAACTATTGACTTTATCAGAAGAAGAAGAAGAAGAAGAAGAAGAAGAAGAAGAAGAAGAAGAAGAAACGGGATGCATGATATTAGTTTTTAGTTGTACAGCGATTTATCACAAAGAGTAAATAATGTTTCATTTCAAAACGCAGTTGGTATTTCCTGAGTAGGGTTACAAGTGTTGCTTTATTGACCGCCGTATGCAAAGTTTTAACGCCTGTATTATTTCCACTCCAGCCGTCAGTGCTTTATATTCAGCTGCCAGTTGTGTTTGTGCGAAGTGTTATTATCTCTTGAGATGAGAAGACATTTCGCGAAACGGAAAGGCTTAGCAAAAGTGCTAAATCTCTCACATTTTGTTTTCTTCGTGCTTCCTCACACACAGAAGTCATGAACTTAAAATGAGAGCAGGAATGAGTTTCCCCTCCTCCCCTATTACAACCTTATCTGAAAAGTAAAAAATATGATGGTAAACCCACTGCCAAGAATTAGCAGAGCAGACGTTAGAGCAATTTTAAGGATTGCAGCTTCTTATTTTGCAAACCTCAGTAAAGAACAGACTAATTTTTGGCTGTAGTTGCTTTATTATGAACTGTTATTCATTGCGAATCATAGCCGATTGCTCTAATTCCTCATTATATGAAATGTAATGCAGCTCAATATATACATTACGAAAAGTCAATGCAAATATCCCTTAGGTTATAGCAATGCAATTAGGTTATATTTAATGCCGTTTGTCTGTTTATCTACAGATGTTTAATGAAATATGTGATAAAATACTCAATATTATCTACAATAAATTAGAGGAAGATATAATATTTACATTAAAATAAACTGAGAGCTCTATATTGAAAAATGTACAATGAATAATTACTCCATATCATGGTGTTCATGTGACAGTCCATGTAGGTAATAGAAAATTAATCGGTACAGGAATTTTTTTTCCAATGTTAGCTTCATGAAATTACTATCTACAGAATTATGTTCCTGTAAAATTTCTACCTCGGGACTAGTAGAGGTGGCGGCGCTTAACTTGTAATCAATAGATTGTATACCAATGTGCATGGCTTAAATCCCAAATCTCTCCGCAGTGCATATGAACAGAAGGCATATGTTATTGTTGATAGTGATTCGTCCGTCAGACGGGAACGTTAAGCCCCTTAGTGCTATTCGACAGGAGTAGGCTATGTACCGGCATCGGGTTTCCCCTTCTCCGTTCCTCATCTTCATCGTTCTCACCCTTCCCAGCGTGGTCTGCCCAAGTAGTATGCTACTTGAAAATGGGTCAGTCCTGCCATCTATCCGCAATATGCAAAGCCCAAATCACGCAAGTGAAGTCAGTAAGCATTGGATACACTAACTCGAAACTTCAAACAGAAATTTATAGTTTAAATGTTATACAAATTCCTACATAAAACTGGCGTAACCCTAAACGTCCTGGAGAACTTTATTATTTGTTTTTGCAGAATAATTCGGAAAAATACTCCCGGAAACCGTAGGTATTCGTTTGTCCCTACCTGCCATGTTAAATCATGGCAATATATACAGTACGGTGATTGCATTTTGTCATTAAAATTATCTTCTTTTTACAGAGTGTCACATTACTTGTTAAGAGCAACTATGAACGTTTGAATCGAGATATTGTTTCAAAATATACCTCCAGTTGCTGGAAAATACGTTTGCTTCCACAGTGACTTTGGTTATTGCAAATACGAGTATTATATCTGCAGTGCTCGGGAAAAGTGACATAAGTCAGTTTCCGCAAATCTTTTTTGGTAATTTATTGACAACTTACACTGGTTTATGTCGATTTGATTTTTTTCTGTATGAATTATTGTAATGGGAGAAATACTTATGCGTTTTTTTCCAAGCGAGCAGATGTTCCGTAAGTTGTCAATAAATTATCAAAAAAGGTTTGTGGAAACTGACTTATGTCACTTTTCCCAAGCACTGCAGATATAATAGTCGTTATTTTCAAAGTCTAACCTTTTGAGTTTCATATCTATTTTTAATTTCATATCTATTTGTAATTCGATTTTCATAAATATAAGATCTATAATTTTGTATTGACTATAATGTAGGAATAACTTTTGAAATTTAGTTTGAAATCATTTATTAGTCTCTGAAATCATAAAGGATCTTTGAATAATGAGTAAATTTCAAGTTTATTTCCTTACAAGATTTAACATAAATTGTTAAATGTCTCAATTATGTTGTAAATCAATCGACATAATTATCAATATTTTCTTGAGAAAGCTAAAGCTTCACTGTTATGGACTCTACATTATACTGTACAATCCTTTTGTTTTCTGAGGGTTCCTCCTACATTTATTTTCTATTTTGATGCATAATTAAGCATAAATTTAGGAATCCTAAAAATTCTTTTCTTGTAATATATTATTAAGGTGGCAATGCTACTACAGGAGCAAACTCCTTCAGCCACCAATCAATCAAAAGGACATATACTTGCTTCCTAGGTTTATTTTAATCAAATGAGTTCCGGTCGTACTTCTTAATACACTTGTAATGGCCTGATTCGGTGCCGTAACTTAAAATTATATACATATACATATTTTACTAATGGCGAGTAGTTGATTTACGTCATTCACCCATATGTAGACCAATTTAGCGACAGAGTCATTGCCCAGGGTGCGCCGTAGGAGGCTGGTCTAAGCTACACTCGCAATAAGATGAGATGATTATGGAGATTTATTGGGATGCCACAGGAGATCCGGAGCTCCCGGAGAAACCTCTGTGTTACCTGGACCACAGGCTTACCCAACATAAGTTATAAATCGGGGGTACACCGGGGATCCGGCTCCACAGGACTATAAGGTAAGTCTAGTGCACTAGCTACTAGACCATCGTGGAAGCTCAAGTTCAAAATAATAAAATACAATACTTACAATATAACTCATTAAATTGAAATAAACTCTTTAGGAAATCAGAAAATCGTATAAACAAATAAAAAATAAATTCAGCACAACTGTTCCTACTGACAACATTACTTTATTTCATTAGATTGGAGGACCAAAAAAGAATGTAGCCATTAGGGAGAAACTTAAAATACTTTAAATTAGTAGGGATGTAAAGAGATCTCGGCAAGTTCACCTCTGTGAAGTAATGGTTAGCACTTCTGACCGTGAAACGAGCGGGTCCGTGTTGAAATCCTGGCTGGGACAATTTACTCAGTTGAGATTTTCCGGGGGTTTTACCTCAACCCATTAAGAGCAAATTCTGGGTAACTTTCGGCGCTGAACCCTGAACTCATCTCGCTGGCATTATCACCTTCATCTCACTCAGACTCTATGGTTATAGCCTACAGCTTAAAATTTTACCGAAGTAATTCGCAGATATCTTGGACAAATGAGACGTCCATGGATCAATTAAGGATGAAGATGATAATGATGATGCAGATGGTTAACAAAATGCAGTATTTCCATTGAACAATATATTTTATGTTTTAATACCAAATGCTCTATTAGAAAAGCAATGCCATTTTTATATTTGTAATAGTAATCGGTAAAATAGATAAATATTATAAAAGGAGATATTTCTAAACTTACGGGTTACCGCCAACTAAATACAAATAATACTTTCACATAAATATATTTAATATTTAACAATTATTAATTAAGCTAAATTCCCAAATTTAATTATGTTGAAAACTTAAAAAAACCCAGGGTAGGCAATACCTTCTAAGTTTCACCACTAATGTTATTGTTATGTCGTCAGCGGTGTTTCTAACTTGTGGGAATAGAACTTACTGAGATTCAACATAGCAGAAATGAGATTTCCCAGAAGAACAGCTGGATACACTTTGTTATATCACAAAACAAATGTCGAAACTCCGCAGGAAGTAGAAAACACAACCATCAATCAAACGTGATGTTGATGTTGATGCAATAAAAGCAAGGATTTGAAATACTGAACTTCGTATGATGTACAAACAAAATTAAAACAAGAAATCAAAATTTACAACATCGCAGCTATAACAGTTCCATCTTACGGATCTGAGACATGGAGTTAGTTAAATATATAATAAACTACCATCATTATAATCTATATGCTAACATCAGGAGTTAGGCTGTTTCGGCCTCAAAAGTTTTTGACCCATCCATCTGGTCCTCGGTAGTCCTAAACTCCTTTTTCCTGTTGGTTTATATTGTCAAGCTTGGTTTGCAATGTTAATATCGAACTGTCGTTCCAAATGTTCTTTCCGTTTTATTCTACGTATATTCATCAATTTGACCGTTTAACGCTTTCGTTATACAGAGAACCAAACAAGACCGCATTTTAGAGCATTGCTGATACAGTGGTTACCGGGATTTGGAAGGTGCATCGCCCTCATTCATTTCAGTCTCCCCGCGGAAGGATTGCGGCAACTTAAAGCATTGAAGATAAATTAAATTAAATTTTCTCGGCAACGTAAGACACAAATAAGCATTCCTGACATTCGACTCACAATTGGGGGAGACTTACGTTAAACATGGACTCCGTAATCAATCCAATTGAGATTCAAACCTAACTCGAGAATATAAAGACAGACGGATTAAAGCTGGCTTAAGGCTTTCCTAGAGCAACTGATTGATTTAGCTATACACTGTTTCAAATTGTCCAAATCATTAAAGAAGCCCCTTACAAGAAGTCTGATCCTGTCATATCCAAAGATCTAGGCGGCAGGGTAGTTCGGCCCCCTCTTCTGACCCAATTTTCTTCAAAAGTATCATTCAAGTGATAAAATGTCGATGAAAGTGTGGAGGTGCACCATTCTGCACAAATGTGAAAGCTAGAAGAATGTGTATTGCACTTTATTGTGTGCGATCACATCTTGATTATAAAATTAAAAAGCTCTACTGATAGGAAAGCAATTACGCAGTTTCTGCGCTTGCGTGGCTAGGTGAATAAAGACCACTGATGACCTTGGCAGTGTGACAGAACAGATCCAGCAGATATTTGTTATAGGCTGATCTTTACCTTGAGAAAATACAATGCATTATATTTCTCGCACTATAAGCTGTAATTTATGTATACATGTAGCTAAAAAAAAAAAAAACTTATTTTTTTTAGACAAATATCAGAATTTCTCACATTACAGAGCTCCATTACTGTATGATCAACATGATGCTGTGATACTGCGAAGGCGTTTCAACAAACCATGGAATAAGTCCTCAGACTAGTAGAGCATAATAAATTTTATTAAATTATACACCAAAGAAGAATAAAATAGTATATTATGCAACGAGCCTATAATGATAGTAGTTAAGAAGCGAGTGTGTTTATGAAACACGCTCCATAATTAAATTTCAAAGATTTTAGTTTTTACAAATATCTTAACATGTTACTCTAGTGATAATGAAATGGTGACCATGAGTGTATTTTCAGTGTGTTCTCGACTATTGCTACAGATGGCAGGCATAGACCATGAGTATCTTTTCAGCGTGCTCAAGAATAGTGCAACAGATGGCAGGCACGGAGCACTTTTGCGTGTACGTCATATTTATTGATTTTTTGCAGGGCTGTAATATGATTTCAACCTCAAAACAAAACACATTAAAGCACAGGAAGTGAAGTCAATTTATTAAAATATTAAAATTAACATGAACAGAATTTATTTTATTTTAAATAATACATGTTGCTGATTTGTGCCTGCCATTTTGGATTATTCCTTTCAATGCTTGCGGGTTGTTGCGTGTACGAAATTAACCAATATCGCATATGTTAGTTTGAAATCGATAGTTTGAATAACATAATGAATAGCAGTACTTTAATGTATGTCATTAAGGTACAGTTACGTCACATGTAATGACCATATTATATTATGGTCGAGCAAGTATATATTCGATTTTCTTACTGTACTAGATCCCTTAATTGTTTTATATATTCGAGGAAGCTTACTAACTAATACACAATGAATAGATACCTCTCTACTGTTACATATTGTACGTTTGGAAATCTCTTAAAAAGTGTACGAAGTATTGACATATGGGCATTGCGTTTATGAAACTGTGATATAGTATTCTTAATTGCATTTGAACAAGCCATTATGAAAGCAACATTGCAAATGACAACATATAGCCTACACGCAGGCGTTAAACTCACTTTGTATGTTGGTAACAGAGAAAGGAATTTATTCATTACATCTCAGTCGAGATTTGTATGTAAAATGCTAAATTAATTACAAACTGCTGAAACTCGGCTCTTGGTAAATTAATTACGAACTGGTGAATCTTGGATTTTATTATTTCCAAATTAATATTACGCAGAAATCAAAGGATATGCAAGCAATACTGCAAATAAGGGTCTAGAAAGAGAGATACAAATTAAAATCTCTAGTAATGAAATACAAGCTAGAAATCATTATTGATAATACCAGGTTAGACAATACTGACCAATGATGAAACTGGAATATTTCTAAAGAGTTAATAAAAATAACTTCAATGTACGTGTATGTTATAGTTCTCATCATCATCATCATCATCATCATCATCATCATCATCATCATCATCGTACTATTTATTAATAGTATTATTTAGCTTTATTAGACTATTGAAATCTTGATGCTAATGGAACAAGAAAAATGATATCTCTAAACGGTGCATAAGAAGAAAAGTATTCATGAATGTAGTTACTAGAGGTGAACAAAACTAACTGCCGCTCTCGCTCGCTGTGTTTGTTGCATTTGTCTTTCGAGTCTCGTCTCGTCTCGTCATTCTCGTGCGCTTTGAGTCCCGCTCCTTATTCTCGAAATAGCATTTGGTCGGCGTGGAAAGCTTTCGTAACTTTGAATAACATATATCATTGAAATAAGTAACATTATAAATGTTTAAATGAGACAAAAAGACAAAACAGAACAGTATCTTAGTTATCAAAATGTTCTGGTTCCATTATATGATATTATCTATGGTTATATAAATGGAAAGAAAAAATCAATTCTGAAATAAATTTGCATTTCTAAGAAACACAAAACATAACGTTAATATATTTTTACTTGAGATTCCACACTTGATCTCAAACATATGAAAACAAAATCCCTAGCGTTTTAATAGCCTAGTAATTAACTAAAGACTGGGGAACGGATTATTATACACTGAAAGATAGAGATGATGTTTCAAATAGGCTACTTGATTTTTTATACATATATAATAGTTGCCAAAGTAGATAAAAGATCAGTCAGGTATGAACAACTTTGGCGATTCAAGTCTGTTTTTACGTTCGGGACTTCGGGAGTGATCAATCTCGGCGTCTCGAAACACTCACAATCAGTCTTTACGTCAACAACGCGACGTATACAACAGTGTCGTGGGGGTTTTCGGCTTTGCGGGCGCTGTTAGTCTTGCTTTCTCGATCGTTATTCATCTCTAGTATGTACATAAAAATGACAGATGAAACATGGAAATACTTCATTATGGCTCTGCAGAGAAAATTTGATTATAAACAATAAACAAACTTTGTTCAACAGTGCACGGAGAACCAAGGCCTATCAGCCGACTTCTGATCTCAAGTTTACATGTCTCAGCAAAGGTGAATGAACATTCAATCATTAAGAGAGTAGAGAGTGGTTAGCACGATGATCCTCCCAGTTGTTATAGCTGACTTGCGAAAAAGGATTTCTTTTCTCAATTTGGTTTCCCAAATTTATCACGATGCTGAATAGGTATCGCTTCCATATGGTGCGGTGTCCGAAATGTCTTGTCCCATGTAGACTCAAATCAGCTCTCATTCCGTAACGCTGCTATTCCATCCAAGATATCATAGACATTTCGCTATCCCGCGCTACAAGCGTGCTAAACTAGCCCCGGCTATCGACTGGTTACTTGTACAGGATTCATATCATATCATATCATATCATATCATGTCATGTCATGTCATGTCATGTCATATCATATATCATATCATATCATATCATATCATATCATATCATATCATATCATATCATATCATATCATATCATATCATATCATATCATATCATATCATATTCTATCATATCATATCATATCATATCATATATCATATCAATATCATATCATATTGCTAACAATGATTTATGAATACGAAAAACGTTAGTTCGCTGATCATCCACAGGAAGCCCGCGCTAAGAATGTCTATGAATATGGCTCTTATAGACCAGACTCGTGCACAATAGCGTTATATATTGCACGAGTGAGTGTTTTCGACTCCACTTGCACTGCGAAAGGACATAGTTGCTTTCAATGTGCAGGCTTATACCTTTCGTCATTTCTTTCTCCGTCCTACAGTCAGCTTTTAGAGCGCATCCTCCTCCCCTTCGTATGTGGTACCTAAGAGGTTACGTCCATTTTCGGTTTTTCCCCTTCAAAATTTTCTAGAGCTCTTTCAGTGGAGCAGCGTAACCCGGAGTGAGACAAGTGGTCAATAGGCTTGGAGCCCATATACTCACTTTCTCTCACCATCGAACTCCCTTTGCAAGGACGAGTTTTCGCGTACATTTTTTATTTCTCTTCCCATTTCCCCTTCTTTCAATTAAATTTAATTCAATAGCGTTCTATGTGCAAAGAGCAGCAAGAGCGCCAACGTGGCAAGTTGTTGAGCTGCCTCGTGTGACGTCAGCTGCCATGAGACCAGTTGAGTTATAGTTTAACAGCTACATTAAATAACCTACATATGTACAGAGGAAGAACGTGTCTGAACCAAGTTCAAGAGATAAGCGCGCGCAGATCTACCACGCCTATTTTAAGTGTGATTGGAATAAATGTTCGTTATTGAATTTGAAGGAAGTGCAGAATGTTTAATACGTATTAAGACTCTATAAAATCAGTTAAAGAAATTGAGTGTTAAGAGATATTACTCCGTATATCATAGCCAACAATATTATGACTATATAGGTGGACAGCAAATGAAATTAATACACGAACTCAACGAAACTCTGCTATTAAAAGGCGTTTAAATTTTATTAGCTAAAAATAACTCTTGGGGGAGGGACATTTAGTCATAGCGAGGAGTAAATTGAGAATGTTATTATTATTGCTTTTGTTCTTGATATTATTATTATTATTATTATTATTATTATTATTATTATTATTATTGTTGTTGTTGTTGTTGTTGTTGTTATCACCCCTCGCGTATCTACTATATCCTTAATATATTTTTTCTGAGAGACATTGAGAAACAGATATATACAGCGAGCTAGCTTATTGACTCAGTTACCGAACTTGTTTACATTTAGAAGACATCTCAGAAATGTTACCATTAACGAACGCTTAATAATGTCCACAGAAGAGTTTTACACTAGCCTATTGAAAATGTATCAGTTTGTTGCCATGTCACACAGCATTGTGGGACTCAGAAATGTGTCTTGCTAAAGAAATGAGCAGATATTTGTTTGAAATGTATTGTAATATTATTTTATTAAGAATTTAACATTAAAACGCATCACTTACTGGTTTGATCACATTTGTAAGGTAGTGATGATATTGTAGTTTATATATTATATTACACCTTGAACTTTAAACCACTCCTGCTGGGTTGAAAGAAAACAGATCTATAAATAATAATGTATTCCTCCTTTAGTTAGTGGACCTTTAAAGCTAGTGGATTGTCGGGTTGCAGAAGAGGAATTTAACGGACCACTAATTATTGGATCGTTAACCAAGCATCTTCGTATTTCACAAGTGACGCAATGAATAAAAAGTGAACATCGGCTGCTAGACTGATGTGAGGCATTGCTTTTATTGTTGTCAAAATTTGCAATAAATATAGACTAATACGAACTAGAAAGAAATCAGGAACAGAAGTTATAATGAGAAAAATAAATATGAATATTTTTATTATAAATAGCGCATGAGTGCATTAATTTATAGAAAATAAAAACACAAATTACAGAGCATATAACCTCGTCTCAGACGATGAACTAGAGTCTGTAATAAAGAAATAAGTAATAACTTCGCTATTCGAAGAATTAAGGAATAAACGAATAAGTAAATAAATAAGTAATCGAATTACCGTATATCGATGGCTAAGAAGAGATACCTCTAACTACAAAAATTGTAATTCAGTTTAACTACATTATTGCCATTTAGGTTAACTACATTATTATTGTGTTCACAAAATTGGACACTGTACTACGAGTGTACTCGTAATATTTTGTTCTCAAATAGAAGATCTTGCAAAGCAGAAATTTATATAAGAAGTTTGTCTATTTTAAGAAAATAATTTTTAAAACAGTTTTTTTCATTTATCTGCAAATGCACGGATACGAGGTATCACTTCTTAGCTTACAATATGCAATATTATTTTAATATAGTATATATATGCCTATTATACAAAATAATAGATAGATGGATTTATTGAGTAATATTATACACACAGATTTTTATATTATCATAGTTTTCTCTAAAATCCAATGCACGGGTCGTCTGACCGTACGTGCTTTGTACCTATAACAAGACCTACTTTGTAGGTTTCATCCCCCCAACCTATGATTATGTCCATTACTCTCTAAAAGAACACACATATTAAAATGAAAATGGCACACAAAACATATTATATAATACATCCTAACCTAAAACACACATAAAAGTGTATAGTTGGGTAGATACTATTATCCCTTCCTCAGTTCGTGTCACAAACTTCAACAGCTGAAGTTCTAATCTTTCTCGCCTTCAAAAGGAACAAGCCAATCTTTTGTTCGTATTCTCTATTCCCCATGAGGTCAAGGCATGCAAGCGAACTCCTATTCAGACTTAGCATCGAGGGTGGCAGATATTTTCTTCGTACATTTTCCAATTCGACACACTGTAATAAAATATGTTTATAGGAGTCCTTTTCTCTGCAAATCAGACAAAGGCGCTCTCCTTCTTCGTTGACAATTTTATTAAACTTCCATACCCCCAATCTTAGCCACGATCAAAATAATATATAAACTACTCGACAATACACAAAATGGAGGAATAATTAATATTATTATAGGAGGGAAATCAGATCTCTAAGTTAGTGAATCCTTTAACGGACTAATAACACTAAATATGTTTCTTGCAACGCGTCTTTCGAACTTATTGGTTCGTTAGCGGCTAACGAAGGAATAAATGTGTTCCGTGTCATAAAATTCTACAATGCACGCCATGATGCGGTGAGCTGGATCCGAAAGCGGAATTGTGGACTCACCTTGCCATCGCGCTGCAGCGGGCCAAGAGCATAGCCTACGTGTAAAGAGTGAACGGATCTGCCATAGACTATAAAACTAAAGAATGGGGCGACAGACCTACCAGGCATACAAAAGAAACTAAGGAATAGGTGTTAATATATATGTTGGTTGAGTAAATTAAAAGGAAAGAAATTTATTTGCAGTTGCAATCCAATAGAAAAAATAAATATTGAATTACTGACCAAACGTTAGGGAACTGAAATAGACATTTGACATATCCTACAGAGCCTAATTTTTGACACTGACAATGACTATAAAAATTGTTACACAACCTAGTCTGTTTTGCTAAACATAATATGTCATATGACAATAGTTTCAAAGGAGACTTCTTTGCCAACATACTTCGAATAAAAAAAATTGTGGACACAATAAATATCTGCTTTAAACTTTTAACTTATCACAATCGTTAAACATTACATACGCCGTGCCTGGTATCTTGCAACTTCATATTCTTCTTCTTTTTTATCCTCTAAGCATGGGGAAAATACCTTGGAGCAATATTAACAAATATGACACTCGAGAGGAAATTAGGCTAAACGCAGAATAAATATGGGAAATGCCTGTTATTATTCGGTTGAGAAGCTTTTGTCATCTAGTCTACTGTCAAAAAATCTGAAACTTAGAATTCATAAGACAGTTATATTACCGGTTGTTCTGTATGGTTGTGAAACTTAGACTCTCAATTTGAGAGAGGAACAGAGATTAAGGGCGTTTGAGAATAAGGTTCTTAGGAAAATATTTGGAGCTAAGAGGGATGAAGTTACAGGAGATTGTAGAAAGTTACACAACGCAGAACTGCACGCATTGTATTCTTCACGTGACATATTAGGAACATTAAATCCAGACGTTTGAGATAGGCAGGGCATGTAGCACGTATGGGCGAATCCAGAAATGCATATAGAGTGTTAGTTGGGAGACCGGAGGGGAAAAGATCTTTGGGAAGACCGAGACGTAGACGGGAGGATAATATTAAAATAGATTTGAGGGAGGTGGTTTATGATCATAGAGACTGGATTAATCTTGCACAGGATAGGGAACGAAGCCGGACTTATGTGAGGGCGACAATGAACCTGCGGGTTCCTTAAAAGCCATTTGTAAGTAGGTAAGTAAGTATGTAAGTAAGCATGGGGAAACATCACCAATAGTCAGAGCGCACTGCAAAATCTTTAATTAGTCGAAAATAGCTATGGATTCAGGATCATATGTTTCGTAGGATCCAAAAGCGTAACTTAAAATAAGGCAAGAATCAGAGAACAAAGAAGAGATGAGAGTCTATAAAATACAATAGAGACGAGAGACAAATGTTGTGTGTCTAGTGGAAGTGATTCGCTGGGAGTTTGTTCCAAACGGATATGTAGTCGATGTGAATATTTATTCTTAACAGCGAGAACAAGTTAATGTGGTTTTGAGAGAGAGGTAACCGACATTATTTAATCCAATTTTGTTGTATACAAATATTGAATATACAAGTAAAATCCCCTCATTTTTTTTAAGATCGCAGAGAGACTGCGAGAAACCGCGGGAGGACAGGTCGTGCTGGAAATCGTCCCCTTCTTAGATCAGGAAACACAGTGAAGAACAGAGCCAAGAATAAAACAAAAATGTCATTAATAAGAGAGAAAATGGGCCTAAAAATACAGCGGAGACAATCCCCGAGACCTCCTTTGAGCGGCACCAAAATAGATGAAAAAAAAGGAAAAGTAATATTAATACATCGAAAAAATTGATATTTTTATCCTGAAGTGAATAAAACTACACACAGATATACACAACCAAAGAATGTTTTAAAATACATAAGAAACTTCGTAGAATGATAGGATGGGACATTTGG
The DNA here is from genome assembly GCF_040183065.1 of Periplaneta americana. Lineage (NCBI taxonomy): Eukaryota > Metazoa > Arthropoda > Insecta > Blattodea > Blattidae > Periplaneta > Periplaneta americana. The sequence goes on along the minus strand of NC_091118.1, from coordinate 119,702,941 downwards.
AGCCCCTTGAGATAGTGAATGCATGTCGGTCGAAGCCTCCTTTCAGAACTACATCGTGGTAAAAGTGCTAATCCCTGGAGGTAGGCAAGTTGCTCTATGGGTCTGATCACTCGCGCAGTTTCTTGTACCTGGGACTCAGAATATTCCAACGGACCTATTTTTCACTGGGTACCTATACCCTGAAGATACTGTATCTAAGAGTGATGTAAAATATACAAGTGACGTAGATGTAACGAAGTACGGAATTTATATCAAGGATATCGACTTCTGAGAAGATTCTTTCGTATTAGCTGACCAACCAATTACGAATCGTCACATTATTATGCAGAAAATGGCTCCTATTCTGGAGATAAGCTAGAGTTCTGACCAGCAAATAATTGTACCTGATAAACTGCGGTAGCCTATATCGAAGTAATTGCAAGGTGATTTCTCTGTCACTTAACTCTGAGATTAAAGAGAAAAAAGTAGACGCGTGTCAGAAGTGCTGAGCCGGTATAAAACCGAGATGACATATTTCTCTAACGAACTGTCACCAAGCACGAAAGTGGGATTTATCACTTTCAACCAGAGAGAAAGAAAAGAGTAGCGGCATCTCTTCCCCACGAGGTCAAAAATGTTAACGTTCAGCAGCCTCTTGTAAAGTAGTAATAATAATTTATGTCACTATAGACGTACATTCAAATAAGAACTAATATGGTTTACATCGACCACAGGGCCAGCACAAGATACACATATACAAGTGTTAGAAACAAATTAATTTACGATGTGTATTTTCAGTATGGAAATATTTTGACAATTACCCGTACTTGCTATTGTGAACACGGTCCAAGGTACTTGGAATGTCTGGCTCTTACTCCACACTCCCCTGATCTAGAACGTACCCTCCGATAAGTTCATGTTTGCTTTCATATAATTGGCACAAATTTCAGTAAAACAAGACTATCTTTTTTCGGTCTATGAGTGGTAGTAGCAAGTAACAAGTAGTAGCAAGTAGCAAGAAGTAGCAAGTAACAAGAAGTAGCAAGTAGTAAGAAGTAGCAAGTAGCAAGAAGTAGCAAGTAGTATCAAGCAGCAAGTAGTAACAAGTAGCAAGCAGTAGCGAGTAGTAGCACTAAGAAGTAGAAGTAGCAGTAGCAGCAAGTAGTAGTAGTAGTAGTAGTAGTAGTAGTAGTAGTAGTAGTAGTAGTAGTAGTAGTAGTAGTTATAGATGTAGTAGTAAGTTAGTTGTACTTGTAGCAGTAGTAGTAGTGGTAGTAGTAGTAATAGTAGCACTAGCAGTAGTAGTAGCAGCAACATCAGTAGTAGTAGTAGCAGCAGCAGTAGTAGTAGTAGTAGTAGTAGTAGTAGTAGTAGTAGTAGAAGTAGTATCAGAAGTAGCATCAGAAGTAGTTGCAGCAACAGCAGTACTAGTAGAAATAGCAGTAGTAGCAGCATTAGTAGTAATTTGTTTTCTAATACATAGGTACATTATATATTACGTAACAAACTTATCTAATACTTGACTTTCTGCAAAAAAAAATGACGTTAAATGGAAATGAAGAGAAGGAAGTATAGTCAATATTCTACAAGAGATAAACAGGGACACAGTACAAAATAAGTTTCGTTCTTAGATTTATCGTTTTAAGCGAAGAAATAAATAATTTCACTACTTATTGATATTCATTCAATTTAATACCAATATTATGATTGCTATTGTTACCATTAACATAAAATTCTGCTGTAATTTAGTAATAATTTGATGTCTCATATTTTAAAAGTGAAATTTCACACTCTTTACACAAACACGAAAGATGTGGTATCTTAATAACATTTCTTATTATGTTGTATCAGTATACAGGGTGTAGTGTTATTCTGTGTATGAATTTTAGGCCTATATCTCTCAACAGAATTAAATTTTCAATCGGTTTAAAGACTTGTAAAGTGTATTATTTGATTACCGTAATTTCACACAACTATGGTCCAATATCTCATCACTTTTTAGATTTCTCAATGTAATTTACAAAATAAAACCATTAGAAGAATTTTTTTTTGTTGATATCAACTTTAGAAAGATTAGGAATTAATATCAAACACTTTTGTTATTCGTAATGTAGTTGGTATATGGAACATCTTTTCATAAACTGTGGACTATAGTTGTGTTATGAAGTCACAACTATAGTCCATTGAATATATCCTAATATAAATCGCTCATGGACTACAGTTGAGAGGATGTTTTGCAACTGTGTCATACAGCAGTCAATAATTTTTAATATAAAATACAGATTTTGCAGAAGACAGTGAGAAAAATTATTTATTTCTTAATTTTAACATAACCGCTGTTTCTTTAAGAAAAATACAATTTGTATCAAATAATGAAATCAATATAAAACCAAAAAAAAAAAAAATAAGACAACCATTCTTAATCAAAATCAAATATTGTCAAACAGATACATAATCAGTTGGTTAATTTTTTGTTTAACTCCATAGACCTTCAAGTTCAGGCACATGGAAAAGCTTCCTTTTCGTACTTCGCTACTTTGGCTTACTGATAAATCGTGTAATATCTTTTAAGGATGGTTTGAAGTATCTTCGATTGTCTCTTCAATATCTGATAAGTTCAATGAAGTATCTGATGGCAAAGAATATCCATCTTCATCTTTCACGGTAGAACTCTCTACTGCCTTCCTCTTGCAATAACTTTTGTTTCTGCTTGAGCAAATTGCAATTTTGGAGGTAGATGGTGATGCAAAATTTTCAATATCTTCTGCTGAAATACTTTTACCTGACTCAACATAAAGTTTCTTCTTTCTCCTCTTTATGATGTTCCTTGTTCTATTGCTTGATTCGTTGTCATTTCTATATGTTTTATGAATGTGTCTGAAACAGCACTTCCTTCTGGGTTTCTGACTTTAGGATCAGAACATGATGGCACACTTCCTAGAACTTCAACTGCACGAAGAGGAAAGATTCCAACTTTCCTGAATCCAACTGCAAATTTGCTTGCGATATCGGAATACAGTAACTTTATTCCAGGGCTTATTTAACGATGGAGGAAATACATTTTTGGAATCTGTTAGCATGCTTCTTCCATCTGGTGTCCCTTTTCACTTATCAAGTATTTGCCGCCAATGATATTTCAATTTCGAAAACAAGTTCTGTTTAGTGGTTGCATCAGATCGGTCACATTTGGAGCCTGCAAAACCTGTGATAATTCATTCTTTTGACGTTCTGAAAAGCATTTTGCCCAACATCTTCCAGGTAGATTCTTAGTGAATGCTGGTACTTTGCGGTCTTGGCTATCCAGGTATATTTTCACATTACACCTGAAGTAGAATAAAGTTATCAGAAATCCAAGATTGGACATGGATATAGCATATTCGGCGAATGCACGAATGCTTTTTTTTTTTTTTTTTTTGAAGACAAGAAGAACCATTGTCAATCAGGTGAGTTTAGTTTATTTTCATGCAGTGCTCTCGATTTAGGTATTATAGAACTACGAGGTATTTTGTACTTTTCTGCGGCTTACCGCTGCGTCAGTACCTTGTTGGTGATATCTTTTATACAAGGATCCATACTTCTGTCATCATATGGCTTATAGGACCTTCCTGCCAACTTTCTACGAAAAATTTTATTAGGGGGCACCACCAGAAGCTATAAAAAACATTCTGTAATGTAAGAACAGAAACCAGAAGTCGGAACACAACTATGGTCCACAAAAATGATAGGACCATAGTTGAACTCCAAGTACCATTTTTTATTATTCTTCCAATAAATATGAAAATACACATGCAACTGTAAAATATTCATTAAATGTATGTAAATACTAAATTACCCGTCATATAGACCATCAATAACACAGAAATTCTTGTTGTGGTAACTGATGGCAGAGAAAGTTTCGAGTGGACGAGGTTACATGCAACACCTAACTCCAATTGACAGTTGACTGGCGACAAAACACGTCAGACAGGATGCGTTTCATAACCCTCACAATATTACTATATCTATGCTCTATGCTTCAGTATTTAAATAATCACTAACTGTCACTAGGAACTGAGATATCACTGTTTTCGTGAGCGCGTGTGTTTGGACCATAGTTGTGGTTTAGGACCATAGTTGTGTGAAATTACGGTACTATAAACGCAAAGATTCTAGAACTGAAAACCTAATATTATTGTATTCGGGTTAAGGAACATCATAATATTTGAATATGGATATAAAATGTGGGGAATTAATCGTCAGCTATCGAACAATCTGGTTTTTTTCCTTTAGCTCTACAGCTTTCGTTGGCCGCGAAATATATTTTATATCCAGAAGTAGTTTCTAAAAGATAGTATATTACACAATTTCTTCGAATTACAGGTTTTTAGCCACATAAATAGGCTTCTGATGTTGTATTTGAGAGATGTATGTGTCTTCTATCGAAATAGGAGCTAAAATATAGAAATAAAAAGTTATATTTCTAATTATATATTTCTCATAAGATTAAAAAATCATGTAAATATAAAGTTATTTGATTTTCATAATGAGATAGCCTTGATAACAAAAAAAAGAAACAAATATCTGGCATTCGAACCCGCAACGCCGGACACAGAAGGCCAGTTGGCGATGGATATAAGGAAAATGGCGTTAATATTATTTATATTTTTTCATTACAGTTAAATAGGAATTCCATGAATAATTACAATATGAAAAATTGAAATCAGAGGAAATAATTAGGGTGACTAATATTATGTAGAGCACTAAATTCACTTGTTACTACAATACTGTTTGCAAAGATATTCAGCTAATTTTATTTACACTTCTTTAACTTATTTAAAAATATAGTCTGATCCGTTTGGGTATGGATAATATTAATTTATTATCATAAAGCTATTATGACAGTAGAAAAAATTTCTTGCTGGTTATATTTTGATTAAAAGATGGGAGTTTCCATATATATCAATCAACAATGCTTAATCTGAAAAGACAAATTAAAATCGTAGATCATTAAAATGGCTACTACAAATCAAGAGTGGGCACAATGTGTTCTTTGGTATGCTAAATTTGAGAGTGTTAAAAGAGTTCGAAGGGAATTTCGACGTGAGTATGGTGTGCGTAATGTACTTAAATACGATTCCATAATGTTGTGGTTTCGAACATTTGTAGAAACAGGTTCTGTGTTAAAAAAAAAAAAAACATGCAGGAGGTCGCAGGCGAAACCCAGTACGAGAAGCAGCTATCTCTTGTCTTGGGCCCCAAACTCCCCAAATCTAACCCCTCCTGACTACTTCGTGTCTATTGTCTATTCACAGAAACCCAGGCACATTGATGATTTGAGAGTAAAAATTACTCAAGCTTTTCAACAAATCGCCACTCTTATGTTGCAACGGACATGGGCTGAATTGCATCACCGTTATGAGTTGTGCAGGGTGTGCAATGGGGGTCATGTTGAGCTCTGAGGAATCTCCCATCTTCCTGTGTTGTATATACAAAGTTTCAACAAATAAAGTTCAGTAGTAAATTTTTACGGTGTTTTTATTTTATCCACACCCAAACGGATCACCCTGTACAATGTATTTATTAGTTCCATTACGGTACTAATGTTTTGTAATAGTTAGTATAATACGCACTTGCACAAGGAAAAGAAGTGACATCTGCAATAGCTGCACTAATGGATGGGAACACTATGACCCAACACTGCGACCCGTAACTATCTATGCAACTAAACCATATACCACTTTTTCCATTATCAGTCTCAAATGACCTTGCCTTGTTCACTGCGCAGAATGCTATGACCGGCCAAACTAAACACAACAGTATCAATAGTTTAGTGACGGAAATAATTAATTTTTGGTAAAATGTGAATATCCATCCTTATTTTTCTGAACACCATAAATCTGGTTATTATTTTTAATGAATGAACAAAATAAATATTGCAATCAATTTTTTGGCTCTTAGGGTATTTCACTTAAGTCTTATTATAAAGGAAAGGGTGTATATAAAGGTACCGTATAAGGAATGTGAGGAGAATTAGTTTATGTTAAATCACATTCTCACATCGAATATCATTTCCATCGGCACAATGGTCTTCTCAAAGTGCTTTACACATCATCCCAACTGAAATAATGAAACACAAGTGAAACATAAGTTTAGCTATAGATGACTGGACGCGAGCCAAATCGTTTTCAAGGGAACATTTATTCTGACTGAGCAGTTAAGTTGGCGCTTCCGTCTTCTTCGCTACAAGTGAATAATTGAAGCAAAAATTGGATTTCGTACCTTTTTGGTTCTCTAACGTCGATTTAATTGTGGTTTGAAGACTGAATTACTTTGCCGTATTATTTTACAAATTGTATCAGTAATATTGTCTCACTTTGAATGTATATTTTGTTTATTCTTGTTTACGGAAATATTAGACAAGAACATATTTTTTTTCACTACAATAGCAAAACCACAATCCTGAACCACAAAACTACAATAACGTAAATATGAAAGATAACAACAAATTTAATGATGCATAACTAATGAAGAGCGGTCTAGATGATACAGCACTATATATAATCCTATAGACACGGGTTCGATCCTCAGCATATCCCGATCTATAATATGTATTTGGAAGACCAGTGGTAAAGGTAACAGAGGTTTTCTCTGAGAGCTCCGGTTACCCAGTGGTATCTTAACGAATCTCCATCATCATTTAATCATGGGTGTAGAGAAGACCAGCCTCCTGTAGCGCACCCCGGGCAACGGCTCTGTAGATAATGTCGATAAATTGATATGCACAACTAGCTTCAAGTGCGTGAATGACCAACAGTAAAGTACCCGTCATTAGTAGGGCTAGGAACTTCGTACCGATCTCGTTGTTCAGGGAGCGAGCAACCAGGAAATGTGCATACAAAACGGGCGACCTCCGCGACCAACGACCGCCTTGGAGTACATCGTGTTCATGTTAACAACCCTTTATCCATGCAACAGGGCCACATCGGCAGTAATGAAGAAGTTTCAGTAACAATATATTGTTCTACTGCAAATTTGAGCGAGATTCATTCCCTGTATAAACACACTAAGTTTCCTAGCACTCTACGTATGTATGTATGTATGTATAGTATAGTATAGTATAGTATAGTATAGTATAGTATAGTATAGTATAGTATAGTATAGTATAGTATAGTATGCATGCACAGTTTATTTCCTTCTTCGGTTTTTACTTAGTAAACCTTTCAATATATTTGCGAACTGTATTATTTTATTATTAACCTATTGTTTTGCATCATTTCTGTAAATATTACACCCCGTGTTATGTTTTATAGGTGTAAATATACAGTGCGTCCGCAAACTCACTCCGCAGCGAAGAGAAGGCGATGTATAGGCTACGCTAGAGGCTGCAGTTATGTTGATAGGTGGGATTCACTGTCGACTGTCGGCAATACTGTTGCGGTCGATTTCAATATTCTACCCTCCCCCACTAACTCCACTCCAATGTCAACACTGAACACGTGTGAATAATTTTGCTGCCAACTTAAAACTTCCCGCTAGGAGATCGAGCGTCTCTCCTCGCTGCGGAGTGAGTTTGCGGACACAGTGTATAAGGAGCAATATTATATCAATGTCATTCTATATGTATGTAACAATTTTTATAATTCTACAGGGACATCATTTTATTTTTACTAACATTTTTAATATTAACCTGGCTATACCTTTCTATTAACGATTGGAACAGGAAACACCGTTTGCTCCCCCTTCCACGACTGGAGTTCGATGATACTGGCGTAAAATACAAATCACTCTACTAGGTATAGGAGAGAAGAAAAGTAGTTCATCCATTTATGTAAACTAGGAAATACCGCAATTTTGAGTTTGATAATTTTCATTAGGTTTTTGTTTAATCAAAATACAGTACTGCATTAACACTTAGTGTTTTTACTCACGAATTGAGCTATCCATTCGGAAGTATTAATTATGCAGTGTATATTGTACTGTTACAGCACATTAGCGTACAATATAGAGAATGAAGTTAAATTGAAAAATATCATAATATGGATATTTAAACACATTTTTGAAAATGGTGGCCGTTCATTTCGATACAGGCTTAAGTTCTTTTGTGCATTTTATCGCACTATAGACTATTGTACCTAATTCCAATTACCAGGTTCGTCCTTCGTACGAGTAACTCATATTGAAATAATTCCGTACCTACTCTATAAAAGAATACCTTACGTACTGTAAATTCAATCTTCACTTATGCCCGATCCGAAAAGATAAAATTACTCAGAAATGCTATCTACTGTCCGTTCAAGTGGTTTTGTCACAGGGTCGTAAAAAGAGGGGGATCACGTGACAGTTAATTACTTAACGAGGCCCTTTTATTTAAGTTATTTTAAACACTTGTATAATATTACGTAGACGTCCAATTCCTAACAGAAATTAATGTTTTCAGAAAAGGGCTAAGATAGCCCAGCTACTAGACTTAACAGAAGGGCGAATAGAAGCAGGTGGGGGAAACCGGGATGCGACGTAGGCAAACGGACGACAGTACCTGTACGAAAATATGATTCAATATTGAAAGCTCTTTCGTCACTGGAAAACGCTAACATATTTCTGGAACGTACTATACTCGCTAACTCAGTACTGCTTACGCGCCCTCGGCTCTGTGTCGTGAACGGTTTGAAGTTTACTAGTAGAAGGGGTGGGAGTGAAGTACATTCAATAACTCAGGTAAAATAAAAATTGAAGTAAAAATAAAACGATGTCCCTGTACATAAACGTAATTATGTAACTAGTTGTACATTTACGAATGTCTATAGCTAGATCTTACTTTTCCGGAATATTGTCTTGATGACGAGTTTGTTTGCCTTTCCACTGTACCTTCTTATTTCTAGAGTAGCTGTTTTGATGCGTTGATGACGTCCCATCTGGCTGGTCGAACCCTGCGTAGGGCGATAGCGATCGGTACGAAGTTCCTAGCTCTGGTCATCACTGTGGTCACCAAATGAATACACCTCGTGCACTTGCAACCTCATTTCTTATCTGGCAGCTTAATGGTCTTGCGTATCTACAGCTGCTGTGGTGTATGCATCACGGAGCACCAGATTATTTTCATTTCAACAAAAGCAGTTTTATTACACTGAAAGTACAAACTGAGAGTAGAATTAAAAATTTGATTTCTTTGTGATATCACATTTTTTGTCACAATATTATTTTTGAAATCGGTACCATTAGATTTTTTTAATATTTTAGAAAAATTAATCAATCCACCTGAAAATTTATTATTTGATTTTGTATGCAGAACAGTACAGTTTATTATTCAAATATTTTAGAACGTTGACGCGAATTAGTTACTTCCTTAGCACAATTTCAAACACAGTATCGGAACTCAAGTTACTTGTAAAAGCACTTATAAGGAAACCAATTAGAGGGGAAGTTTTGTTGTATAGCGTTGCTTCTCTGTTGCCAAATTGTTATCCATAGCAACTTAAGTAGGATGGCTTGCACAACGGATGGCTGCTGCATTCGACTCCCAGAAAAGACAAAACTTAAACTTATCAGTATTTCTGACACCACCATTATAATATTTTTATAAAGAAAAAAGATTGACTGTACTTTGTTTCCAAAACTCTGAACACGTTACGTGCTTTCTTAATTTCACTAATCAGATTTAATTTAGCTAATATCACTTGTTTTACTTATTATGCTAGTTTTAATCAGGATACATAGGCAATCTGTTTGATTTCTTAATTCAGATTCAAAATTAAATTAATTACAAACTAAACTATATTTGGTTTATTGAATTTACTAACATTATGAATTACAAAATATATGTTATCTTTATTCTTGTGTAAGACACCTGATGCCATAATTTCTTCTGAACTTTCTTGAAATATATTTTGTAATCTATGTTTGTCAAAACTTAATAATAGTCCAACAATCCTCTTACTTACTTACAAATGACTTTTAAGGAAGCCGAAGGTTCATTGCCGCCCTCACATATGCCCGCCATCGGTCCCTATCCTGTGCAAGATTAATCCACTCTCTATCATCATATCCCACCTCCCTCAAATCCATTTAAATATTGCCCTCCCACCTGCGTCTCTGCTTCCCCAAAGGTCTTTTCCCCTTCGGTCTCCCAACTAATATTCTATATACATTTCTGGATTCTCCCATACGTGCTACATGCCCTGCCCATCTCAAACGTCTGAATTTAATGTTCCTAATTATGTCAGGTGAAGAATACAATGACTGCAGTTCTGTGTTGTGTAACTTTCTCCTTTCTCCTGTAACTTCATTCCTCTTAGCTCCAAATATTTTCCTGAGACCAATAATCCTCTGATAATAATAATAATAATAATAATAATAATAATAATAATAATAATAATAATAATAATAATAATAATAATAATAAGAAGAAGAAGAAGAAGAAGAAGAAGAATCCTCGTGAAATCTGAGCAACGGGTTTTGTATTCTCAACAATCGAATTTCACCTCCAGTCGGCAAAATACTCTTAACACGTTTATGCCTGAAGAAAAATCATAGTGTAATCATGATTAACACAATATAAATTAACACGTCAGATTACCTTTAACAGCAATAACATTATAAATGAAAACAATGCAATTCCGCTCAGAAAAACAGTTCTGTTAACATTCCGTCATCGATAGTCAATTAGAATTAAACACGATCAAACGTAAGCGATCTTACTTTGATGTGGCGTGAATGAATATGCTTATTAAAAATTGTGATTCGTATCCACGTACGTGTCAACGTCTTCTGACGTCTGACCAGAGTTCGTAGCTATGTCTGCTAATTCCCTTCCTGCCAGACAATACATTTTTCACAACTTAACTTCCTTCTCGAGGCTTTTATAACGCGTTACAATATTTCCTAAGATGATCATAGATCCTAGACCAATAGAGAAAGTGCTGCAGGTTAGTCATACCCGGGTCACAACATTTTCATCACTTTATCCACAAATACAAAAAATATTCTGAAGTTCTGAAATACGAATTTACGGAAATGACGTGCCAAACATGCGAGAAATCTAAAAGTGCCTTTTAATTTCGCTACTGGTGTCAAAAACTATCCCCGTTTTGCAGTGCAATCAATGAAGATTATAAAGAGTGTAATATTCTTCGTCCGATGTAGTAATAAAGCGTACTGAGTATCATGCTGGTTACCTGGGTTAACAAATACAATTCCTATTCCACAATGGGAAATATATAGGCCTACCCTATGTATCATATATAAAACTCAGTGTGTTTGTGACACGGTTAAGCGCAACCATACGTGAATTTTATACATTTTGAACATATATACAGGGTGAACCGTAAGTAACGTCATTAACTTCAATGGGTTGTTTGACATATTTCAAACAAAAAAGTTTCATACAATTTAGCTCGCTTTTGCTTCCTTTTCGAGATAAAAATTGTTTTATATGAAATATTTCATAGCTTGTTTTGGGAAAGCGATTGATTTAATTTCCAATATGCTTAGTCAATTTAAGGGAGCACTATATTATGATAATAAATGATTGAACGAATTTTAGTTTTCACCTTTAAATGTGCAAAAATTTGATCCAAACAAACGTAAAATTGTAAAATTATTTTGCAGAACGAAATAGTACATTATTCAACGAGCCTATAATGGTACTAATTAAGTCGCGAGTATGTTTATGAAACTCGCTTGCGCTCGTTTCATAATTTTCATACGAGCGTCTTAATTACCATTATAGTCAAGTTTCATACGACTTTTTATGCTCGGCCATATTTATAACTTGAAATTATTCAGAAGTATTCATTTTATTCTTATGTGACTGAAGAGCGGAAGTGACTTTGTGCATAGCTCGTAAATTGTGAGATGTGCGCAGACGCGAAAGTATTGATTTTTTCCGAGGAACGTATGTCCACATTGACCTTGATATAATCTAGAGAGTAAACTAAATACTAATATTGATATAACATTGAAATTAAATTAGACATTGAAAAACGAGATGACAAATTGAATTTATTTGAATATCATTTACAATTAACGCTAATTATTATAGTAACAGAACATAACCTTCTGCGATAGTATTGGATTTCCAGCCTCCGTGACTTTTCGCTAATTGTCTTTTGATTGCATATCCGAGAATAATCGATACTTGCGGTTTTATAATGGTATAAAATCAGTACAATGGAGATTTCTCATTGGCTGAACAACTGAATTATAATGAATAGGTGTACTTTATTGAGGTGCAATAAAGGGCTACTACCAGGTGTATAAATACTACATTTCGGCATGGTCGAGCATAAAGTTATATTTGTTCGCATCACGTTTCTGCACATTTAAAGGACAAAACTAAAATTCTTTCATCATTTATTATCATAATACACAGCTCTCTTACATAGGCTGAGCATATTGGGAATTCAATCAATGGCTTTCCCAAAACACTCTATGAAATGTTTTATTATAGCATTTTTTTCTCGGAAAGTCAGCAAAAACCGAGCAATATTGATTAAATATTTTTGCTTGAAATATCTCAAAGAATAACTCCATGAAATTAATGACACTACTTACGGTTCTATCTGTATATGTGTATATTTTTTCTCTGGAATTATCAAAGATATCTGGCTGAAATTTTTCATGTACATTTACAACAGTAGAGTGAATAAATACAGAAAAGTACATTGAAATTGATTAAATGGTTTGTTCAAAATAAAAATCTTAATTCCGCATAAAAATTATACAGCAATTATAACATTACATTCAAGTATTAATATTTCAAAAACCCAACGGAGCTTCAGCGTTAACATTTTTCGTGACATTTGAGAATAATAGTTACCAGTTTCATATAATGTAGCTGCAAACACTCGCATTTCAGAAATCATTGTATTGTTTAAATTCATTATTGCATAATCATAAAGAGTATGGATGACTGTTTCTATCAGTTTTGTTAGAATTTTCCCAACTTATTTTTTACGATTACTCTACTCCTATTGCTAGAAATGTATGCTGTCGTTACTCCGCTACTACAGCATTTAATAATTCTCTTGAAGGGAATACAAAGAAGTATTCATATTACAAGCTGATGCTTTGGATATGAATAAAAAAGTTATTATGATAGTATGACAAATTTCTTGCTGTTAATATTGTGCTTAAAAGACTGGAATTTCCCTAAAGGGCTAGAATGAAAATCAACAATGCATAATGTGAAATGAAAATTGTAAGATGATTTATAATGCCACTGCAAATCAACAGCGGATAGAATATGTTCTTTGTTATGCTACAAATTTGAGAGTGTTAAACCAGTTTTCGACGTGATTATGGTGTGCGTAATGTACCTAAGCACGTTCCATAATGTTGTTGTTCTGTGTTAAAATATGCAGCTCGTTTCAATTTTGCATCCATGGTGTGCCAACACAGTAACCCTGACAGAAGGGTCCCTGACTCTACAGGTTGGAGGTTTGGTCGTGGGGCTAACATCCCCACACAAATAAAATCTATATTGTTGAGAAACTGAAACGACGGCCTCGGAATGATAGAGTAAGATGGAAGGCTGATGTTAAGGAGGCCAAAACCCACCCCGGGTTGTAGCGCTAACTGATGATGATGATGATGATGATGATGATGATGATGGTGGTGGTGGTGGTGGTGGTGGTGGTGGTGGTGGTGGTGTGCCAACAGATTGCAGAAGATGACGGATTCTTAAACAAATGGCTGTTTACAGATGAAGCGACTTTTCATGTCTGCGGAAGAGTAAATACAAACAATTGCATGTCTCCTACGAGTTTGAAAGGTGAAGTCCAAATTAAGTTAGCGTATGGTGTGGAGTGAGCCACAATAGTGTGTATGGACCATTCTTCTTTGCTATGGATCTTACTTGGATATATTGCAGTTGTTTCTGTTGCCACAACTCGAGGAAGACAACAATATGAACATTCCAGCAAAATAGTGCACTCCTTCACTGGGCATGAAAGGTTCGTCATTTTCTATCGTATGTGGTGTGGTCGTGATGTACCTATTGCTTGGACCTCAAACTCCCCAGATCTAACCCCTCCTGACTTCTTCGTATTAGTCTTGTTAGGGACACTGTCTGTTCACAGAAATCCAGAATCATTGATGATCTAAGGGTAAAATTTACTCAGGTTCTCCAACAAATCAACTCTCTGATGTTACAAAGGGCATGGTCTGAATTGCATCACCGTTAGGAGTTGTGCAGAGTACGCAATGGAGGTCATCTTACTTGGATATGTTGCAGTTGTTTCTGTTGCTACAACTCCAGGAAGACAAGAATATGAACATTCCAGCAAGATAGTGCACCCCTTCACTGGGCATGAGAGGTTCGTCATTTTCAATTGTATTGGCGTGGTTGTGATGGACCTATTGCTTGGCTCTCAAACTCCCCAGATCTAATCCCTCCTGACTTCTTCGTGTGAGTATTGTTAAAGACACTATCTGTTTACAGAAACCCAGAAACATTGACGATCTAAGAGTAAAAATTACTCAGGCTATCCTACAAATCAACCCTCTGATGTTATAAAGGGCTGAATTACATCACCGTTATGAGTTGTGAAGAGTGCACATTGGGGGTTATGTAGAGTTCTGAGAAATATGGATTTTCTTAAATGCTATATGCATAAAGTTTCGACAAATAAATATCAGTAGTAAATATTTAACAGTATTTTTATTTTATCCATACCCAAACGGATCATCCTGTATGTGTGTATTGTGTTAACATTTGCTAAGCGCTGCAGGTTATCACATTAATATTGAAAAAATAAATAAAATAAATACACTACCACCAACACCACCACAACGACAACCATCACTATTATATTATCATCACCATCACCACTGTGCTATGTCTCCAGAAAATCATACTGTAAGTATAAATTCATCAGTTCACGGTATGAATATTAAGAATAAAGAAAAATTAGATGTAAATACATAATTAAATTAAAATGACCTAAATTACAAAATATGCTGAGATTAAACCAAATTTATCGTGATACTTTGAAAAACATAAGTTGCTTTACTTAACAGCACACAGATATTTATGATGTTAAAATTTACTAATTGTAGCATAGTGTCAGTTTTCTATGATCTCCTTCACAAACTCAGTGACTTATCGTGATGCGTGATTTACAGGGAACACGATTCCAACCCCGAAATATCAGTGAGAACTGAAGACTAATGTTAGAATGAGGTCATGAGGGTAGTGGGAACAGTAAGTAGTACGGGAGAAATCTTCTCGAGATGTTAGGAAAGATCTGATTATTAACGGTCTTTATGACAACAGTTTCAAACTTCAGTCTTATCTCACATTCTACCATCCCTGGCTAGATCTTACGAAGTAAGTCGACTCTTCTCCTAGACAAGGGTTGGTCACCCAGTCTGACACCAAACGATCTAACTGAACCGTAAATGTACTGGTACACCATTTCTAGTACTGAACAGATATGCTATATAGGGTGTAAGGAGTATAAGTGCCGTCCTTCTTACAGTCGTCGGGGACGGTCTACAAGAGTGGTCGTCAGCATTCGCTGAAATGTGCAAAGGGTAAGTGGTGCCGTCCCGTGTGCCCCATCGTGCAGCAGGAAGAGATAAAGAGCATACCCGCTAACAACTACGAGTGCACCGTGGTGCACTGCTTATATCGTTAGTATAATTACGAAAACAAACATCAGTAGGTATCTCTAGCAAAGAGTTAATATTAGTTTAAATAAAATTTGTTTGTTATATTATGTTTTCGTGAAATTAAATAAAAATGCATGCTTAATCCATTTTGAGGAAGATGATAAAAATGGGGTAGATAGAGGTGACGTTGTTGAAGATAAAGAGTGAGATGACTGTGGTAGTAACAATGATGAAGATGATTATGATATTATTTCAGTTGGTTATTTAATGACGTCGTATCAACTACTAGATTGTTTTAGCATAGATTAAATTGGTGATAGCGAGATGGTAAATAGCGAGATGAGGCCGAGGATTAACCACAGATTACTTGACATTCGCCTTACGATTGGAGAAAACCTCGGAGAAAACCTAACCAGGTAATCAGTCCAAGCGGGAATCGAACCCAAGAATCGCCAGAACGAAGCTACGAATCAAATACAAGCGCCTCTGCCGACTGAGCCACCCCGGTGGCTATGATAATAATAGTGATGCTGATTATGACATTGATGATGATGCTCATAAAGATTATGAAATGATATGGATGAATGAAAGGCACGAAATGTGTATTCCTTGTGATGGTTGTGATTGCTAAGGCTTATCTTTGCTTAATTGTGCAGAGCACCTTCTGAGTGGCAACTGTTGACATGGAATTATACTAATCCACTAGACGGGGATGGAGAGGTCTTCCTCTGTTTACCAAGATCTTTGCTGACCCCGTTACGATTAGTAGGGGCATTTAACGTTGATGGGAAACGTAAGTAAACTATGATAATGGCGTGGCAGTGTATTTAGGGACAATATGGAATACGGGAATCATTTAGTTCACTTTTGTCAGACCTTAGCATGCTGCAGTTTTAAAGCGATAACGTGCAGTTCTAAACTTAAGTTTTTTTTTTACTTATGACATATTCAATGAAGAATACCTTAATTTTAAAATAATGCTCACAAGCAATTATCAGGTCTAAAACTTAGCTAGAAATGTGATATCTTAAAATTTCGAAGTAATTATAAAATATCGTAGGTATTAATTCAAGCTCTTTTATTGAATTATAATTGTATATCTATGATATTCTCTTTACTAAACTGAACACAAGCCTTTACGTGAATAGTTAATGAAATAAATTTACATTTCTTTGAAATGTCTTCGAATTACAATAAATTTTCCTCATTGCCTAGGCCTAGTATTACATCTACGAGTATTCATATTTAATTTTTTACGTCAATCCTGCATTTCTTATTTGCAGTACCGATATTTGATATTAATCAGTTACCCCAACTTTCTGCATTATGCCATATCTCTTTTTTTGCCCATATAGGCCTAAAATTCATTTTTTCTACTAATCACATATTTTATCCCAAAGATTTATTCTGCTAATTCCATCACGAAACTGACAAACTTTGACAGCGTATTCAGATAGTCATTCTAAGCAGGTATTGATAATGCGCCATGAATAGATTCAGCTTCGTTCCCAAAATATAGACTGAAAAGGCAATGTACCAGAGATGTACGAACACGTGAAATGCTCAGTGTGATTCCTGCGAGATTTTCCAGCTGTTATGTTTATTTGCCGGCATAGGGTTCATTAGTAACTACAACTAATAAACGTCATTTCGATAGGCCACGATAACAGACGTGAGGGAAATTAGTCTTCATTTTTGACCAGTGAGACGTGAGTGGAAAAGTAATAGAGTATACTGGCTGAAATATATAAATTCAAAGGAGGAACACGCTTCCTTTTTGTGCACGGTTTTTGCAATGGGAATGGGCATGGTGCTGTCTAGGTATATTGAAGTTGTTATACAGTTTATACACATTGCAGAGTTCCTCGTCATTCAATTTGGATAAAATGTGCCACATTTCCGAGAGACTGGTTCCTGTCCACGAAGAAGACTAAACGAGTTTTACAGACGCATAATGAATGTGTTCTAAATGCTACACCTCAAACTAGTGTGCAAGGAATATCACAAACAACAAATACTGACGCAGCAAGTATGGAGAATAGTCTTCATCCGTACTATCTGCTGAAAATCCACAAACTGCTGTCTAGTGACAGCAGATCGAGTAGAATTTTTTTTAGTAGATTCATGCCTCCTATTCAGTTATGAAGCTACTTTCATCCTTTACGGCAGCGGTCATCAGAACACTGCACTCTCGGGCTAGCATCGCTTACCAGCGGACAAGACACTGCCCTAGCGTGCATTCGTGGCTGCTGGCAGGTATGCTGTCTCTCTATCCCTTGTGCACGACAAAGCATATTTTCTTACCCTCCATGCAGTCTACCCATTTCAGCGAGTGCTGACGACCACTGCTTTACGGTATAGATAACATTAGAAATTTCCATACTTATACTCATCAGAATTCACAATCCATCGCTTCCAACACATGCTCTCTCAATGCATGTTTTGGATAAGTATTCAATTGTCTGATTGTACCACATTCATTCAAAGGAAAATCAGAGAGAAGAAGCATACGCAGAAGACGCATCTGTGGCTAAAATGCTAATGCGTTGACCTTTCATCCAGGCGGCTAAGATTCGATCCACGATCAGGTCTGGGTGGAATTTGTGGTGAAAAAAAAATGTTTCAGAGGGTTTCCTTGGGGTAATCCAGTTTCCGTCTCGTTCCATCAACACTGTCCATTCTTCCTCATCCCATATATCACCTGTAATAACAGAAACAAGCTGGGGTGATGTCTCGAGGTAGTACGGGTTTCCGATCGTCCTAAGCCCTTGAGGCTCCGGGCTCAGAGTTTGGGTTCGGATTCAGTTTCGTCAGTAGATGATGGAACCATACCTGCAGGGCCCAGAAAGGATGGCCCACCTGTCAGAGTCGGAATCGCGAATACCACCCTTGACATTCGTCGGACTTAGACAATCATCGCATACTGAGCGCCCAATGAGTCTAAACGGCCTAATTGCAAGGATTCGTCCGAATCCAGCCCTCGTAAAGTCAATAAATGAAGAATACTTAGATTTTGCGCAGGATCTTCTACCATTTTATTTAGAAGACTTGTGACTAACATTAAAACACAGGTGAATTCATCACAGCGGAAATTCACCACACACGAATAGACGAGTAATTGGCCTGGTGAATATGATATTTCCCAGCCGATTGATCAGACGAGGTGGACCAACACCATGTCCTCCGTAGGTCACCTGACCAACCACTATTTTATGCATTTCCGTGAAGCGGAATAAAATTCGGATTGTACTTGCATGGGAAATCAGAAACGCGGGCTAACAGAAACCGTAGATATTTTATTGCATCCGTCAACACACTGCTAAGCGTTTACTGGATATTTAACTCTGGAAAGGATACATAAACTTCTCACTCATTAATGGATACATGGGATAATCGGTTACCGCAAAAGAAATGTTAAGATACACGATTGTTAAAAAGCAATACATTTTATTTTGACAATTTATTTCTTGATATCAGTTTAGAGTTATGTTTCCTTGTACATATGGCACACATCCAATCCATGATCTTGACATACAGGTCTACTACGTTTGAACACAAAATTTTTGTTTTTCTGTCTTTTTCTCTTGGCAGAGGTGACACCTGGCACTGCTGTTCATTTTCTTCGACAATTTTGGTTCATTCTCATCCTCTTCAATGTGTAATATTCCTTGAGTACTTGAGCGAAGATTTGTAGGTAAGGTTAAAGTAAGAAATAATACACACACAGTTGGATACAGGTTTAACTGATTACCCCAGCATTCCCGATTCTCAGTAGAACTACGATGAAATCACACGATACCATCAGCAAAAATCTCAGCACAACCTAAAATGAGTATACTCAAAGCATCGGATTTGACGACATTAAAAAAAACAGTATAAAAATAAAAAATGGTATGGGGTAACAGGTTACCCCTGTAACCATTCTAGGATTAAAGTACTATCATTAGGTAAGAATTTGAACAATATCTATGAACGTGGTGACATATGGACTTATACATAACTTATTATCAATAAGTTAGATGATTATATGTAAACCTGAGAGCTCTCATTATCGGTCTTATGCAAAAAATGCTCTCAAAACCGGAGTTGAAAATATTCATTGTATACTACGAACTGTGGCATAGGACGACTACCTGAACACGTTGCCAAACTTATGGATTTCGTTAAGAACGTTCTGTATAAGATAATGCCTTAGACATCAAATAACAACAATACCAAATTTTCATGTTTATTTCCAAAATATATTTATCTCTTTCAAAGCGAAGTCAGAGGAGAGAATATAATTATGGGTAGCTTAGTGGTAGAGCGTTGGTACGTTAAACCAAAGGTCCCGGGTTCGATACCCGGCTCCGGAACAATTTTTCCCTCGAAATTATTCAAATCAACTTTACAGGGAGTTATACCTGAAATCTTGATTTGCATAATACACGTCACTGTTCGTTAACAGAAAACCACAATTTAAGTCACACGGAGTTAGTGTGCACTCGAAGTTGGTTGCTTGACGGTTGTCAGCCCACTTTGAGGTCTGTGGATATAGAGGGAAAAATTGGATCGGTGTCGGTTAGAGTTCCCGGGTAGCTCAGTGGTAGAGCGTTGGTGCGTTAAACCAAAGGTCCCGGGTTCGATACCCGGCTCCGGAACAATTTTTCCCTCGAAATTATTCAAATCAACTTTACAGGGAGTTACACCTGAAATCTTGATTTGCATGTTGGAATTACTTTCAAAGGAATATTTCCAGCTGTATGTTTAAAGAACAGATCAAAATATCCACAAACTTGATGATGATGATGATGGATTTTTTTTTATTTTATTGGGTTATTTTACGACGCTGTATCAACATCTAGGTTATTTAGCATATGAATGATATGAAGGTGATAATGCCGGTGAAATCAGTCCGGGGTCCAACACCGAAAGTTACCCAGCATTTGGTCGTATTGGGTTGAGGGAAAACCCCGGAAAAAACCTCAACCAGGTAACTTGCCCCGACCAGAATTCGAACCCGGGCCATCTGGTTTCGCGGCCAGACGCGCTGACCGTTACTCCACAGGTGTGGATGACGATGATGATGATGATGAATGATGATGATGATGATGATGATGACGGAGTTGCTCATTAAAAACACTAATACCTAAGAAAGATGTATAAGCTGATGCTTAAAGCTACTTAAATACAGTAAGTTACGTCTGTAATTAATTTCAGGGGTTTACTCCTAGAGACATTTCAAATGAAACCGTTTAATACAACATTTTTCTCCTTTTTGCTTCTTTCTCGAGAAAAGAAATTGTTATGTTAAACATTCTATAGCGTAAATTGGGAAAACTATTGAATTAATTCTCAATATGCTCCATAAATCTAAAAGAGCAGTGTATTATGATGACAAATTATTGAAAGAATTTTTTATTTTGCCCTTTAAATATGCAGAAATATGACCCGAACAAAAGTAACATTTCGTTTTACGAAGGAATTTCAAAATGTAAAGCACTCTATCAACGTTGAAAAGGTTACTTCCTGGAGAGAGGAAGATACATAGGCCTAGGTACCCTGAATAGCTCGTGTGTGCTTTATTGAGGGGGACTGGTAGAAAATGAGACATATAAACATAACACAAACAGCTGCGTTTACAGACAGCCCTGGAAATTTAATTTGTTATATGTAAGTTTACTGGTTATTACATTAAAAATTAAAGTGGGAGGGAACTATTTCCAGCTGGCTGAAGAAAATGTTTTCAGTATGACAAATGGATTTTGTTTAATCATTACATTCATTCGTGTAACGTAAATAAGTTTTTCTTAATGCCTGTGCGACAGAATATTTAATTAAAATTAAATCGAAGATTTTAAAAATAATGTTTTTAATTACGTTCGTTTACCGTAAACTGAGCATATTATATTTCCTACTTTTTCCTGTGAAGTTTTAAATGATTAAAAATGTTGATTTTAGAATGTGAAATTAACATCATTATTGTTTACGTTCTCTAGAATATTCAGTTTGGAAATATTTCTCAATCATTTAAATGTAATAAGAAATGTACGTATCTCATTGTCTTTCCTCTCTGAACATTTAATTACAATTAAGTTTTGGAGTTATTAAAAAATTTCCAAGTTATTTTGTTTAACTTGAAGTGAGCATTCTTCATTATCCGTTCTTTAATACAGTTTAAACACAAAAATTAAATGTTACATCTTTTTTTTCTGATGATTCTAAAAATAATGTAATAGCAATAACCTCCGTACTCCCCTATTCAAGAGAAGCCAGATGAAGGACTTACTCAGAGTAACACACTAACCTAACGTAGATTCCCTAGTGATTACAGAGTGCACGATCGCACAATACATGTCTTTTAAAATTCACTGTTTTCTACAAAAACCATTCAAAACACAGCAAAATTGTATTTGGCTTTTTTATTATTCGTTACTAATGGAATCAGCCACCAGAATAAATGACATTCATTTCTCAATCACGAAGTATCACCACGGTTTAGTATAAACATTCACGAAGTTTGAGTTGTGAGGGTGCTAGGAAAAATAGACTGTGTCGGTACTATTTTGCATTGTTTATAATGAGGCGTTATTAGCGATCCTAGTGGTTATCAAACTATCTATGGGTGCATATTTACTACGTATTGAGCTTCGTGATTGTATATACTAGACTGTGGTATCACCCCGCTGGAACACGTTTGTTATTGAAAGTTTGTTGCTCTAAGAGGAGACCTACTTCCTGGGAAAAATCCTGTGCTAAGGAAACGTGACGTAAGAGACAAAATTCTGTGAATTCCGTTCTTTCTTGCCAGTCCACACCGACATTCTTTGCCAACAAAAGAGGACAACGAATGTGATCACTCAGCAGAAGTTCCTGTCATCTTGTCTTTCAGTATTCTAAGGGTCAATTATGCCATGATTAGTATTGTCTTTGAATGAAATACTCACTGAATAATTAAAAGTTTTCAGTGTTTATGATTCCATTAGTTATTAAAATCGTTGGGAACTTAATTTCCATGTTCGCTATATGATCAATTAATAATTCAGTTTTTCGATATGAATTAAATACATATAATTAAATACAGGACTTGATGGAGTGATTATGCGACAAATTTATCCCAGGAGATTCGTATCAGTACTTTTCTTACCATGTATTTCATACCAAGCACAATTTGTACAGTGACAAATTCGGTACAGACTGTTCGTCCTGGAAAACTTGTACGCGTGAAAATATTTGTCCCAAGCAACAAGTACAAGGAAATTCTAGGATTTGGAGGCAGTAGTTTAAGCCTTTCTCTTTGTACAGTACGTCTCAATGAATCAGTTTGCGAAATTTTCAGGCAAGTTTCGCTGTCTATTTCTCTTACTTGCCTGCTTATTATAGAACTAGCAGATTCTTTGGACGATACTGCAGCTTTTTTAATACGTAATACCACTTCCAAAGCCTTGTATTTGCCCCAATCAGGTTCTTGGGAGTGGTCACTCTCTTTTAAGGAATTCATGAGTTCCACTTGCTATATGCATTCACGATACGCATTCTCCTCTTTTCTCACATCTTCATTCAATTTTTCTTCCACTTTCCCTGTGCTTCGTATGAAGATACTACTCACATCAATTCTGGTTTAAATTTTTTTTATCACGTTAACCTTAGACCAGCCGTGGCGAAAATGTTATCGTGCGCCGAACCAATGTATAACCTGCAACGTGCATAGCACCTATGGAGGGAGGAGGACACCAGAAGGGGAAGTGAAGCAACTGTCTTACTTATTAACGGATTATCATTTTCCTTACGTCAAGCACTTAAATATAATTTTATACAGTATAAGGTTACAAACTAATCCTTAGTACGTGTAACGAAGAAAGAAATGAATAAGAAAACATAGGACACATTATCACAGCCTAAAACTGACTGCCTTCAGAATGTCTCTGCGACAGAGTTTCAAAATCAGGAATTATGTCACTTACTGCCAGTCGTAGTTGATGACGAAGGTATTTGTTGTTAGCCGTGATCTAAATTTGGTTTTTATATTTTCGTTGTTGAAAATAATTTTTCACAAACGTAAGTTGTAGCGAACATGACTTCAACAGAGCAAGCGAAAGAACGAAGCTTCGAATATTTATTTTTTTTGGCAAAGATTTGAAAAGTTCAACATTTGTCAAGTCCTTACATCTAGCTTTCATTTAACATCACGTTTTATAACTGAAAATTTTTTAATTGAAGATCTAACCGCATTATTCGTACATCTACTGAAAAAGATAGACGTACAGAGATGATGATGATGATGATGATGATAATAATAGTAATAATAATAATAATAATAATAATAATAATAATAACAATAATAATAATATAGCATATAGCAAGTATTATTATTATTATTATTATTATTATTATTATTATTATTAACACTTAACCTTTTAGGGCGCTACTCATAGACATTTCGCTAGCCCCGCTACGAGCGTGCTAAACTAGCCCAGACTTTGCCAGAGGTGGTACGAATTATTCATATCGTTAACATTGGTTTATGAATATGAAAAACGTTAGTTTCGCTGATCATCCACCGGAAGCCCGCGCTAAAAATGTCTATGAATACGGCTCTTAATGTTTCATCAGTGACATGTAGTATAATGCCGTTTTATGTTATACAACCGTTTTCCTCATAATACTTGTGAATAAATCATACATTTAATATTCTCATCATATTGGTACCAAAAAATGCGTCCTTCCATTCTACTTGAAACTTTCGTTTTTGTAGAGTTACATGGTTTCGAGAGGGACACTGCGACGATACGCCACTCGCAGGTCAGAGGCAAATACGAATGGAACGGAAGTTGACTCCAGTGAGTGAGAGGGTGGTGGTTGGAGCGGGTAGGAAGCAAGAGAAATGCACAGCTATCATTGCGAGCTACAATGTGCTCGTGAGTCACATTTTCGCCACGGCTACCTTAGACGATCCATAATTTAGACACTTTAAAATGTAGAATGTATTTATATACTTTTCAATTTAGAATGTTTTATTCAGTTTAAAGTCCTGTCGTAGAAATTTGGCATTCCTTCATGCACTGTTGTATTAAAATCTTGTCGTTTTCATAGAAACTTGGCATTATTTGATGCACTATTGTGGTAGGCCTACACACTGTCCCGTACGAATCTTGTCGTTTTCATAGAAACTTGGCATTATTTGATGCACTATTGTGGTAGGCCTACACACTGTCCCGTACGAATTAAAATGGAACCAATTGACCGGGACAAACTTGTAAAATGTACCAGGAGTCGCAGGTACGAATTGTTTCCTGGGACGAATTATCGTAGTGACAAATTGACTTGGACGAATTGTCGCGACATCGATGGAGTTACTACCTACATGCTTCATATCGTCGTTGTTCCTGCAATAACTCCTATGAGCAAAATATAAAAGTTTTCAGTAGGAAGATAAAACATATTTATTCATCCTATGGCAGCCGTACATAGGAGTCTGTGAATTCTTACATTTTCGAAATACAGAAATATAATTACATATAGGATATTTTATTATTTGCTGTATCACTATTTAAGATATTTAATAGAGAAAAAACCTGAAAATCGATAAACATATCACATAGGAGTTAAAGCAGGAACAACGACGATATAATGCTAAGAAACAAAGAGTGGAATATTCTTCACCGTTTATTATGAACAATGAATCTGCAGTTCTAGCTGAAATTCAAGTTCTGAAGCATGTAAACTGATGAAAGTACCAATGTCGCTTCTAACAAAATATTTGTTCCGAAAGTTGAAAATAAGTCATTGCTGCCTTCTGTATTAATTATTAATTATACTATGAATATCAATCGGCTCTTTAAAAATTTCAAACAGTTGGCTGTCGATTCCTTCGAAGATAGCACAATCAACAACATTTATGTTAAAATCAATTTCAAAACTATATCGGTATATAGTTACAGAACTACAATAAAATATCTTTAATCTCATGATGCTCAATTTCATACTCTCCAAATCAGGGCTGGGCATCGGGAGCGGATCCAGACTCTGAACGGGGACGCTTAATATTCATCCGTCACTGAATGAACGCTGCGTGGTGTTCGGCGGGGAAGGAAGGGGATGAGGAGAAATTATATGGCTCCCCGTGAGAGAGTAGAATCTGCTCTTGCTGCCCAGCCCTGCTCCAAATGAAGAATGAGAGGCCCTTCCGAGTGGTATTTAGGGGTATATATTACTCTTGTGATGCAGCATTTCAGATGGAAGACCTCGCTGAGAAAAGTTTAGAACCACTGCAAATGCTAATTGTTTATCATCCCGTAACTATATTGATCTTAAACCCATTTAGAATAATATTACATGACTTATGAAATTAGTCGGTTATAAGAAACAGTTGTCAAAATTGAACCACATAAACCCAAAGATTGGTGTTACAAATCGTCAAATTATAATCTAAATCACTAATGTCATAAAATACCTCGCTGTGTTAAATCTGACCAAAATAATAAAACTACTACATGGAGTAAGATCCTACAGTTCCACCAATAAATACTATGTGCAAATGGAAAGGTCAGCATATAAAATATTGTAAAGACTGTCCAGTTCATAAAAACTATGATATTTAACACGACCTTCCGTTAAAGTAAGCTGCAGTAATTATCATAAGGCTTATGATACAAAAGTTCAAACCAAATAAGTTGAAACAAAAACTATAAACTGTCGATACTCACCAGACGTTATTTACACAAGAATCTTAAATTTTATCAAACAACTTAGGAACCAATTATCAAATAATTAAGAATTGCTTGACAAAATAGATACATTAATATCTAAACACATTTAACAAGTGATACAATGTCTTAAAAATAAAAATGATTAAAGGTCATCACCAATTTATTTTGAAACATACTGTATACACCAGAGTTCTGTCAGGTAAATTTAAAAATAATAATACGCCCTTGAATATATTTCTTTTAAAAACTTATTAGCTCAAAATAATAATAATAATAATAATAATAATAATAATAATAATAATAATAATAAAATTCACAACAATTTGCTACAAAGCACTATATTTGTTATCATATCAGACCACTGCATGTTCATGGACGTAATGACTTGTAAAGAAGAAACAGTACTGAGATAAGATGTGCGTGTATTCCTTGTCCCGTCTATTTCTGTAATTTTGAATGCGATCAATAACTCGCGTTCGTCACTTCCACCACTTGTCCTACTTCCTCCTGGGTGCAGTATCTCCTAACGACAAAAATGTTACCAGCAAAAGTTAGTTTCCGATCACCTTAAACATGAACAATGGATATTCTAGTTTTGCAGCACATATGCTAAGGTTTTGATATTAGGAAATCTTAACAGGCCATTGAGACCTAATGATTGTTATTTCATGATAATTTTGGTAAGTTGTGCTACAAAGCATAACAATTCAACTCATTTCCATCATTAAACCCTGTGTTGAACAACAGTGCTTTATTGCAGATAAGTGCTACTGAATGAATGAATGAATGAATGAATGAATGAATGAATGAATGAATGAATGAATGAATGAATGAATGAATGAATGAATGATTGGAGTGGATGAATGAATGAACGAACCTGCTGAGTTCCATAAAGGGCAGGATCTCCTGAGAAAGAAGAAAACTCACTCGTGTATCCCATGTGGTGAGCACATAGAGTAAGTGAGGTGATTATACAATGTACAGGCCATTAGGTACTGTTATATAAGCTCATGCAAGCTGCGGCAGAAGCGTGGGTTATCTACCACTGGTCGGCCGACAGAAACAATAGGAACGTTTATTGAAACTCTTTGTACCACTTTAGAAGACACATATCAATATTAAACATTAACACAGGGGTGAACTTTCGCATAATATATATGAACCGCCTCCTATGAACGAATGACAATAACTTGTGCGGGTTGAGTAGGATATTGTACACCCCTGGGGTGGTGATGTATTAATGGAGCAGTGGTCAAATGAATTAGCAAGAGGAACCGAAGTTCTCCAAGAAAACTTGTCCAGAGCTACTTTGAACATCGCAAGTTTCACTGGCGTTCTGGAGGTTCGAACCCTGTTGACCTTCTTGAAAGACCGTTGTGAAAATGATATAAATGTTACAGTACTGGTTTACCTTGAGATTTTGTGTATATTTCTCCGGGCATACTGGAATTGGTTCCCAAGCCTGTGAATCGGTTCCCAGTTCGTCCCAGAGCTATACCCGAGTTGGTTTCAGGTTTATTTGTTCTGTGTACTCCAATTGGTTCCCGCGCTAGACCAAGCCAGAAAAAAATATCTTTCCATTTTATGCAGACTTAAGACTGTCAACAACTATTGTCTACGGTAGTAGGCATGTTAAAAATGTTTTGTGCTTAGCGGACACACTGCGACGAATAACTTCGTAATTTTATTCCTCCTCTGGTAAAAATTTGTAACAAACGTTCCTGTATTTCCACTCCCACTACTCTGCTAATCCCTGACACATGATCGGTATTTATAATATGAAGCCACGGCTGTCCTGTACTTCCACTGCCACTACTCTGCTAATCACTGAAACTTATGATCGGTATTTGTATTTTAACGTATATGAAACCACGGCTGTCCTGTACTTCCACTGCCACTACTCTGCTAATCACTGAAACTTATGATCGGTATTTGTATTTTAACGTATATGAAACCACGGCTGTTCTGTACTTCCACTGCCACTACTCTGCTAAACACTGAAACTTATGATCGGTATTTGTATTTTAACGTATATGAAACCACGGCTGTCCTGTACTTACACTGCCACTACTCTGCTAATCACTGAAACTTATGATCGATATTTATATTTTAACGTATATGAAGCCACGATTCATGACCGATTATTATTATAGGTAGCGTTATAGACAATAACAACTAGCCTACCTTATTCTCGTTCTTGATATCTGAACACTGCCACTACTGTGCTACATGAATGATTAACATCCCCGTCCCACACAGGCTTGGGACCTACTCGCGTTGTTGATATTCGATGGGCAACATGTTACATCCAACCTTTTTCCACGGAGGTACTCATTTGAATATGGGGAACCTACTCACATTGTTGATATTTGAATATGAGGAACCTACTCACGTTGTTGATATTTTGTTTGGGAACCAACTAAAGAACAGCGATTTCTCCGTTATAACTCAAAACAGATAAGACATCATTGTATCAGTGGGAACTGACCCACGCGTAAGAATGTGGTTCACAACTAGCGACCGGTAATAGGCCTACTTTAACTATAAAAATTCCTCCAGTTTCTGGTTCGTCATACGGATGGAGGAGGTAAAATTTGAAAACTTGAATTAAAAGTAAAAGCGGAAGTAATTGTCAATTAATAACAAGTATTTTTCTCATAGGAAATTTTCGTACTATGGTAACTGTGAAACCTATCTATGAATTTGTATGTTTTTCTGCATAATATAAATCTAAAAAAATATCAATATATTTATTTCTGATTAATTTGAGGTTCAATGTTTTGATTTAAAATAAAGTTTCGGTCATTATTAATTTATACTTCCAGGATAAAATGTCTCATAGATACTAAATATGAACAAATACCTTGAAAGACTTTTGGAGAAGTAACTGCGCAAAGACGGACGAATAGTATAACCGAAACAATTTTTTCTACGTCACAAACAAAAACACGTATTTCGGCGGAAATACTTAAATCTATTTACGTACACACTTGAAGGCGAGATGTGGAAAGTGAGCCGCGTACGAGAGAAAGGGACGGGCGATCAGGAAGATAGTTTGTGTCAGGATGGTTAATATAGTGTGCGATATATACAATTTTCCGGCATTATAACCGGTCGCAGCGCGCGTTTAATGGGGAGATTCGCATAGGAGGAAAACGAATCGGCGGTGATTTATGTCTATAGTCCCGAACAAATAATGCGCCGGTAACAGGTAATAAGAAAATGTTATATTGATCTTGACTTTTAACAAAGCAATATGTCTACGCCTGTGGAGTAACGGTCAGCGCGTCTGGCCGCGAAACCAGGTGGCCCGGGTTCGAATCCCGGTCGGGGCAAGTTACCTAGTTGAGGTTTTTCCGGAGTTTTCCTCAACCCAATACGAGCAAATGCTGGGTAACTTTCAGTGCTGGACCTCGGACTCATTTCACCGGCATTATAACCTTCATTTCATTCAGACGCTAAATAACATAATGTTGATACAGCGTCGTAAAATAAGTTAACCCAATAAAATAAAATAAAATAAAAAAAGCAATGTGTTGAAAATGATGTCAACCTTTCTGGACGCAAGAATTGCAACAGCGTAGAGAATTCAGAAACAATTTCTAATTCTTTCTATTTCTGATTTCACTTTGCGCTCGCCTGACTTCATTCTCAATCTCTTCAAGAGTGCGTGAATTGTTAACGTGCAGTTTCTGTTCGTTCGGAGTATAAAACGTTCTTTCTGCATAATATCAAGTGAGGGGATAAAACTTATTATCTGATAATACAATATAATATCGTCCACATCACTACCAAGATCTGGATATACTTTGCTTATTTCCTTCTTCTTCTTCTTCTTCTTGTTCTTGTTGTTGTTGTTGTTCTTCTTCTTCTTCTTCTTCTTACCATCATTCATTACTTTAGCTGACGACGCATTTTCTCGAGAAAATTTATCCAGACTTCCTTGATTTGACTTGCGGAATACGTACTAACTAACAAAATTGAGTAAAAAACACCGCTTTTTTTAAGTTGCACAAGACAAAATGGCAGACCAACTCATTAATAGAACGCCGTCTATACAAGGAACATCAGAACAGACACACCAATCTCGGTCGCCTCCTGGAAATTGTACTGTATACTGAAGTCTAAACAAAAGAAAATGCCTTAAGTTCGTAGGTATCAACGAACTAGATAAAATGAAAATTATAGTTTTCATCTCAATTTTTGTAGTTTGTAAATGTTCCCCGAATTTTTATCAAGGAGCTCTTCATAAATTTTGGTGGGACAACGTGCGGTCAGTTAAAGTAAATAATTACTACAAAGGTCAGAAGACTATAAAGCAGTTGTTGCTACAAAAAATAAAATATGTCTAAAATATACTCTTAATGTTTAAGTACGCAGAAACGTACTCCATATGCACAAGCAATCATATCTCAATCTTAATTAAACATAAACTGTAATTATTTCCATTAAGATATACACCTGTGGAGTAACGGTTAGCGCGTCTGGCCGCGAAACCAGGTGGCCCGGGTTCGATTCCCGGTAGGGGGCAAGTTACCTGGTTGAGGTTTTTTCCCTCAACCCAATATGAGCAAATGCTAGGTAACTTTCGGTGTTGGACCCCGGACTCATTTCACCGGCATTATCACCTTCATCTCATTCAGACGCTAAATAACATAAGATGTTGATAAAGAGTCGTAAAATAACCCAGGTACTACTACTATACATCTGCGATAGATGTGAGCATTTGCGTAAATTTCCCATCACTATTAATGATTGTACACAAAATTAATATCATTTATTTTATTTACTTATTTTTATTTAACTAGCTAGCTAGCGAATACAAATTAAAATTATAAAACAAAATTGTTTCTAGCCACTACCGTAAGAACTAGTTTCGTGTAAGGTGTGGTCTTAGCCAATAATATAACATAAAATTTACAAGGACAGTTTACTAAATATAGTAAGTAACTTAAATCAAATCAATAAATAACACACAAGAGCAAAAAGAAGAAGAAAGAGAAAAAGAGAAAAAAAAACACATTTAATATAAATTAACAATCAGACAGAGGGCAGTGATATTCAATAAAAACATGAATACATTCGACATAAATGGAAGGAAAGAAATACACACATTTGTTAATATTATATATCATGAATAATTTTATAAATTTATTTTTTAAAAGCTTCAATTTTAAAATATCTCAAATTTGGAAAATGGCTTGTAATGTTATTATAAAGTTTTGGGCCAAAACTAGAGCCATGTTTAAGAGCTGCACTTGTATGACATTTAGGCTCAATTAATTTGAATGTAGACTTTTGTCTTCTAGTACGATATTCATGTCTATTATATTTATGTTTTATTTGATTTCTGTGGTAGTAAGTTAGTAAACTATATTTATAAATTTCTTCAATAGTTAATACCTTAAAATCTGTATAAATTAAATTTGTTGGATAATCCATATTTTTGGTTAGACAAATTTATATTAATCTTCTGTGTAATAAAATTAATGGATTACAGATGATGTTACTCCACCCCAATTTATTATACTATATTGTATTAATGATTGTACTAAAGCTAAAAACATTATTCTCAATTAAAGTGATTTTCAACTGGTTCCATTTCCGCCACTGAATGCTATAGAACTTTCAATGCAACTTGAATCATTAAGCCAATTCAATGGTCTGAAATAGGATTAGGCCTGTATAGACTTTTAAAGTCAGAAAATTATTAGAATCATATGGCACTGTATCGATTAATTTTTCATCTGTCTACCCGTAGGTCCTCTACGCTCTCTCTTTCAAAGCATAGGGCAACAATGAGAGCTCTCACATTGCTGATCTTGTGGACTGAACATGTCGTCGACGGATTCCGCATCTGAACCCTGCATTCTGTTCGCTTCCTTCCACATTTAATTAACACAGCTTATTAAGCTACTTCTGAATGCTATGCGGGTAGGATCGCAAACTATAATTCTAGGAATGTCGGTTCATTTACCCACTTTGTTTCATTAAAGGATAGTAATGAGCTTATAGTTGTCTTCTTTTCCGACGGATCCTCCGACGAGGAACCAGATCCTAATCAGAAAGCTGACTTGAGATTGCATATCGCACCACTGCATTCATTCACGCAGATATTCAGATTAATGAAACATTCTTATACAGATCTGACAAAGACAACGAATCTGTATAAGCGACACTACATATCTCGGTAAATTAATTAACACCACGCTACGTAAAGACTATTTTTTTGGTCCTACAGAATATATGTTATGGTAACAATTGATACTGGAGGAGAAAAATTCGCTCCGGCGCCGGGGGTCGAACCCGGGTCCTTGGTTCTACGTATCAAACGCTCTAACCATTGAGCTACGCTGAAGCTCAATCCACAGCAACGGATCGAATCTCTACTCTTCGAGCAACAGTGCATATTACTGTAGTATCTCGGCCGCCAAATCACTGAATTGAGTGCGCTCCTTGTATAATGGCAGATGACTTAATATAAATGTCAACACACATGTCGAACTTGGAGTCAGGCCACAAAGGGAAAAACACTGGAGCAGAGGATTTCGATCTGGTGCTGTGGATTGAACTTCGGCGTAGCTCAGTGGTTGGAGCGCTTGGTATGTAGAACCAAGGACACGGGTTCGATCCCCGGCGCCGGAGTGGATTTTTCTCCTCCAATATCAATAATTGTTAACACCACGCTGCTAACGAACAATTATATTATCCGTGTAATAAACCCAAATATTGAAATGATGGAAAGAAAGTGATAAATTTGTTTTCTCTATTTCAGAATTAATTCTATTATTTTCCTCAATAATTATTATTTTAAATGATCCACAGCAATCACAAATAATCGATAGTAGGCTATATTATGAAAATAGTTTATAATGTTATACTTTATTGCATGAATCAATGTATTAATTTTGTAAAATGCAATATATACATAAACGTCTTCCAAACGCTAATTTTTCTACTATAACCTGATAAAAAAATTAAGTGACCATCTCTGTGGTGTAGGGATCAGCATGCTGGTCTCTTACGCAGAGGGCCCGGGTTCGATTCCCGGTCGGGTTGAATTTCCTGGTTGAGGGTTTTCAGGGTTTTTCCTTAACTGTAAGGCAAATGCAGGAAATTCGGGCCACAACATCCCTGAATATCACCGGCCTCATTCATCACTGAAATCATATTCATAAAAAATCAATAATACATATACAGTCGCCATCTAGTTCACAACAATAGAACCAGTCTCAACAATAGTACACAGGCCTTTAGATTTCAACCAAAGAATAACCTGAAATATGACCAAAGATGTTAAAGCGAGTATAAATAACAGCGAGGAAAAAAAATTAATAAAGAAGTAACGTATCAAATTTGTATTGATAGGTAGTTTGATAAGGTATATAAAGAATCAGTTATGACAGCAATAATTTTATGTTAAACATCACTGTATGGAAAATAATTTGATAATATTAATTTAGTAATACAAGTTGTGCAGTCATAATAGATGTCATTACATTTTAGTAGGTATGATAATAGTTTACGGCACTGGTACAATAATGTCATAATTTGAAAAATTTTGTAATGTGGCATATTATGAATAGTTACCACTAACAATAATAGCATATTATGAAACAAGTTTATAATGCTATACTTTATAACACGAGTTAAATTTTAGGAAACGAGCGAAGCGAGTTTTCTAATTTTGACGAATGCAATAACTGTATAAGGACTTAAACTTGTTTCATTTGTTATTGTTTTTTGTACGAAAGCATTATAAAACAACTGGAATACTGTTGTGAAACAAAAATTTCGCATCGGTCTCAAATACTTTTTAAATATCATATGATACACTTAGTGTTTTGACAAACACCATCTGAAAAGTTGAGGAATGACTGTATATTAATATTAAACTTTTGAGACACCGAATTCTTAATCAACAAATTTAAAGTGTATATTGGTCAAATGAAATAAAATATATTAAATAGAGATTAAATTTGCATACAATTTGAATTTTCATAAATTTGCCTACAAATTAGGAGGTGGCCTTATTTGAAGCCACTGTGGCACAATTTCACTACATTAAAACAAAATAGAAAGTATGGTGGATTCAAAAGAAGCCACAATGCCTCAAAGATTTAAGAAACTACTTGCCGTGCAATAATAGTAATATGCGTTACAAGAGCGGTATGTTGAAGTTTTCATGTTCGAGGAAAAGTTTGAAAAAGCGAAACGTAGTTGAGCTTTTTTAATTTCCGACAATTGAAAGAAAACATACCGCTCGTGTATCGTACATTATTTTGTGCGAAGATCGTTTATTACATACCTGAAAGAGGAATTTCTAATTAGTTACAATGAATTCTCCATCTTTGTTTCTGTTCAATGACGGCAAATTTGCAAAACAAAAATATCTATCTTCAACATTGTTGCTTTAAAATGTTTTCTGTGTTTACTATACTCCAGCAGGCCGTGAAATACGTCTTTTTTCCCCCCAGTCTATAAATCTTGTTGATTTTTTCACAGCTTCCTTAATGTTACTTGCATCACGAATGCAGTAACTTTAATGGAGTTGTAGAGTTTACTTAATTTTTGCAAATATTTAAAAACAATAATTAACAGTGCAATTTAGGTGAAATTGCAGTGGTACGTTTCAAATTTATAATTATTACTATACTGAACGTCTCTAAATATATGTTAAAAGCCTAAAGCAGTAAAAATCAATATGTCACTTAAGCGGTAAGAAGAGGGGAAATTATGTGTGTTAGGTTGGGGATACTGAATGTGGAATTTAAGACTTTCCGCGGATTGGTTTTGTGCGGAAATCAAGGAAATACGCACGATCTCGCACAAAACTTAATACATCATTGTAGTTATAGCAACCCCTTTCTTTCTAGATCATATCAAATTACTCATCATTACAAATTTGATGTCATTTCCTTATAGTTTATTTTATAATGCTGTCGTACAAACCATCCATCATAACAGCCTTTTATGGTATAATTTTTGCCATCATAAAAGAAGTCATTACGTTTTAGTTGGCATGGTAATATTTTACGGCTTTGATGCATTAATGTGGCATGCCCTATTATGCACGATTTTAAATAACGATGTTATTTTAAGTAGGTTTCGCAAAATTTCTTTAAAATATGTTAATAATAATTTCGTTGACATAAAAGTGATCAATGATAAACGAACAGCGTTTATTAATTTATATCCCAGAAATTTACATAGGCTTATTCTTATTACATAACACACTTGATGGCTTAATGATATGATCACTACGTATTTTCAATATGACAGAGAACTGTTTAAAATGGCTTTATTTTCTCGAAGAGTTCTTGAAATAACACTGTATGAATCGTTTCTTGCTTCTACTGCACAGATTTGATTTTGTATGCTTTTCTTCACTAAACAGCAATAAATGCTTTTAGATTTTATCATTACGAGACACTTGCTATTGACTACCAATGTCTGGCACTATACAAATCCCAAGTAAACATTTTCCTTCAGTTCTTCGAACCTTGTAAAGAAAGGTGCATTTTGCTCGAGAATATGGCGTGAGAAATTTCGCTTTAGTCGGGGATAGACGAAGAATTGTTTTCGACATCAATATGTCTTCTCGGAGGGACAACATAGTGTTTTGAAGTGAATTCATCATTGTGTGAGGTGACACCAGCTCTGAGGCTCTAGTGGAACAGATTCCAGACCAGTTATAAATTATCTGGAATACAAATTGGCTTCGGTGAGTTTTCATATAACAGTTCTCACATGCACGTAATATTTCTCATCGTCTTTAGACGGTTTCAGGACTGGACCATGGATTGCGAAGATATTTAAAGACCTGAGTTACAAGAAAAGTGTTATCACTGGTGCATAAATACAGCATATTAATGGTAAAAGCCTTTGTTGTTTGTGTCATATGACGTGTTTATCTTATTATCGTGCGGTTTAATGGACACTTCGGGCCATATTCATAGACATTCTTAGCACGACTTCCGGGAGATGATCGGCGAACTAACGTTTTTCGTATTTATAAACCAGTGTTAGCGATATGATATTAATCCTGTACAAGTAATCACTCGATAACCGGGGCTAGTTTAGCACGCTCGTAGCGCGGGCTAGCGAAATGTCAATGCATAGCACCCGTAAGGTCTAAGAATACGTACAAGACGAAGCCTAGCTGGTAGCCTGACTGGTTACCTTGCTGGAAGGAATGCCTAAACGTTACACAATGGAAACGTGCAATACGAAGACCGTTCGGTCGATTGATACCTAGCCTGTTAGCTCGGTGGTAGAATGGAGCACTTCATTTTTTTTTCAGATACCAGCGACCTAAATGCCTTTACTGCACTTGTGTCCTGAGAGTCCGTACATACTTCCCCACGTGATAAAGGCCTACTGTTATTCTTTTCGAAGCGTATAATGGATTGATTAATATTAATTTCAAATATTTACAATGTTTGGAATGAGGTTCGTCCCGACCACCAAAACCTAGATCTTCTTGTGAAATTGTTAGATGAAGTAGGAGATGGATACCGATACCAATAAAGATAAAGGTAGCGCTTTCACATACTCTGAAAGCTGCTGAGGGCATAGGGATAGTTCTATGCTTTCTTGACCTCTGCACTAGAATTAAGTGGTGTGAAATAGATACCAATAATAAGTAAATTTATAAATGACATTTGATGTTTTACATTAAGTGACGATTTTAGAAACTTGAGATAATTATCGGTACTGACCTTTTGGTAATTAATATATTACTTCATCAATGTTCTATTTGCATCAGATGAACTATATGGGATGTAATGAAAGACTTTTATTATGACAGAAGACGCTTTCCAGAAAAGTGGAATTATTTAGGCCTACATGGTTATTTCCGCACTGAAAGTAGCAAAATATCCGAGGTACACTCAAGAGATTATGTAGAACAATACAGTTCTTCCTGGCAATTTCACTAATTGTTATTGTTTTTTAAAGACAATTTTGAAACAGAGTGAGTTCAGCTACACTTACTGGCAGATACAAACCAGCTTCATTTTGATTACCCTGACTTTCTACCCAGCAACCAGCTTGGCTGCGATCGACGAGCTTGGTAATCAGCCAGGCTTCGTCTTGTACGTAGCTATCCTAAGACACTATCGCTCTCCAAGTCTTCTCCATGTGCTCTCTCTCATTAGATGTTTGGAGACATAATTAGAGTATCTGTAAGTAACCACTGTATATTAGGCCCACATTTAAATTACGCTATTGACTCCCCGAACTGACGTCGAGCTGATAGATATTCTTGGATATCCTTTGAAACGTTGCAGGACTTCTGGAGATCAAATTAACTCTCTGGTCAATAATGACTTTTCTACTGTCTTTTTATGCAAGTACCGAAGCTACAGAGTCATCATGTAGCATTTTACATGCCTCCAAATTAAGTACTTTTGACAATAGCCATGAAACGAATACTTATTTTATTCTCTAATGACCTGACATGTAACACAAACTCCCACAAATAAGAAGCTGATGTAACCCGTTCAATTCCAAATTCTCTGTGTTATCGTGGATTTTACTAATGGCATATTCTAGAGCAAAGTTAAAAAGTACAGGTGATAGTGCATCTCCTTGCTTCAGCCCGTAGTGAATTGAAAAAACATAGGACAGAAACTGACCTATACGGACTCTACTGTACAGTTTAATTAATCGAACTAGTTCTTGGAAATACCAAATTCATTAAGAATATAATATAAAAACTTCTGTCTTAACCCATTCATATCCCTTTTTGAAATCTATGAATAACTGATGTATTGCATTCATATATGCATTTGAGGTTTCGAAATCTGGGTAATGAACCGAGTTTTTCGAATATACAATAATTAAATATATTATGATAATAAGCTAGTCGCCTTCGAACATTAAGTCGATAAATAGATCTAATTTCTTACTATTTATCGGAATCAATAGCAATAGAATTATTATTACTGATGTAGAAGAAATCGAACTTATCGGTCATTCCACTGCGAAAGATCATTGTGATTATTGAAATGTACTATATGTTGCTATACTTACATTAATCTCTACGTGTAGCGGTTTCTCATGGAACCAACACTTACCTGAAAGGAAAATTAATACTCATTAGTGAAGCATAACATTAGTTATAAGCTGTATCACTGTATTTGAAAAGAAAGAACTACAAAACTGTAATACTATTTGAGATAATTATAAAGGAGAAGAAAATGAACAAGACAATTTATGAAGGAGATATGTATTATTTCGTACAGCTTAAGAAAATTTTCCGTTGTGACTATGTAAATAGCGTATACGCTTCTAAAACAAACGATCCGATGTCCTGTGATGTCTCAGCACTAACTCTACGTCATGCCCATCCCATTACCAGCGAGACCCACATTTGTGAGGTGTCTAGTATGTGATGATCTACCCGCAGTGATGTGTAAGTCGGATAAAAGGAAAGGTTAAGCGGAGTGAAAAAGAAATGGGAGAGAACTTTGCATGTAATTTC
This sequence comes from Periplaneta americana, assembly GCF_040183065.1. Taxonomy (NCBI): domain Eukaryota; kingdom Metazoa; phylum Arthropoda; class Insecta; order Blattodea; family Blattidae; genus Periplaneta; species Periplaneta americana. The sequence continues at coordinate 119,664,199 of NC_091118.1, read as the reverse complement.
TGTTGATGTAACAATGAATTATAATGAAGAAGGAGAAAAATGTTCTTTGGAAAAAGCAAAATTAGCTGAAAGATAAAATTTTAATCTATATTTGCTCAGAAAATAATTTAGTTGAAAGAGGAAGTTCATGGCTAGATAACGGTACCGATGACGTTCGTAATAACGACAATTACATCCATGGCGAAGACTGTATTAGTCATAATGACGTCAGTAGCCACGTTAACAACACGGTTTTTGGTAGTTTTCACAATGGCGTTAATCATCATGACGACAAACCGATCATGATGATTATTGTAATATTCTAATAGTGTCAATGAGTCCACACCTGTGGAGTAACGGTCAGCGAGTCTGGCCGCGAAACCAGGTGGCCCGGTTCGATTCCCGGTCGGGGCAAGTTACCTGGTTGAGGTTTTTTCCGGGGTTTTCCCTCAATTCAATATGAGCAAATGCTGGGTAACTTTCGGTGTTAGATCCCGGACTCATTTCACTGGCATTATCACTTTCATCTCATTCAGACGCTAAATAACCTCAGATGTTGATAAAGCGTCGTAAAATAACCTACTAAAATAAAAATAAAAAAGTGTCAAAGAACATAAATACGACAACACACATTATTATGATAATTATGTTAATAATAACTAGAGTCCGGTGGCAGCTGCAAGGACAGTCGAGTTGGCTGATGCCACATTTTTACAGACAGGAAAAAGTCTCGAAACAACGCTGTGTCGGTCGGCGGTCAGACTCATGGAATTATTGGAATTCTCCTTCATGGAGAGCGGTGCTCTTCCCGCCTGCAGTCAGTCGTGAGTGAGATTTCACCAGAGTGGGGCTGTTGAGCTGTACAGTTGTGGTCAGATTTCACTAGAGAGTACAGTAGTGTTGTGCAATGGTGAGATAGTCACTGCGTCGTCGTATATTCATCTTGAAGACATACATAAAATCCAGAAAGTAGTGTCGCAGAATAAAACAAACATTTAGACTTAAATTTCTGGAAGAACACAAATTTAGACAAACTACAGTACCGTCCTGTTAGCAGTGCAGGAAAATGTTTGCTTTCATCACGCGTACAGAAACGAATCGTGAGCGCACCATCACCCAACTCGGGGCTTGAACGTAGCTAATATAATTTAACGAAATTATTCTTTCAACACTAGCACTTCTTTATGCTAAACGAAAATGAGAAATTGATACACTTTCTTCAGAGAGAGAGAGAGAGAGAGAGGAATCAGTTGATATTTTTATTTAACTCTTTTCTGTGGGGAAATCTATCAAATATTCATATATCAACGTATATCCAAATTAAATTATAAAATATGGTGCATGCATTGTTAAGAAAATCGTACTCTCAGCTATAACTTAATTGAATTTTTATTGGAATGTTTATCTTAAGTCGTTTCAAGTTTATGCCCTCTGAACCAGGATATTTATTTACATAAATACAACAAAGTTAAGGCATTAAAACAAAGAAACTTAGGGCCATATTCATGGACATTCTTAGTGCGGGCTTCCGGTGGATGATCAGTGAACTAACGTTTTTCGTTTTCATAAACCAGTGTTAGCGATATAATAGGCCTATATGGTATGATATGAATCCTGTACAAGTAACCAGTCGATAGTCGGGGCTAGTTTAGCAAGCTCGTAGCGCGGGCTAGCGAAATGTCTATGCACGGCATCCTTTTTGCTGTCACATTGCACATGGAATGTCTCATACAATAATAACTGTACTGGAATGACAGTAGGCCTAAAAGTAACAGGATGACACACACTATACTTCGTTCCATAATATCTGAAGGAAGAAGTATAATTGAGGGGCTTAGAACAAAAAGCAGGTAAGTGACGGAAACCTAGTTTTGAGAAAATTACAGTTAAAGTTCTACATGGAATGAAATATTATACACTAGTCTGGTGAAATGATGCCCATATAGCAGCACTGCACAGTGTGATCACTTACCTGATGTTATCCCAAGAAACATCCTCTTAGGCTATCACAACACGCACTTACCTAATTTTTTTTAATAATGTCACTTACCTGCTTTTTGTTCTAAGCCCCTCAATTATTACTCAATGATTAGCAGAGGTCTCATTCCACGCTTGTCTTGAAGTTGGGCGAGAGTAGAATGCTTCATACCACCCAACTTCAAGTCAAGCGTGGAATGAGATCTGTGCCATTGGTTGAATAGAATTATACGTCTTCTCTCCTCCTCTGCCGGCAATGTTTACTTTTGTCAGACATTATGGAACGAAGTATAGTTATTAGCTCATCCCAGGGAGTAGTTGTCTCTGATCATTTGAGAGCTCCAAGCCCGCTGGCTCGACAACTAGTACTCGATGAGGATCTCTTTCTGTGGTTTACGAGAGAGATAGGAGAGATTCCATAGCTAGGCCTATAGTGATTGCAGCTCTCCTAGGGGAAAGATATTCATAAATCAAAACTGACATGCAAAGGGCTGGTAACTCGGCCAAGGAAAATATAGTTGCTCAGATCCTTTAAAATAATAGCCGGACTGTCTCAAAGATGACTAATGTAAGTTGGAGGCAGCTCAGGGTCAAATCGTATCCAAATCTTTATTGGTGATGATGATGATGATGATTATGATGATGATGATGGTGGTGATGATGATGATGATGAGGACGATGATGATTACGACTAGTAGTAATAGTCACAAAATTATGTTTCGCAAGAGACATAGTTTGATATGTCTGAACAACATTGTGGTACAAGCATTACTGCACAGATTTGAGACAATCTTTGCCCCAAACAATTGCCTGCCTGCCCGTTTATTCACTCACTTACTGATTCACTTATTCACTCACTCATTCTTCCACCTATCTATCCATCCACTCACCCATCCATCCATCCACCCACCCATCCATCCATCCATCCATCCATCCATCCACCAATCAACCTACCTACTCACCTATCTATCTGAAAGATTGTGTTATTGTGCATGTCACTTCAAAACTCGCTCAGTCCGTAGACCGGTAGAAAAAAAATCACCCAGTCCATTCATAATAATGAACTTGACGGGTTTTGGGTTCACATTCTACACTTCTGTTGATAAATTTTTGTTACGTTTCACAGAAGTGTGCAAATATGAATGTAACAATTTTATATATAAAAATATATAGATTGAACCGTAAGATATGTAATTAATTGTAAGGAATTTTTCTTTGAGAAACTTCAAACAAAAAGTTCAGTACAATTTTGATCGTTTTTTCTTCCTTTTTTCTAGATAAAAATTGTTTTATATGAAACAATTCATAGTGTGTTTTGGGAAAGCCTTTGATTTAGTTTTCAATATGCTCATTGTCAGTCAATTTATGAAAGCAATCTATTATGATAATAAATTATTGAAGGAAATTTAATTTTGTCCTTTAAATGTGCAGAACTTTGATCCTATAGTAAAATTATGTATGTATGTGTGCATGTATGTATGTATGTATGTATGTATGTATGTATGTATGTATGTATATATGTATGTATATATGTATGTATATATGTATGTATGTATGTATGCATGTATGTATGCATTTATTTATTCACACTGCAAATGGGTAAATACCCGTTGGTAGTGATAACTACTTACATTCAATACTGACAATTAATAATAATAATAATAATAATAATAATAATAATAATAATAATAATATAATATTAACAAGAAGCATCCCAAATTCAATGAAGTACGATCACTTAAAGTAACATTTAAAATAAATCTAATTTGTATCTTAACCCTAAGTTCGAACTTAAACCCACGAGTATACAAGCACAAGTATCTTTCAGCACTACACTCATTTCGCTCAAAACTCACTCACTGCACTGGAACTACAACGCATTTCACTGAAACTATCCTGATTTCACTAACACATTAAAAAAATTTCACTGTTCAAATACTTTTCACTACCACTTTAAACTAAAAAAACTTCACTGATACAAGCACACTTCACTGACACAACACACTTCTTCACTTATACAACACTTCAAATAACAAAACATCAATTACACCCTTATTATTCCATAGAATCATACTTACTATATTAACCTCAAAATCGCTAGCCTAGACCTTATTGCAAGCTATGTTAGCACGTTCACTATAAGTCACACCCTTTCACTGGAAATCAATCTCTCTTCTCTGCCACTGTAACTCTCAGAATTTGCTTGAAGCTCACTGCACTGTAACACACTGCACACCCAATATAAATCACTGGAGATTCACTATGTTTCTCAGCTTACTCACTGTACTTGTAAAACAACAAAATAATGTGCGTAATAAACTACCGTCTATTAGTAAAGTCCTTAAGCCTATTTTTAAATACATTTTTGGTTATTGGTAAAGCCTTTAGTAAGTCTGCAGGTAGAGGATTCCAGTCCGTGATAGTACGATTGAGAAAAGAAAATTTTCCAATGACCGTCCTCTCTTTTCTCTGTATATATGTTGTTGTTTAGTCAACTGTCCAAAGACAGGTCTGAACCTCACAAGTGAAACCAAGGAGGCACCCCTTATGAGGCAACTAGGTCAGGATATAATGGGGTAGGGTGGCCAATTCCTTTTCCCTTCATTGCATACATCGCCACATATTACTGTACACTAGTCAGACTTCATGTATATAATATGTAACATTGTAAAATTCCTTTGCCGAACGAAAAGTTACATTTATTCAGAATATATTTCTACATATTTAAACTTCTTTCAATCATTTATTATCATATTACACTACTCTCTTAAACGGACTGAGCATATCGGGAATTAAGTCAATGGATTTCGCAGAACTCGTGATGATTTCATATAAAACTATTTTTATCTCGAAAAGGAAGCAACAATGAGCAAAAGTTTACTAAACATTTACCAAATTTGGCTTTTTATCTTAAATATGTAATGTTTTCTATCCTGTAAAAAGAATATCCCAAGTCCGACTCTAAGCCTGTGTTTTTAATCATACAAGAATTTATTTCAATAACCTTAGGCCTATAATATTGCAAGTCTCTGTAGCTGTCTTGCTGTCCTGAACAATTTATTTTAATGGACTTGGTATGTTTGTCAATTCATATTTTCAATTATGTTAAATATAAATACTAATATAATAATTCTCTGTATATATTAATTCATACATTATTAAACTGATAACTAATCATATTTGCATTTCCATATTTTAAACATAAGGACATGTTCCTTTTTCTAGTTGAAAAGCATGTGGAAAAATGGTATTGGGACGAATAAATATATCTCTTCATCTTTCAATCCGATCAATAATTACATCGTTTCCCTCATCGCTTTTCATAGAGCCGAACATACATTATATTATGTATGCTGAATGATATACATCGTAATGCCGTTTGACGTAATACTTTCAGCATACGACGTGCTTTCTTCCACTCAAGATGTTGCTCCTCCCCTCAATACTTGCGGTAAAGAAATTGCGTCAATCCTTTGATAACATATTTTCAATAGACTTTTATATTGCCGTCTCCGTAGCCACATATTCTACGAAAGTAATTTTCAAGCATTCAAATCTGTACAGTGATTTCGCGCCCCTACTCGCTATGTTTACTTCTCCACTGACTACCAACCCCTGTCCAAGTGCACATGTGTACAGGAACTGCATTAAGTGCATACCTCGAGTCATGACGATTGAAATGTTCATGACAACGACAGCGTTATCATGGCGGTGATAATGATATGTTTGTAACCATTGTATTGCCTCTTTGCAATTTGTAAAGAGGTATATCCACCTTTGAGCACTATAAATAAGGACAAAATGAAATAATTTTCTCATAAACCAGAAAGTGCATTAAACTCAAAACTCGTGTGATAAATATTTATTACCACTACTGAAAGAAACTATATGCAAATAATTTAAAGTTACCTGTAATTTAATATTCAAAATTGCGCCTATAAAAACTCAGTACGAAATCTTTTCTATCTAATTTCTATATTTCTCAACGTATTTTCATGATTCATTTTGTAATCTACTTTTACATGTTATAATTAGAAAAGTTACCACAACCTCTTATGTATTTCGTATGTGATGAATATTTAACTTTCTTTTATGAGTAGAACCTACCGAATTGTGTCAATTTTAGAACAATTATTATTGTATATTTTTTTAAGCTATTCATGTCACAAACTGGTTCTGCTGTATTTTCTAGATATAAGGTTTAAGAATGGAAAAGTAATCATAAAAATATAAGAACTGAGAAATAGGGAGATTAGGTGAGAAAAGCATTTCCATTACATTATCCACAGGCGCTACTTTAAATACATAATTACCTTTCATTGTAAATTAGTTTTAATATCCGAATACTGCTTCTCAAAGCAGAGGTAGTGAATATTTATCACATAAATTCTGACTTCGTCCCGCGCCGTGACGTCGTGGTCTAAGGCATCCTGCCTAGGACTCGCGTTACGGAATGCGCGCTGGTTCGAGTCCTCATGGGGAAAGAAATTTTCTCATACAATTTCGGCTAGTGTATGGGACCGGTGCCCACCCAGCATCGTGATGCACTTGGAGAACTACAATGGGTAGCGAAAATCCGGTTTGGCAAACCAGCTATAAGGGCTGGGGAGATCATCGTGCTAACCACACGATACCTCCATTCTGGCTGAATGATCGTCCACCTCTGTTACGGCATGTGGAAGTGAGGCCAGCAGCCGGCTGGTCAGTCTTGGCTCTTCATGGGCTGTAGCGCCACGGATTTACTTTACTTTAAATTCTGACTTCAATGCACATTCTGGTTTCTGAGACAAAATTCATATTTCGCTTAATATTTGAGCTCAAAGATACCTCCTTAAATAACATTTATTGTTGTACGTTATGTTTCAATATCGTAATTTTAATCGTAATTATTTTAACGAACTATTTAAAATTGATAGGAATTTTGTTCGCTTTAGAAACAGTACAATATGTTGAATTTTTAAGAAACAAGAAGTAATTTATGTGTTAACATTTTATTACTCTCTAAATTTTACTGTTTTAAATATGTATGAGTTATAATTTTTCACATTTAGGTTATGGTATGAATTCTCAATTTGCATTTATTTTGTACTGTTCTTCTCTTTATTTTTTCTGGATTATTATGGAATTCTCATGATCAATAAAATTATTACAGCCAATTACTGTAGCAAATTTCAGAATAGCCTAATCGTTGATCGCTAATGAATAAACGATTTCATCAAGCCGACGTTTGTGACAAAGAACCATCAACACGGTAATACCAAAGTAATGCCGATTGGTCTTTTCACAGTGGCCAGTTCTGTAACATTATCAGTTGATGCAATGATTGAGTTATATAACTGAGGACTGCCACAATGGAACTTCAAACTAAACCCCCTGGCTTTGGATTTGAAACGCAGCACACCTACATACAACCACCGCGGGAACAGACCGCTCAATGGCTGGGTTAATGGCATACGTAATGTGTGATGGCGGAGATCATGCATTATGAATCGTCGGGGTCAGTGGAGAGATATTATGTCCAATTTTACGCTGCCATTACTCAATAAGCCTAAGGGTTTATAAAAGAGCCGCAATCACTAAGCAACCACCTCTAGCCATTCCATACAAATGTCTGATATCACAACGGTTAAAAATGAATATGCTCAGGTTACATTTTACGTAGGCCCTAACATGCATTAAAGACTAAGAAATACAATTACCATGTTTATTAAAACCGACGCTAGGTAGAAATAAGTGGCTACCGGACTTCCACTATCCACTCTTAGAGAAAAACAAAACTGCTGCTAAGGCCCTGTAATAACAGTGGATTAGGTCTTCGGCCTGTCATACAGTCGGTTCGAGTCACAATCAGACCTGCAATATTTTCATTGAGAAATAATTTTTATTTAGTAGTAGTATTTATTTATTTAACCTGGTAGAGATAAGGCCGTCAGGCCTTCTCTGCCCCTCTACCAGGAGATTCCAACTACAATATCAACAATAAAATTACAATTAGTATTAAATTTACAATTACAATTACAAATAATATTACAGTTAGTATTAAATTTACAATTACAATAAAATCAAAGTACGAAAAGATTACCTGAATAATTAAAGCTAGATAATTTATCATAGAGAAACAAAGAATATTTTATATTTACTGAATTACAAATTAAATCTAGAATAACAAAATTGTATAGTGATGAAATTACTGAATATTGAAATATTTTGTGATAGATTAAAGAAACTATTTACAAGTAATCAATTACTGACCAAGTGCCTAGTAAGTTTTCGTTTGAATTCAATTTTATTTCGACAGTCCCTGATGCTAGCAGGTAGCGAATTCCAGAGTCTTGGCAGGGCTATTGTGAAAGAAGATGAGTATGAGGAGGTGCGATGGGATGGTATTGTTAGTATTGTTTCATGACGAGAGCGTGTGTTCAGATTATGGTGGGAAGAAAGGTAAGTGAAGCGAGACGACAGGTACGAAGGAATAGAAGAGTTCAAGATTTCGAAGAGAAAGAGAAGTGAATGTAAATTTCTTTTCTTATCTAGTTTAAGTCAACCTATTGCTTTCAGGGATGGGGTAATACGATCATATTTACGAACATTGCTTACAAAACGTACACACAAATTATGAGCACGTTGAAGTTTCATTTTGTTGTCGCTGGAGAGGTCAGTCAGTAAAATGTCCGCATAGTCGAAATAGGGAAATGCAAGTGTCTGCACAAGGGACTTTTTTAAGCAAGAGGGGAGATGAACATTTATCCTTTTTAGCACATGGATAATAGAATATACTTTTCTGCAGGTTTCTGTGATTTGCATGTCCCAGTTGAGATTATTATCCATGTGAATGCCAAGATTTTTTACTGAAGAACTGAAAGGGATATGCACTGTACTTACTTTAACAGGGGAAATGTTAAGGTGTTTTACAGCGTCGGTTTGCCGTTTGTGTCCTAATATAATTGCTTGTGTCTTTCCAGGATTGATTTTAAGACGGAGTTTCCTTGTCCATGTCAATTAGTGACACTTGTAACATATAAAGTCGTAGTTGGGGTTTTACAGTACGTAGAGGTTCTTCAGTTTCCTCACGTTTTACTTCAACATCATTCCATCTGTTTTCAATTCCGAAACATTCCCCGATTACTAGCTTGTAACGCATGGAGGAGGATGGTCTAGGGACGAGTGGGATTGTCTGCTCAAAATCTAGATCAGTGTTCGTCAGCACTCGCTGAAATGGGTAAAGGGTAAGCGGAGCAACATGATTTGCCACGTCGTGCAGCAAGAAGAGATAGCATACCCGCCAGCAGTCACGATTGCAGCTGGTGTTGTAAGAGACCTGCGGGTAAGAGAAGCTAGCACGAGAGTGCAGTGAGTTGGCGACCGCTGATCTAGATATTCAGTGAACCTTAGCGTAGTCAGTTGGTGTAAGTTGAGAAAGCGCCTACAGTGGATCAACGTAAAAGTTCTCTGGGAGTGACGTAGCACTAGAGTTCGCCTTCCTGTTCAGTGTAACAATAACATAACCTAAGCATAACATAAACAAAGCATAATAAAAATATAGCATAACAAAACATTATTTTTTTATTGTGTACATTTTATTCAATTGTCGGTTTCTGGTTTAATTATGTGCACCCTACTTGTATTTTAATATTAATATGTATTCCAATGTGTTTATTTTTATTTTTATTGTGTACATTTTATTGTGAATCTTACAATTCAGTCAGAAAGGCAAAAAGAGAGCTATATGGAGGCAAACAATGGATATTAGGAACCAAAGACCCGTCAGGGAACCGCATCACCTCAAGGAATAATATCATAGAAGCAGCCACAAAATACTATGAATCCCTATACACAAGTTCACTCCAGAATCCTGCAACGAACCATATACCCAATACCTACCCCTCCCAGGTCACTCCTCCCATATTAGCCAGCGAAGTCAGGACGGCAATAGAAGAACTGAAGAATGGAAAAACTCCCGGCGAAGACGATATACACAATGAATTCTTGAAGCAAGCCGCAGATCATCTGATACCGGCCATCACCACTATCTACAACAAAATTCCGGACCAGTGGAAATCAAGCACGATAATCCTCCTCCACAAGAAAGGCACAAAAGATGACCTAAACAACTATAGGCCAATAAGTCTCATGTCTAACTTATACAAGCTGTTTCCGAAAATAATTACTAGAAGGTTAACGAAAACCCTGGATGAAAATCAACCTATCGAACAAGCGGGGTTCCGCTCAGGGTACAGCACGGCAGACCATATCCAAACCGTAAGCCAGATCGTGGAAAAGGCTGAAGAATTTCATTTAACAGTATACCTGGCCTTTGTAGATTATAGCAAAGCTTTCGACTCGGTTGAACACTCGAGCGTAATGCAAGCACTACATACGCAGGGAGTCGACAACAAATACATCACGATACTAAATAAACTGTATAATCAAAGCTGTGCCAAAGTGAAAACCGAGATCGAAGGACGACCAATCGGGCTCAAAAGAGGAGTACGATAAGGAGACCCAATTTCCCCAAAATTATTCACAAGTGTGTTGGAAAACATTTTTCGCAAACTGAACTGGAACAGAAATTGTGAAATAAACATCAACGGCAGCAGACTAAATAATCTAAGGTTTGCTGATGACGTCGTATTGTTCGCCAAATCACCCAGAGAACTTTAGTCAATGCTCCAAGATTTATGCGACACCAGCAGATCAGCAGGCCTCCTGATGAATATGACCAAGACACAAGTAATGTCGAACGGGCCGGAGTCACCCATAATAATTGATGGTGCAGAACTACGATACGTGTCTGAATACGTATACCTAGGACAGCTAGTCTCCTTTCATCAGAAGACAGAGAAGGAAATAAAACGAAGGATTTCTCTCGCGTGGAAAGCATTCTGGAGTCTCAAGTTCATCGTACTGGAGGGAACACTCAGCAAGAAACTCAGAGTAGAAATATTGGAGACCTGCGTAACTCCTGTACTGTTATATGGGTGCCAGACGTGGTCTCTTACTGCCAAACTTCGTAACAGTCTCCAAATATGCCAAAGAAAGATGCTGAGAAAGATACTAGGCTTATCACTGAGGGACAGAGTTCCAAACGAAGTGCTACAAAAGATGGCAGCAATTAAAGATCCAGCACTGTAAGCCACCAACACCAAATGGAAGTGGGGAGGCCATGTTGCACGACTTAGAGACGGAAGATGGACGCAGAAAGTCACACTATGGGATCCCCGCATTGACAAGAGATCACCCGGAAGACCAAGACGAAGATGGGCCGACCTCTTCAGTGAACGAGTAGGAAGCCATTGGTCAAGCAGAGCAAGACATAGGGAAGACTGGAAAAACAAAAGAAGACAAGTGAATATAGACTAAAACCAGTGCGACAGAAACAAGCGAACAATACCAAACTGTGCAGAATGTGAACCAAGTGAACAATTCCACTCTTACGCGGAGTAGCTCACCGCGTGAGACAAATAGAGCTCTCCCTCTATAGGAGGAGGCCTTTGCCCTTAACGGGACATTTTTAGGCTAATCATCATCATCATCATCATCATCATCATCATCATCATCACATTTTATTGAATAATCGACTTCTGATTTTATGTGATTCGTATTTGATTCTAACAACATTAATATGTATTCCACTGTTTTTTTATTTTATTAGGTACATTTTTATTTAACTTTGCTCTCATTGTATGTAATTTTTTTAATTCGTTTTAGTTGTATGTTAAACTATGTAAGCTAGTTTCAATTTTGGTCAAATAAAGTCATTATTATTGTTATTATTATTATTATATTATTATTATTATTATTATTATTATTATAACATAACATGATGCGACATAAAATATGACGTGACAAAACATGACAAAAACACACGACATAAAAAACAGAATAACATAACACAACGTTCACCAATAACGGTTAGCATATCTGACCTTGAAATAAGAGGGCCTGAGTTCAAATCCTGTTAGAAACAAGTTGAAGATTGAGATTTTCTCCGGGGTTTCCTCTGAACCCATTAAGAGCAAATGCTGGGTAACATTAAGCGGTGGACCCCGAACCCATTTCCCTGGCATTATCACCTTCATTTCACTGACACTCTTAGATAACCATTGTAGTTAATAAAATGTTGTAAAATTAGTTAATTGAAGAAATAACACAATAAAACTTAACGTAACATATAACATAATACTAACTGTCAGGTATTAGTCATAATTACACCATTTGCGCTTTCAATTGAACATTATATCTTTCTCTTTTTTCGTCTTATTATTCCAAATACAGGATCTCCGAGATTGAATGTTGAGAGTTCCATGAGTTTACCGTATAACGTACGAGGGAGAGTCAAAATTAACCTTAATAATTGTTTTATTAATTGAATATGGACAATGAGACTACAAACACTTCATCACTTTTAACATATGGGTAGTATAATAGGAACACTTGCATTGAACGTAGTTTGGACTATGTTGAAAAGTGATAAAGTGTTTTTGTAGTCTTATTGTACACATTCAGTTAAAAAAGAACTATTAAGGTTAATTTTTAACTCTCCCTCGTATAATGGATTGAAAGTGGTTTTACTTAATTCAATATCTCAAATAGATTTTGTTCATGTGTCTTTATTTTCTACTAATGATGTTGTCGTCATAATAATTTTTTTATTTATATTTTGTATCTGTGTTCCTGACCTTATATGATAATCGAACTATCGCTGAATTTTTAAAAAAATCTAATCTCTGCGAACTGTAATCTTTATATAATTATTTCAATCTTTATAAACCAATGCTTACGATCATCGCTGTGAAAAATGCAGTCTCTGTTTCTGTACTTGTTTTATTTTGAATTTTCTATAAATAATTATTTTTTTAGTTATATTGTCATAATATATCACTGTAATTTTAGAACTAAGAAAATTTAAATACAGTTCCTTCATGTATTACCTCATTTTCGTTAGTAATTTTGTTTCGTAGTACCGTAAGTCTTTTCAGTAAAAGCTAGAAGTTTTTATTTCTAAGGGGATAATGAAATTATGCTTTTCAACAGTATAATTTAATTCATATGCAGCTTTCTGTACAATATTCTTCATTTTATATATTATCAACTGATCATCTGCGAATCTGATTATTAATAAAAAATTCTGTACATTATTGTATAAATTTAGTAATTTATATGTTAGCCTATATAGCCTAACAATGTAACTAATATATTGGTAAAATAAAGTGAGTGATAAACCAACCTTTTTTTCCTCAAACTATAAGATATAAGAGAGAGTTCATTTTGACACTCATATTCCAACTTTTGCATTATGCATGTTTTCATAACAGTAATTAAGTACAGTTACATATGATATCATTCGAATATCATCAAGAATGTCATAAAAATGTTATAGTCCATATTGAAGAGCTAGTACCATGCCTGATACGTTAGTTTTAAGCACCTACTCCAAATGTTCTTCCAATATTACATATTTACCGGGGAATACTATAATTCCATAACACTGAACGACAATTATTTAAACGAATTAATAAATAGCGTCAGTTAAATATTAGTGCAACTTTAATTATTTTAAACATTCCTTCAAGATTTCATTTTTAACTAAAAACCTAATCACCCGAAATTGTAATGACATATTTACTTGAAATATGACGTCACTGACTTGAGATTCTAACCTAACCTCATACATAACTTTGTATTAACCACATAAATTCCCAACGTTGTGACTGGAGTAAATTATATAATTATGTATATACCGGATGTACGAAAGATGCCATCCTAGAACAACAGGGCGTTATAAAGGTTATCCGGTGACAAGATTAAAGTCAAGAAATGCTACTCTGCCATCAGTAGTTACAGAGATATGGGGAAACTCATTAAGACAAAATGTGATAAATAATTTAACTCCAAAATAACCACATCGATATAGTTCATATCCGCGTTCCTCATGAGTGATCATCCTTATCAGGCTGCTTGTATGAAACTGGTTTATGGTTTGTAAACAATGGTATCTATTTCTTACTGGTATTATCCATTGTTAGCCACCGGCGTAGCTCAGTCCCTTCACGCGATTTCCTGCCGATCCGGAGTTGTGCTCGGGCGTGGGGTAGATTCCCGTTTGGGCTGATTATCTGAGTGGGTTTCTTCCGACGTTTTTCCAACCGTAAGGCAAATGTCAGATAATCTATAGCGAATCCTCGGTCTCGTCTCGCCAAATACCATCTCGATATCACCAATCCATCGACGCTAAATAACCTAGTAGTTGATACAGCGTCGTTAAATAACCACGTAAAAATTATCCCATGTTCCAATAAATAAGAACATCGCAAATATAAGTGTAATAATAATACTAATAATAATCACTGTGAGAGTATTTTTACAGAAAAAAAGAGTACTATGAAGAGGCAAAAGTACCTATCACATGAATAATGCTAAAGTAATATATGAATAATAAAAAACAAGAAACAAATCAAATACGTGTACTACGTAGTATCATTTACATAAGTAGCCTACGTGTTATATTAACAGTAGTAATAATAACAATTATTGTTGTTTTACTATTTTATTATTAGTAGTAGTATTTTTGTTTTCTTTGAAAATGCAAACTGTGCATAGTTATAGCACGAATGACCGTACAGGCTCGTGGGAATGATCTTGTGTATATTAGTTTCTGTAATTGTGCATCAATAAATGCAATTCATTCATTCATTCATTCATCCATTCATCCATTCATCCATCCATCCATCCATCCATCCATCCATCCATCCATCCATCCATCCATATTGACACAAGCCCTAATCCGACGTAGTACATTCTGAGTCGCCATTTGCAAGTGATTCTCTGTGACCAAAACGCAGGCAGCGTGTAGCATAGCAATGAATTGTTCCATTGATATTTGAAGAGTCCACTGCAAGAATGATGGATGTCACTTTCTTGTCGAAAATGAACCAAGACTGTCAATGCATAGCTTAAGACATATGAAGAGTCCACCGCAAGAATGATGGATGTCACTTTCTTGTCGAAAATGAACCAAGACTATCAATGCATAGCTTAAGACATATAGAATGTACATAGAGAGTTAGTTATGTGGCATTAACACTGATAGTCATTGTCCAGTAATGATTGGAAAATCACAGTTAAGCTTTGAACGCTAAGCATTTCAAACTTTCAATTGCTTCTCCTGCAAAATGTATTCCAAATGACATCCATCATTCTTGCAATGGACTCTTCATTTTTCACTATTTCTCTCTACAATATGATTTCATATAAAGTATTTTAATGGATTCAGATCTGGAAACCTAGTTAACCAAAATTCAGACTTACCACGATCTAAACAATTAGTGTCACTAAGACGAAAATGTTTTAGAAAAGATGATTTTATTAAGTCTGTCACATGTATGAAATTGTTTACGTAAGGTAGGCATACAATTATTTGTAGAATTAACATTTGCGCCATTTTACATGAGAAAATGCAAAAATAGGGATGAGGTTCTTGTCACTGTTTTGTATAATTTGACGTGCTCTGCCACGTCGTAATGTTCTGAAATGGCATTTTTCATACATAGTATACGAAGGTGTGATATTCTATCACTTTTATGCAGCTGGAATTATCTTATCTTATTGATTGTTATGGCCTTCAAATGTAATTTGTTTGTTTACGTTTCTAAATAAGCTTCTAGTTCACAAGGGTAGTTATGACATCGAAATTGCTGGCTATTGAAGAGACTGAATGGATCGGGTCTGCGGTTACTACTTATTGAGCCAATATTGCTAGGGAGGTAGAACGCCCACGGATGCAAGCCAGGGTCACAGTCTGGATCGGTTCAGCCCGCTAACCCGCAGAGGAGCCCATTAACTTCTTACCAGCACACTTGACACGCGAAACCACTGCAGAATTTAGATATGTTGAGAATCAAGACTGGCCGGAATATTAACTTGTTTAGTCAAATTAAGGTTTTGTTGAATGCTTAGCTATTAATTTCATTGCAATCATATTCTTATCGTCAACGTATACTGGTAATCCCTAATTCAATTTCTGCTGTAGTTCCAGGTATGTTTTATTCTATTTCACTTAAATAGGCTATTGCTTCTTTAGGTTTCCTAAATTTTACAGATGATCTGCTTGGGTGTGGATTATATTAATTTATTATTATAAAGTCATTATATTAGTATGAGACATTTCTTGCTGGTAATATTAACTTATACTAAAAAGATGGGAGAGTCCATACATGGCAGGAATGAAAATGAACCATGCATAATAGTAAATGAAAATCGTAGATGATTTAAATGACTACTACAAATCAACAGCGGGCAAAAATGGCTATTTACAGATGAATGGACTTTTAATGTTAACGGGAAAGTAAACCACATACCATTGCATTATTTGGGAAAGATACTGTAACTATTATTTCTATTTTACCACCACCCAACGGATAAAAATGTGACTTTTATTCTTAATAATTCACCCTACAACAATGGGTATTCCATGCAACACAGTAGTCGTTATTGCACTGCACAGAACGACAATGACAATACACGTGTATTATTGAGAACAACAATGTACTCCTAATTTCAATTAATTTTCACAAAGCACTATGTGCAGAACAAAACTGTCAGTTCTCAGTTCGCTTGCCTTGGCTAGTTATTTTAACTCACTGTTCAAGTTCACTGCACGTCGAACCCCGGTCTTCCGGCTACGGTCCACGACACGTCGAACTCGAGTCTTTCCACTTGCGGTCCACCACACGTCGAACTCAGATCTTCCCAGTTGATGTTCCCCGGTTTTCCAGATGCTCTCGAAGGCTGGCTTTCTTGCTCGCTCGAAGTCTCACTTATGGACTGACTTCCGAAGACTGATTCTAGCGCTTTTATTTATTACACCATAACTCCTGGAATCTTCGATTCGCGTGGCTTACAGAGTCTTCGAGATAGATTCGCGTCTCGATGCTTCCTTACTTCCGCCCAGCCTCAGTAGCTTTTCTCCTCCCTTTGCTCCGTACCGCTGCTAGCGTTAGGGGTTCGTGTTTCCGTTTCCCCGCGCCTTCCTTCTCGCTATATGCGCGCGCAACTCCCTGCCGCGACCAGAAAAATCCAGACGTGTGTCACAATACATACAGTATCTGTGCGAGCAGTTCTTTCCTAAGACGAAGATAAACAAGCCATGCCATGGAAGCCAAGTATCGGATCACAACTTAAAATGTGCTCTCATAATACACTCAGGGACAAAAAAACGAACACTTCTATATTTGCTTGTATTTTGTTGCCAATTACTTCAAAATGAAACAAAACCCATTTAAACAAAATAATGTTTCATTTAGCACCTTATACGACAACATTTGAAAAAAAAATCTGATGAGAAAATTTACAAAAAATTACAAAGGGCGTATAACTATGGCATCGTTAGGTCTGTTTTTTTTTTTTTCATTTTATGGTACCTTAAACATTAAAAACACTTTTTAGTAACGGGTATTACCCCCTCTGGCTTGAATAACTGCATCCATACGTCTTGGCATGCTCTCAATTTGGTTAGCAATGTCTTCTTGAGGAATAAGTTCCCATTCTTCGCCAAGTGCTCGCCTCAACTCTTGTAACGACTCTGGTCTCGGTCGTCTATTCTTAACACGTCGTCCCAGCATGTCCCACACGTGTTCAATTGGGTTCATGTCTGGACTCCTTGCTGGCCATGGAAGAACATGGATTCCCACTTCTTGGAGATAATCTCCGACCGCATGGGCAATATGCGGCCGTGCATTATCATGCATTAAAACAAAATTATCGCCTGCAAATTGGCCAACTGGCACAACATGATCAGCCAAACATTCATTTATATACCTAACAGCTGTTAGTCTTCCATTTTGAACAAAAACCAACTCTGTACGAGCATCCGTACACACTCCTGCCCAAACCATCACTCCACCACCTCCATACGGCACATTTTCGGAAATGCAACACTGTGAAAATCATTCTCCCCTCCTTCTCCAAACTCTTTCACGCCCATCAGGCGAGCACAGATTGAAACGGGACTCATCGGTGAACAGAACACAGCTCCACTGTCCATTTCTCCAGTCCCTGTGATCATTTGCAAAACTCAGTCGTTCAACTCGATGCATCCTGAGAAGTCTGGGACCAGTTGCAGGTCTACTTGATATCAGTCCACTTGCTTTCAACCTCCTTCTAACTGTTTTGGCCGAAATTGGGCATCCATGCATGTTAACAAATTGCTGGGCTACACTAGCAGCTGGCAGGTTGCGCTCCCTAAGAACTCTCAACACCATATACCTGTCTTCATTTGGATTTGTAGCTCTTGGACGACCCGAACCTGGTCTTCTGGTATATTCTAGGGTCTCTCTATACCGTTTTATGGCATCATGGGTTGTGCTTCTAGCCATATTCATAACATTTGCAATGTAACGTACACTGCGTCCATCATCGTAAAGGGCTACATATCGAACCACATCTTCAGGTCGCATCTTGTTTTAAGACAAATGTTACAACCCCACTTAAACTCAGAAAATGTAAAAAAAATAAATAACGAATGATAACGATAATGAAGCACAAAATGGTTGAGACAAAATTGTTATAGCTGAGACTCCGAAAGCAGAATTGGAATATTGGGTTGTAATGGCTTGTTTATAAAAGAAAAAACAATGCACAATGTATACACGTCTCCATAACAACAGATGGCTACCATAATATTGCATGAGAAGATAATGTTTTGCAAAATACCAGCAAATATTAAAGTGTGCGGTTTTTTTTGTCCCTGAGTGTATTATGTACTACATGAACAATTGTTTCAAACATTGAGAAATCGCTGAAGGAAAATAGAAATAAACAAATCCCAAAAAATCAGCGCTAATGCCAGTGTTGAGTGAACTGGAGTTAATTTCTACATTACTATTCCTAGGGTTTTTATGTGTTTTGTTCAACATTATCCATAACAAAGTAGTTTATAGGCCTACCTTTATATTAATTGTAATATATTTTTATTGGGTTATTTTACGACGCTGATAATGCCGGTGAAATGAATCCGGGGTCCAGCACCGAAAGTTACCCAGCATTTGCTCGTATTAATTATAATACATTGTTCAAAATAATTAACGTATCATGTTTCTGAAAATATTTATTACAATATTAATTTCTTACGTTGTTTCAAATACAGTATTTTTCAAATTGCTTAACATAAATTATTTAGTTCTTTCTACATCAAAAGCAATCATAAATCTATGCGGGCCTCACACCTCGCATCTCGCATGCGTCGGTTCAGAAAAACCAATCCTTTACGACAGCCGTGGCGAAAATGTGATCGTGCTCTGAGCCACTGTGTAACCTGCAACGTGCATAGCACTTATGGAGAGAGGCGGACACCCGAAGGGGAAGTGAAGCAACTTAGTAACGGATTTTAATTTTCCTTACATCAAGCACTTAAATATAATTTAATACAGTATATGGTTACAAACTAATATTTAGTACGTGTAACGAAGAAAACAACGAATAAGAAAAACACAGGACACATTATCACAACCTAAAATTAATTGTCTTCAGAATGTCTCTGCAACAGAGTTTCAAAATCAGGAATTATGTACTTAGTGCCAGTCATAGTTGATCACGAAAGTATTTGTCTGTCAGTCGTGATCTAACTTTGGTTTTTATATTTTCATTGTTGAAAATAATTTTTCACAAACGTAAGTTGTAGCGAACATGGCTTCGACAGAGGAAGCAAAAGAACGAAGCTTCGGATATTTATTTTTTGGTAAAGATTTGAAAAGTTCAACATTTGTCAAATCCTTACAGCTAGCTTTCATTTATCATCACACTGTATATCTGTGAGTTTAAATTGAAGATCTAACCGCATTATTCGTACATCTGCTGAAAAAGAATCGATGTACAGAGATGATGATGATGATGATGATGATGATGATGATGATGATGATGATGATAATAATAATAATAATAATAATAATAATAATAACACTTAACCTTTTAATGTTCCATGAGTAACATATAACATAATGCCGTTTTATATCATACAACAGTTTTCCTCGTAATACTTGTGAACAAATCATACATTTTAATATTCTCATCATATTGGCAAAAAAAAAAAAAAAAAAAAAAAAAAATGCGTCCTCCCATCCTACTTGAAACTTTCGTTTTAGTAGAGGTACATGGTTTCGAGAGAGACATTGCGACGATACGCCACTCGCACGTCAGAGACAAATACAAATGGAACGGAGTTTGACTCCAGCGAGTGAGAGTGGGAGTTGAGGGAGGTAGGAAGCAAGAGAAATACATAGCTATAGTTGGGAGCCACAATGTGCTCGCGAGTCACATTTTCGCCATGGCTGCTTTACGACTTTCCTTTGCCGAGAGGGCGGGCGGGCAAGGCTTGATGACAGTGCTCTGAATTGGGGACCACTGCCATAGAGGAACTGGAATACTCGAAGGAAACGTCTGTGTTGCCTTGACCACGGGCTTGCCCAACCAAAGTTACAAATTCAGGGTAAAGCGGAATTTGAACCCGGGCCCCTCAATTTTAATCCCTGTCCTCAAGCACTAAGCCACTGTGGCGGCGGTGTAATCAGAATATCTGTTTTCAGTTTTATCTTCTTTCTTCCCATTTTAACCAGCAGAGCATACAACGGGGTTTTAAAGAATATAGGCTGGCTGAATGTTGACGTATGCACGCACCACGTAACAATATAACAGAATGCAGGTAATGTGTATGTCACCACAGTTCACTCCGCTACAAGTTTAAACGAATAATGAACAGTCGGTCAGAAGCGTCACCTTTGTCATGTAAAAGTAATTACTAAACGAACTGTTGAACACAGCGCTTAAGTTAATTACAAGTATTCGTGCTTTATTCAATTTACTCGTGTTATAACGGCATTTCATTGATATATCTCGTACATTAATACAGACACAACCGTCCTACAGTGACATCATAGAGATATTAAAGACAGCTATGTAGTCTTCTTCTGTGGTATTTCAAAACACCGATTAAATGCTGTGTTTAATCGATATTTTCAGCAGTAATAGGATTTACTTTTTCCAATAAGATTTATTACATCAAACTTAACCTCTACACTGCGGCCAAACTACAAAAAAATACTATAGACTATATTTTAGTGATATATTCTTACAATAACCTCCAACTCACTCGTTCATATTTTCATAACGTAAGGAAGAGACTAGTGAAGTGCTTTGCAACGAGTGTGGCATTGTATGGGGTAGAAACATGGACATTACGACAAAGTGAAGAGAAGCGAATAGAAGCATTTGAAATGTGGATATGGAAAAGAATGAAGCGTGTGAAATGGACAGATGAAATAAGAAATATAATTGCGTTGGAAAGAGTGGGTGAAGAAAGAATGATGCTGATACTGATCAGGAAGAGGAAAAGGAATTGGTTGGGTCACTGGCTGAGAAGAAACTATATACTGAACGATGTACTACAAGGAATGGTGAACGAGAGAAAAGTTCGGGGCAGAAGAAGATATCAGACGATAGATGACATTAAGACAGGTATATAGATCATAGGCGGAGACTAAGAGGAAGGCAGAAAATAGGGAAGATTAAAAATGCTAGGTTTGTAGTGGAAGATTTGCCATTGGGCAGAAAAATATGAATGAATGAATGAATGAATGAATGAATGAATGAATGAATGAATATGAATGAATGAATATGAATGAATGAATATGAATGAATGAATATGAATGAATGAATGAATGAATAAATGAATAAATGAATGAATGAATGAATGAATGAATGAATGATCAATTATTATATAAATAAGTTTTCACTTGAATACATATACATAAAGAAATTTTATTGTCGTTTTCAGTTTACTAAATCCTATTCGTAATTTACGTTATAAGGAACTTTTCTAGAAATAATCAATTCACAATTTTCCCCTCTTTTACATAACTGGGATTCATTACTTTTGAATATTCAAACTAATTATCATACAAAATCTTCTTACAGTTTTTATATGTTCATGTTATATATTTTATTTGGACATATATTGTCATCATTTATTGCTGTATTTTGTAATTTTTACATGCATATGTCCATAGCTTCAAATACTTGGGGTGTACTATAAGCAGTAACATGTGCTGCAGCCAGGAAGTCAAAAGGAGGATAGCAATGGCAAAGGAACTGAGGAAGTAAAGTGCTTTGTGTGGAGTGTAGCATTGTATGGGGAAGAAACATGGACATTACGACGAAATGAAGAGAAACGAATAGAAGTATTTCAAAAGTGGATATGGAAAACAATGGAGCGTGTGAAGTGGACACACAGAATAAGAAACGAAGTTGCGTGTGGAAAAAGTGAGTGAAGGAAGAATGACGCTGAAACTGATCAGAAAGAGAAAAAGGAACTGATTGAATAACTGACTGAGAAGAAACTGCCTACTGAAGGATACATTGGCAGGAATGGTGAACGGGAGAAGAGTTCGGTTAGAAGAAGGTGTCACATGATAGACGACATTAAGATATATGGATCATATGAGGAGACAAAGAGGAAGGCAGAAAATAGGAAAGACTGAAGAATGCTGCGTTTGCAGTGAAAGACCTGCTCTTGGGCAGAATACTATGAATGAAATGAATGTCCATAGCATAAATTTCGTACTATGCAAAATAAGAATTATGTATAGTAACAGTTTTGGTAATAAGCTTACAGAAAATGTTGAAAAACTTTGTTTTCGAGGAAATAAACTTTAAATATTCAGTCACTTGTTCACGATTATCTCAGTTAAACTCTCCGTTGCATACATTGCATCTCAGTTGCTGTCTTCTTCATTTGCTCCCCTGCTGACAGTTTTGCTAGATGTTGTTTCCTGCGAATACTTATAGGGTGCTATTCATAGACATTTCGCAGCACGCGCTACGAGCGTACTAAGGCTAGCCCCGGCTATCCACTGGTTACTTGTACAGAATTAATATCATATCCTATAAACACTAGTTTATGAATACGAAAAACGCTGATCATCCACCGGAAATCCGCGCTAAAAATCTCAATGAATACGGCCCATAGTGTCTTCCTATCGTGATTCAGCACTACGTATCAAGCGATTTTTGCCTCTCACGGCATTATTTTTTTCTTTGTTCCTTTTTTTTTTATTTTTGCGTTAGCAATTCACATTAATACCAGTCACATTTTCTTTCAATTTTCACTCGCTTCATACCTTATGTTAAAATCATTTATGATAGAATTCATAGCAACCGTTTCTTCAGGATATTTCGACCAGATCACAGAAATTAAACTTTCATTTGCGTTCTTCGTTGACCAGTTACGTGTAGATGACAGAGAATTGGCTGAATTTCAGATCGCGCCGGAACAAGCAAGACAGAACCAGGAAATGCTGAGATCAAGAATACAGAAGAAGAAAACATATGTAAAGAAATCAGGTAAGTACCACAAATGCAATGAAGTTTAGTGACAAGAGTAAAAATTCAAGTGATTCGGGAAGTGATTTGACTAGATTTGTGGGAAGAAAGGTCAGTGCCGAGAGGAAAAGTGAAATTGTTTCTGTGAGTGCAAGGGCTGAAATGGTAAGAAGTGAAGAGAAGAAAAAGAAAGAAGAGTTTATAACAGAAAAGGGTGAATTGGATGTTTCTGGTCCACAGACTGCTAAGGACATAGTAAGTAAAATAAAACCTGAATTAGAGGAGTGTAATAGAAAGTTAAGTAAGACGATAGAGATCATGGAAATAGGCCTACCTATGGTGGAGGAGGCTAGCTAGGATAGCGAAGTATAATATGTAGAAAATTAGTGAGATCTGAAAATAGAATATACACAAGTAACAGACATAATAACGAACATATTGGACGATGGTATAGTATGTTTTAGTAACAAGTATTATTAGAAACAGTGTGTGTTCGATATAGACTAAGTGAACTGAAAATCAAGAACGGAGTGATAAAAGTGTCAATTTTGAATTAATTAGAGGAGTGTAATAGGAAGTTAAGAAAAACGACAGAGATAATGAAAATAAGTGAGGAGTATGGTGGAGCTAGGATAGCGAAGTATAATATGTAGAAAATTAGTGAGATCTTAAAATGGTATGTAAACAAGTAAGAGACATAATAACGAACATATTGGACAATGGTGTAGTATGTTTTAGTAACAAGTATTATTACGAACAGTGTGTGTTCAACATAAGTGAACGGAAAGTCAAGAACAGAGTCGGAAAAGTGTCAATTTTGAATTATCTAAATTAAGTTGTTAGGTTTGAAAGGTGGGAATACTGATCAATTTAAATGGGTGGAAAGTTAAATTATAAGAGCGTCTACCAAAGGTATATCTGTAATAGCTGTAATTGTGGCACCGGATAGAAAATTGTGTGGTCCACGTTACATGGATGTAAATATTGACATCAAATACCATATCATATCATATCATATAGCATATCATATCATATCATATATCATATCATATCATATCATATCATATCATATCATATCATATCATATCATATCATATCATATCATATCATATCATATCATATATCATATCATATCATATATCATATCATATCATATATCATATCATATCATATATCATATCATATCATATATCATATCATACCATACCATATCATATATCATATCATATCATATCATATCATATATCATTTGCGTTCTGTACTTTCCTTGAAATGGTTCTATTCAACAACTTCTTGATAAACGACCAAGATTTTTTAACAACTTCCTTTGTTAAAGTTGTCTTCATACATTCTTTCGTGGTTAACGGCAGCCCAATTAGATAACAAAAAACGCCATGAATGTTCCCGACCAGAATACTTTAAGTTCATGTGAGTTAAATCTTAAAACATGTAGCGATATAGTTTAGCAAATATTGCATCTCTGATATTTTCAAACTCTGGAGCATTGTCTTTATAGTCATACTGGAACAATTCCATAATATATATCTTCCTTTAGACTGCCTGGCTTTTCTCTACCAAGTGTGACTCCATTTGCTCGATACTCAGTCACTCTATTTTTTTAGTCCAGTGCCCAGCAGTTCAGCAGCGTGATTGATGCTTTCTTGTTTTTCTACTCACACACCTACACAATACACAACCAACTCCTGATATTTGTAGGTCTTTAAGTCTCCATCCAACAGTACAGTGGAGTATCGTATCCTACACTTTGCTAATGATCTGTTTTAAAGAATTTCAACTGCTGCTACCACCACAGCGCTGAAGTAATCAGTGTAAATGCAGCCACATTCGCCAACTCCTTTATGTTTTGTTAGCTATTCCTTATACCCCTCACATTTCACGTCGAGTGGTTTACTTTTTTGTATACAGTAGTGGCAAAAAAAAAAACGGACCGACCCATGTAGCTGATTTCAGAGCCTTGTTCATTCCAGAGCACGATAGACTGGTAACTAAGACTTTCGTGGTTCGAATCCTGCCTTGAAAGTAAACTTTTTGTTCCTTATTCAAATTTATTCCCAATACTTTTCGATTGCAGCAATATTTTACTACTTAATTAACTTATTGTTCCCAGAACATGAATCATACCAGCAATCGAAAAGTATTGGGAATAAATTTGAATAAGGAACAAAAAAAAAAAAAGTTTCCTTCGATTCGAACCACGAAAGCCTTAGGTACCAGTTTATCGTGCTCTGGAGTGAACAAGGCTCTGAAATCAGCTACAAGGGTCGGTTCGGTTTATTTGCCACTACTATACATACTCCACAGCATTTTGTGAAAGACTTGTAAAGTTAAAATATTTTAGATTGTGATTGAAAGATGAAGTCTTATTTAGTCTAAAGTCTCTGCGACACAAACAAGGCGAATCTTCCAGAAACATATGAACTGCTGAAATTACACGTTTAATACAGCATAATCCTTAAACAGTGATAGTAACATGGGAGAAATGATAGTAGGAGGAAGAAGAATAAAGTCTGTAAAATTTGCTGATGATATGGCGTTGTTAGGAGAAGAGGAGATGATACTAAGACATATGCTACTGGAGCTAAATGACAGCTGTGAGCAGTATGAATCAAGATAAATGCCAACAAGAAGAAGACCATGGTCATAGGAAGAAAAGT
This sequence comes from Periplaneta americana, assembly GCF_040183065.1. NCBI lineage: Eukaryota > Metazoa > Arthropoda > Insecta > Blattodea > Blattidae > Periplaneta > Periplaneta americana. Next base: position 119,638,199 of record NC_091118.1, on the reverse strand, counting down.
AAAGAAGGTAAACTTGCGAATTCTGAATGAGGCAGTAGAGAAAATGGACAGCTTCAAATACTTGGAATGTACCACACTCTAGTATATACAGTCACGAAGCTTGAGTTGTGTGAGTGCTAGGAACAATAGACTGTGCAGGTACTATCTCGCATTGTCTGTGATGAGGCGATATTAGCGATCCTAGTGGTTAGCAAATATCCATGGATGCATATTTACTACGTATTGAGCTTCGAGACTGTGTATACTAATCCTCATTTCAGTTTGGTTGATAGGCCTTCCCCTCTACTCACACTCTCAACCATCAGTGAAGGGGGAGACGCTACTATCCATCTTATTAATTTTCGACTAATTGACTTTCAACATAGTGAAAAATTATATTATTGAAAATGTTTACTGATACTCTATATTTCGAAATTCTATACTAAGCATTTATATTTCAGTTTATTGCTGTTTATATAAACTGGCACATTAAAGAGCTACCGAAAGCAGAAGATAAATGTTTTCTCCACAGCTAGTTGCTACTCTACAGCATACGCAATGGGACAATCTGCACTGTGTCGCTCCTCCCTGACTTTGTAATGCAAACTAACATTCCTTACTATAAATGAATGGATTATTTATGAAATGGCCTAAGTCGTTATTTTGTGAAAATGAGTTTGTAATGTAAAAACTGCTCTTTGGGTATAGATAGATACATCGATTTAGATATGAAGAGGACTAAGTTTCACACTTTAAATGCTTTGTAGAATTTATGATACAATTTTTATTTCACCCTTAATTTCAAAATTTGGGCTTATAAGCAGTTTTTCTTTAACTGCTAACAATTTAGTATTCAAGACTTAGGCCCTTTCATAAATAACCCATTCAAATACTAGTTGAAAATATTTAAGAACGACACTAAAATATACTCAACCACGTAATTATCAAACATCTGTGTCACTATATTTTATATTCACTTATGTACTTTATTTTAGATTTAATTTCTTGTATGTACAACTTGGGGGGTTCAGGTATAAGAGGTAACAGCTACCGCCCTATTACTAACGAACTCAGGGCAAGTAGAAGGGGAAAGAAATGCCTTCGCATCCTCTCAACTTGTATGAAATGTCGTTTAGACTGTGGTTGTACTATTAATAACCAGTAACATGAGCTGCTGCCAAAAAGTCAAAAGCAGAATGACAATGGCAAAGAAAGCTGTTAATAAAAAAAGGAGCATCTTCTGCGGACCTCTGGAGAAAGAATTAATAAAGAGACTAGTGAAGTGCTTTGTGTGGAGTGTAGTATTGTATGGGCTGGAAACATTGACACTACGACGAAGTGAAGAGAAGCGAATAGAAGCATTTGAAATGCGGATATGGAGAAGAATGGAGCGTGTGAAATGGACAGACAGAATAAGAAACGAAGCTGTGTTGGAAAGAGTGGATGAAGGAAAAAAGAATGAGCTGAAATTGAACAGAAAGAGGAAAAGGAATTGGCTGGGTCACTGGTTGATGAGAAGAAACTCTCTACTGAAGATGCACTTGAAGGAATGGTGAACGTGAAAAGAGTTCAGGGCAGAAGAAGACATCAGATGATAGACGACATTAAGATATATGGATCATATGCGGAGACAAAGAGAAAGGCAGAAAATAGGAAAAACTGGAGAATGCTGAGTTTGCAGTGAAAGACCTTCCCTTGGGCAGAACACTATGAATAAATGAAGTGAAAACATTAATAATAATAATAATAATAATAATAATAATAATAATAATAATAAATTATTCCCTCCGAAAGGCACTGCCTGCTTGTAAGAACGATACAACTTTATGTTTCTTCCACCCTCACCTTGTAGGACTAGACTTGACTCAGTGCGGACACGCGAAAATGAACTTTATGAACTACTCTTGACATGCTTAGGAATTAGTTGAACGCACTGTAACTTCCTTGGTTTTTTTTTTACTTTACGAAATACGGTGTTACTTTTATATCCGAAGAAGGGATTGAGAAAACCGATTAGGCAATTTTTTTTATTAAAACAATGAATCAAGGCCCAGCGCTATAGACACTCCCGCCATCTTAGAAAACAAAAAACAAATGGCCACACTTTTTTTTTTTCAAGAAGAGTGAATTTAGTCTGGTCGAGCTCACACCCCAAATAAAAATGTAACGAGCTGCTGACGTTTCAATAATCAATTTTCAATCGACCAATGTCAATGATGTTTCAGATCTCAACAAGTTAAAAAATTGATTTGTAGTGTTAGTACACAAGTTTATACCAATATTAATATCCCAACATAAAATTATTGTTAGACTGCAAAAACACAAGGCAATAAGTAATTTCTCCATTATTTCCATAAACATATTCATATCACCATTTGGAGATCGCTATACAGATAAAATAATAATGTCAAATCCAATATCGTAACAGCAACTACTTCAAAGACTTTTTCAGTGCAAAATTTAGGTACGTCAAAGACTCTGAAATTGATATTATTCCTAAGATAAATGGCTCCACCACCACAAGAATAAACACTACGATAAAATGTACTACAACACACAAAACCTTCGAGTGCAGCAAGATCACTTGTTAACGTTGCACCAATTTTCAGAAACACAAAAACATGAAGAGTTTTCATCATTCAAAAAAAATCACCAGTTCATTAAGTTTGTTAAATATTAACTGGACATTTAAAGAAACTATATTAAACACAACGCCATTATTAGAAAGATCGTATATAGACTGGCGATCATTCACTTGCGGTGATATGGACTCTAATCGTTTGTCTATGTTTTGTTGACACTGAAATTTCGTACACAAATATTCTTGGGTTGAAGATATGGGTTAAACGCAATATCAAGATCCTGCTCGAAAATATCCAATCTAAAGCAAGAATAAGAATTAGGTTGTCTAGACACTAATTTTCACAAGACACAGCTGCAAGGTTGGGTTTCAAGTAGTCTAGAAGTGTGTCGGATTCAGTATCTGGAGGAAGATGAAAGACATGTAGTGAACATGTCTTCAGAACACTTTGTAATTCGCCATTAATTTTATCTTAGTACCAATAACAACTTCGCTAATGGGTTTGTTACTTTTCACTATTTGAACACATGTAACTTTCTCGTGGCAGTTTTCGAATTTAGGCTAACTGGATTATTAATACTATTCAAATTTACATTGTTATTATTATGATTATTAACAATTGAAATATTGGCAACGTTAGATAGTTTACTGTTTGTTTTACTTTTCGAAGAAATAGTTTGTTTTTCAGAAGCAGCACTAATAACACTATTATCTATAGTTGAGTCGAGCTGTGGAGTAAGTGAAGTCAATAATTCAACATGCTTGTTTAATAAAACATTTTTTTCTTGCATTTCATTAATTCGCAGATCTTTCTGCATTAGTAGATACTGTATTTTACTATTCCAATATTAATCTTGTTGTTATAGTCAGCCGGTTCTGATAGGGTATCGCAAAGCGACACATCAACACTGTTTAAATTAGTACTAATACTAGTAGAATCACAACATTTCATAATATTGTCGTCAATTACTTTAACGTTGCATAATTTAGCACAGCTCTGGTGAAACACGTTATTGCAATCAAGGCTCTTAAAACCAGATATGACACGTTTGCAATATCGTTTACATATATCATTTACTATCACTGTTGGCATTTATGTGGCGAGTATGCTTAAAGTACTTGAGTACAGTACGATTATTTAGTCCTGACAGTCGCCTGGGTCAGGCGAGTCCATTTAGTTACGCCAAGGGGTGTTTGCGTTAGTCACTCACTTCCCTCGGAGCGATTGGATGTCATGCGTGCGGTAGAGCGGCATGTTTCTAGTACAATTAAGCTGTACTGCAATCCTTTACCGACCGCTCGCTCCTATCTCTACTCCGGAGCTCTCCCCACTACTCCTATTACTTCCCCTATTTCGCGTCGCTGAGCTGTCAGGACTAAATAATCGGTCTGTAACAAGCAGAACACGTCTTACCCAACGACGACTAACGACCAACGAGATGTTGATACAGAGTCGTAAAATAACCCACTAAAAATAATTGAGTTTGAAGACTGAAAGCTTTTGTGTTCTAGTTGTTTTGAACTAGAGAAAATTCCATAACATTTTGTCGGTCTATTTCTGAGAATCTGTATGAAGTCGTTAAGCCATATTTAAGCAATAGGTACAAAACGCAAAATATCGCCAAGAAACATTTGAAAGTCTCCAGATTTTTCTATAATGGCGATGCTGATGTTCCGTTATGTGATTGTTAAATTATACCAATGCTTTAATTGGTCTACGATTTAAATTATCAGTGAATCGCTCAACGAAACAGATTCAGAATCGTTCAACATGGTTCTTATTGAGGTTATTAATAGGGAAAAGACTGCAGTATTCTCAACAAAAAAAAAAAAACTGACAACCAGTACCTACCCTACAAAATACAAAGCGATACAAAGTCTTTTTTTTTTAACTAGAGCTCTTTTTCCTGTTGGATATTATGACCTGTACCTTGCAGCATGTATTCCATTGCGTCGGACTTCACTTGAAACTTTTCAATGTATTCATAATAATGATGTGAAAATGTTAGTTTTAACGAGAAAATTATACGCCCAAATTAATTAAATTCAGAATTTTCATTAGACTCGCTAGAACTGCTTTCAAATAACATCACATTTTATTGCGTTAGTTTAATTATTAAGGTTCACGGTTACTGAATAAATGGATTTAATATATTAATATAACTTATTTATATCCTTTACAATTATTTGCACTATTACATTTTACATATCTAGAACAATTTTAGATAATGTGTTAGCTTTAGAAATAAAATGTATTAATTTGTGAAATTACTTCTGCATTGTAAAATATAACACTTGTAAATCGTGCAAAATTACATTTGTAAAGATTTGAGTTTCTTTGTAAAGTTTAACTTTATTAATCGACCATTCTCTCTGTGAAACGGCAGTTGCTTACACTTATATACAGTGCGTTGCTATTACGTCGCCTGTGCAGTACGATCGCTCTCTTATTCTAATCATAGAGTATGTCTTTCTCTTTCCTACAGAGTAACAACATGAGATCGCAGCGCCGTTGTTTACGTTCCACTTACCAAGTATAAGTTCAGTTTGTTGGTTATTATTTAACGACGCTGTATCAACTACTAGGTTATTTAGCGTCGATGAGATTGGTGATAGCGAGATGATACTTGGCGAGGTGAGGTGAGGCCGAGGATTCGCCATAGATTACCTTGCATTTACATTACGGTTGGGGAAAACCTCGGAAAAAACCCAACCAGGTAATCAGCCCAAGCGGGGATCGAACCCGCGCCCGAACGCAACTTCAGACCGGCAGGCAAGCGCCTTAACCGACTGAGCCACGCCGGTGGCTAAGTTCAGTTTGTGAATTCCCTAAAACATGTAACTTTTGGGCCGATCTACACAGGGCATCTGGGGCTAACGTAAATATGTAACTGTAGTGGAGGACGTTTGGGTCGATGTAAACATCAATTTTCTTTCTCGCATTATGCAGACTTGAGACTGACAATACAAGTTGTGAGCTTGGTATGGTTAAAAATATTATTATTTATATGAAGTTCATATTATTAAGTTAGTAAATATTTAATTTAAGATTGAATTTGTATATGAATAAAATATATAGATGATTGGATATAGTTTTTTATATTCGTTCAATGTCATATTTATTACACCCTATCACTTGTGGATTTATTGCGTGAGGTTTACTCGTAACATTATTTTACCTTTTTTGTAGTCATTCCAGGTGTCGATCAGAAAACTCTCTTTCCTCCTTTCCGCGTAATGGGCAAGTGACTGACAAAAATTGTTTTGCTATTTTGTTAGGATTTTATTTAGGAATTTACAACTTAGTCATGTCACTTGTTCATTAACTTTTGGTTAATACCGGTATATTGTATCTACTACCTACGCCAGCCGTTTGCAATTTTTTACTGTTTGTAATTTGTTCAACTGTAATGTACCGGTATCTTACTTTTATCAACATTTCTGTACATCATAATTGTTCTGATATATTTATTTTCATTATTTAGTGTGATATTCGGATTATATTATTATTATTATTATTATTATTATTATTATTATTATTATTATTATTATTATTATCATTAGGTTGGTGCCTAAGTTCGTAGCGTTTTTATTTCCGAATGATATGGTTTTATTTATCGATTATCATTTTTTATTTGAAGATCAATTGTTGTGCTTGAGTTTAAATACTGTAGTTTTCATTTTTGCAGATAGTGAGAGCGTATTCCGAATCTCAGCGCTGAGCAATATGATGGCATCACGGTGTTCCGAATTACAACAATGTCACTGATGCTCCACCGGTGTCGCACCGGTTCCATCAGCGTCCAGAGGTGGTGGCAGTCTCCATTAGCCGCAATCAGTGAATCTGATTGGTTCTTGTATAGGGTGGGAATTAGCAAACGAATGACATCGTGCACTGTTGTGTCATGGCGGTGTGTTCTGCTTTGGTTCTGCTGTATTGTCTGTAATGAGCACAACGTAAAAACAATATGTTAATGGCTTATGAGCGAATATGTCAAAAGACCAGTTATTAATACTGGTTCAAGAAATAAATTGTTTATGCTCTCTTTTCTTTGAACTAGATGACAGTAAGAAAATTTCGCAAAATCTTGCTAGCGTAGCATAGACAACAACTTGTACAGCCGCCATGATAGCCATTGAACCTTCCAGCAGTTTTGTTCCTATTTCGCTGCAGTGCGACGTAATTGTTGTCCACCGCTCCGGTGAGATTCGGAATATGCTGTGAGTGTAGCCATTGACGCTAGAAAATGAAGTGTGAAGTGGAGAAAGTGGAACATTTCCGACATATTCTTCTTTTTGAGTTCAATAGAGGGACGAAAGCACCGGAGGAAACCAGAAACATTTGCGCCGTGTATGGGGACAATGCTATAGGAGAGGGCACGGCAAGAAAAAGGTTTTCTCGTTTTAAGGAGGGTCTGTTGACATTAGTGATACTCCACGTTCAAGAAGACATTCGGGGTTTGATGAAGACCGTTTAAACACATTAATTCACAATGATCCACGTCAGTGTACCCGAGAACTGGCAAATTTGATAAACTGTCACCATTCCACCATCGTGCGACATTTACTGCCACCAACTGAGATGTCTTGCACACGCAATCCAAGAAAAACGACCAACAAGTCTGCGTGAAGTGATGCTGCTCCACGATAACGCCCGTCCGCACTCTGTTAACCTGACACAGAACACTATCCAGGAGTTGAGTTGGGAAGTCATTCCGCACCCACCTTATTCACCTGATCTTATGCACTCAGATTTTCACCTTTTCCATTCTCTATCGAATAACCTTCATGGAACTTCCTTTTCGGATGAAAATGCGCTCCGAACATGGCTTGACGACTTCTTTAACTCAAAACCACGCGATTTCTACAGGCGTGGAATCTAAAAACTACTCCAGCGTTGGCAGACTGTTGTAAATAGTGAAGGAGAATATGTTGTTTATCTTTAACTTCTCTCTTATGTGCATCTGATGTGTTTAATAAATTATGAAAAATCGCTAAGAATTTATGCACCCGTCTAATATTATTATTAGTCTTTTTATAGTTGTGTGCGTTATTGAGAAATTCAAAGACTTCCTAGTCCTAGTGACAGTAGACTTCTTGAATCCTATTAACAGTCATTTATTGAACACGACATTCTCTTTTTCATTCCGAAGCGGACATAAAAATTGAACTCAATCCCTGAGGACCCGCGCCCGTATCACAACAACCATGAAATATTCAAATAACATAGCAACTAATAATAGACCTATATCAAAACAAGATTCCTCTCGGGTTTCTGCGAATGGAAAACAAAATCGTGACAAAACTTTCAGTAGCCTACTTTTGGTAGACCTAAATTCCAATGATACTCCAGCAAATAGCCTTTTTGTCTCCATGACGTCAGTCCAGTCCAGTAGTACATTCGCATATTGCTTTTGTGCATTTTAACGTATGTCATAATAACTGATATGGATGTGAGGGGAAATTAGGAACAGTTATTGCTGTCATTATAACTTCACTAACGACCTGTTACATAAAACGACATTTGGCCTCGGAATACAAGGGTGTGAAATTGACTTGACTTGGAATTATTATATTGGGTATATGCAAATGGTCGCGGCAATTTACATTATTCAGTACAATTTTTACAACTATAATAATAACACAGACCAAGCGCGACGTGGATTACAATTGAAAACATTTCGATGATAAATTTATATTTTTTCTGGAGTTATGTTGTGAGAATGTTAATGAAAACAGCAGTAAAAATGGATATGTCTATAATTCAAATTAACAAACACAACGCAAACACATACACACTATAGGTACATATTTTTGTAAAAAATTGTTGTGTATAAATAGAGGCCGTAAAGCTTCTCTAAGAGTAAAAATAAATGCTTACTGTGCATTAATTTTTTATTTTAGTAGATTATTTTACGACGCTTTATCAACAGCTTAGGTTATTTAGCGTCTGAATGAGATTAAGGTGATAATGTCGGTGAAATGAGTCTGGAGTCCAACACCGAAAGTTACCCAGCATTTGCTCATATTGGGTTGAGGGAAAACCCCGGAAAAAACCTCAACCAGGTAACTTGTCCCGACCGGGAATCGAACCCGGGCCACCTGGTTTCGCGGCTAAACGCGCTGACCGTTACTCCACAGGTGTGGACTACAGTGCATGAATGATAGTTTATAGATATGTTGGATTTTAAATCCGTGTGTTCAATTTACTTTAAGTTCTCTTACACGTAAAGAAACAAATCAAAAGATCTCACTCGTTACAAAATTCAACTGTGGCAACGAATATGCCCATGAATTTAAATACTACTAAAATTATATTAGTTCAAACCATTCTGAATTAAAGAACACATTTATTTTGGTAGCACTAACATTCAAATGGAGAGGTGAACTAGTGGCTAGAATGCTGAATTTACAATACTGTAGTCCCGGATTCGATGCCGGCGTATCCCTAATTTATAACCTGTGTTGGTCAAGCCTGTGGTCCAGGTAACACAGGAATTTTCTCCGGTTTTCTCCGAAAGCTCTGGTTCCCCTCTGGCATCCCAAAAAATCTCCACAATCATCTCATCTCAACTACTGTGTCAGTAAATTGATCTGCACAACTGGTTTCATATTGGTGAATAACGAACAATCAAATAACCGGCATTAGTACTGAATAAATATAACAGGCTGAATGGAGTAATTAGAAGATATTTTGTAAATCGTATGTCAAAGGCGCTTCAACTAAGATTATACAGGGACATCATTTTATTTTTATTTCAATTTTTATTATACCTGAGTTTTTAATGTACTTCACTCCCACCCCTTCTACTAATGAAGTTCCCCTCTACACACAGCTCCAAGACCGCATATAGTAAACAGCACTGAGTGAGTATAGTACGTTCCAGAAATATGTTCGCGTTTTCCAGTGACGAAAGAGCTTTCAATATTGAATCATATTTTCGCACAGGTGCTGTCCGTTTGCCTACGTCGCATCCCTATTTCCTCCACCTGCTTCTGTTCTGTTCGCCCCTCTGCAAAAGCAGGGCTGTCTTAGCTCTTTTCTGAAAACATTAATTTCTGTTAGGAATTGGACGTTTACATAATATTATACAACTGTTTAAAATAACTTAAATAAAAGGGCCTCATTAAGTAATTCACTGTCACGTGATTTTCCCCCTTTCTACGATCCTGCGACATAACCACTTGTACAGTAGATAGAATGTCTGAGTAATTTTATCTGTGCAGTCGGGCAGAATTGAAGATTGAATTTACAGTACGTAAGGTACTCTTTTATAGAGTAGGTACAGAATTATTTCAACATGAGTTACTAGTACGAAGGACGAAACTGGCAATTGGCATTAGATGCAATAGTCTATAGTGCGATAATATGCACAAAAGAACTGAAGCCTGTATCGAAATAATGTGTTTAAATATCCATATTAAGATTATTTTTCAATTTAACTTCATTCTCTATATTGTACGCTAATGTGCTGTAGACAGTATAATATACACTGCATAATGAATATGTTCGCATGGATAACTCAGTTCGTGAGTAAAAACATTTATTCTTAATACTGTACTGCATTTTGATTAAACAAAAACCCAATAAAAATTATCGAACTCAAAATCGCGATATTTTGTAGTTTACGTAAATGGATGAACTACTTTTCTTCCCTCCTATACCTAGTAAAGTGATTTGTTTGTGTTTTATGCTAGTATCATCGAACTACAGTCGTGGAAAGGGATAGCAAACTGTGTTTCCGGTTCTCTAAACGTATAGCCAGGTTAATATTAAAAATGTTAGTAAAAAGAAAATGATGTCCCTATATAATTCAATAGCCAAACAAGTGCTCATATTTCATTCTGAATCTTTGACGATTAAAGAAGAGACAAAAAATAACGTATAGAAGCCCAACAATTGCGTTTTCCTAGTGGCTACTGGAGGTTACCGGAAGAGATCATATCTCAAATGAAGTCATAAGAAATGAGTTACAAATCAGCAGTATTGTGGAGGATATATCAAGTTATAAAAGGTAATGGAGAGATCGTGTGCAGAAAATGGCCGCAGGCAGACTGCCTAAAATGCCCTTGCTTACAGGGGATGGAGAGATGTCGGGAGACACACCAAAAGATGATGTGTGAATAGTTTCGACTATCAGATGCAGTGTTGCTTCGAGACTGAGTCTCATGGAATGAGAAATGTAGCCTAACGAGAAGGCTCCGTCTTGTTAAATGTAATTGAGCAGAGTATAAAGACAAAAAAATATATATCAAATTTTTATTTTAAATTCCAAACATTCTTACAATACCATACATGCTTAAATAACAATCACGAACATCATAAATTTTTCACGCAATTATCGGGATTTGATTAAACTCCTGTCGATTTTTGACAATTCTTTCTGAAAAGCTATGCATGAATATCATAATTATTATTATAAACAGTTTTCCAATGAATAATCTACCACTGGTGAAAATGGTGACGACTGAAATAATACTTCGCGAAATTAGTGCCATGAGGTTACCTGACATTCGACTTGGAGAGTATCCCCAGGAAACCAAATCAGGTAATCACTCTAAGAAGAGTCGAACCCACGACCGAGCGCAGCTTTAGAATATGAATTCTGCTCTCTAACCGCTAGACGACGCCAGTGGCTCCTACAAATCTGTTACGGTCACAGATGCACAGATTCTGAGCAGTATAACTCCAATCCGTGGGATATCACCTACATCACTTGCCACTATAATACAGAGAATGGGCCACTATGGGTAGGGGAAGTACAAAGGTGATTTATATTGCATGTGGTAAATATGCACTCTGTTAGCAGTGTTTAATACCGAGATCCAATGACTACATGTCCATCATAAGTTCTGGAAGCAGAGATTTTCTATAATTCACTAGTCGGATCCAAGATACGTAGTGCGTTATTTATAACTTTAAATGCATAAATTAATTGTTTAAGGTTATTATTATTATTATTATTATTATTATTATTATTATTATTATTATTTCACCCACTCTGGACACTTTCAAATATTCCATAGTATGAAGTATCGTAACAACGACACAATTATTTGCCTACTAAATAATATCTTCTAAGAAATATATAACTTTATTTCATCGCTGCGAAATTTGGTCAGTTGAAAAGTGTGATTTTTTAAGTAGGAATGAATATGATTTCTCAAAGCAGTGATAGATTATTACTACTACTGTAGCTACTGCTACTATTATTACTAAAACTACTATCGGTTTCGATCAGGTTAGTCCCATCTGCGTTAATTAGTGTCAGTTTAGTTCCTCCCGGTTTCCACCATGTGCATCAGTTTAGTCCCATCTAACCTACTACAGCTCCTTGGCGATACCCTAGGCCAGGGGTCGTCAGCACAGAGCACGCTGGGGCTAGTCTCTCTTACCCGCGAAAAACGCAGTGCACTATGGTGCACTCCGTAGCTGCTAGCGGGTATGCTCTCTATCTCTCCTGCTGCACGACGGTGCACACGGGACGGCACCGCGTACACTTTGCACATTTCAGCGAGTGCTGAGACCACTGCCCTAGATCATATTTATAACAGATTGCTCATCCCTATGTTAAAATCGGCAGCACTTTGAAGAGAACAACAGCTAGGAACGCCACCCGTCTGCCGTAAGCGAACACGAGATGGCAGTACAGTCGCTAACGCAATTCAAATGGGAGTTATGACGTTACTCCTTATGTAAGAACTAGATGGCAGCATAGTAAACCTAACAAAAGTTGTTACCGACAAAGCCTATAAGGCGAGCAATCTGGGTATGTATAATCTAAAGCGTTACCCCAGGGAGGTGTGTGCGTGAGCTCCCAAAAACATTGTTTTCTCTAAAAGTCGTCCATAGCTGACATTTATTAATGCATTCAAATTTAAGTGGGTAAGAATTTATGTGATACAGCTTTTACAAACTGTATTCGTAATAATTTATGTGTAATCGTATTGCGACATTTTACTTTGAAAAAAATATTCTTTTTCCAAGATTTTGTTTGTACGAGTTCGATGTCTGCTTCTCAGTTGTATGTAAATTTCGCTCTGTATGTCTTCCGAAAACTCACAGAAGAGTCTAGTATGATTGGGTAATCATTTGTTGCAAGTCTACTTGATTTAGAGTGAAATGATTCACAGGTGTTTTTGAGCGATTTAAACTACGTGTATAATGTGCCCAAACATGGGGAGGAAACGTTGCCATGGGGTTAAGGAACTTTCTAATATGTAATCGCAAAAAGCGGAGAGCTTTTCATTTCCAGCAGCAAGTACAGTCATACATCAAGTCCTCGGTGAAACCGTCGTCCACTTCCTCAGGCCGCAAGAATGAAAGCGTGAAAAATAATTTTAGGAAATTACTTTCTTCTGAACTTGGCTGATATACAGTATCTGGCGAAGTCTCAAGTTTGACAACTAACAGTAGCTACCTTACAAACTTTGACGAAGATAGAAACGGCACCCCATGATTTTTGATTGACTCCATACTGAGAGCACAGCAGTTGTGAATTGATATCTCGAAATCCAGAAATATCCTTGTGAGTGAAAACTGAAAATCCCACTGGGAGCAGTGATTGTTGACGTAAACGAATTCTAATACAGACCTATATAATAGCTTTCGATGGATTTAACTGATAGAATAAAAATAGTGCAGTAAATAAGTTAAACGGGACTAAACTGATGCACATGGTGGGGCTAAACCAACACACCTAATTTTATAGTTATCCGGATTGCGGACCAAACTGACAGCGACTCATTATTATTATTATTATTATTATTATTATTATTATTATTATTATTACATTGATTCTCTTAAACAATTTGAAACAGCTAAAATGTCTTTGTAAAGAAGAGTTGATGGCAGCAAAACAATAGAGAGAAAAATAAATGAGTAGATATTAGAAACGAATTTGAAGTTTTTAACATTAACGAAAGCGTTATTCAGAACACGACGAAATGGTTATAACTAGACTTCGTTGAATTGCCACACGCAGCATGCAATCAGGTTGCCGATGTACGGTAGTATAGAGGAGGTGAATGACCGCCCTGTCTCGTAGTATAAGCAGTTCATGTTAACCCATTAAGACCCACAATAGCATATCGTAATTTATTTTGATATTTTATTACTAAACGAACTCAGATACATTGTTTGAGTATGTACAAACTGGATTTTCAAAAAAAAAAAAATTGTCTCATTTGAAATATACAGTGTGTCCTATACATAGGTCATTGGGGCTATATGAGAAATCTATTACAGTATATTAATTTACATTATTAAGAAACATTTTCTTTCACACCTTCATCCATTAATTTTACCATTTGTGATATTTCTCAAAACATTTGACACAGAGCCTCCTTTTAAACTTCACACACAATGTTGTCGACTTTCCCTAGCCACTCCGAATTTTTTTCCTGATGCATTTTTTGCTATGAAATGACCAATGTTGTCGAGCTTGACGTCCATAAAACATTTTATTCTCGATGTGGTCCTGGTCTGGGTTTCGGTATACTACAACTCTTCAAGAAAAACGTTGCTTTCCGTAAATTAATAATAATAATAATAATAATAATAATAATAATAATAAATGCATGTTATGTCATGTGGTTACTATTTATCAACAAATATGTTGATTACTTACTCTCGTCGAAACATAAGAAGGTCATGAGGACCCAGTTTAGCAGTAGTGTAGAACTTCCAGGATGCTACCACCATGGTGCTCAATATATTTGTGAATAGACGGAAGTACTACTTCTTGCCCCGAATCCGGATTTGGTATACAGCCATCAGGTTATCGAAGAGATCAACTCCATTCTTGTAGTTATTGTGGGAACTAATGCAATCTGGGATTGCGATGTTAGTTCTTGAGCCTTTTGTCCTTCGTTGCACTTCTTCATTAGGGTCGAGGGATTCAAACTGGTGACATCTACTACAACTTTGTTATCATTCAAGCGAACTATTCCAATATTATTACAGTATTTGTATCCAAACATTTGTCGATAACTCCTCTTTCCTTTTTCATTTCGGAAGACGGTTTGAGTGGACGTTTTTCAATGCGATTTTCCCGAACAGTTCCTGTCACAAAGAAACCTTTTTCCTTCATCATGACGACAAGTTTGTAGGATGTGAAGAAGTTATCCATATAAATAACAAGCTGTTTAGGGTTTTCAATTATGGATTCAAGCGATTTTGCAACTGTAAAACTCAATGGTTTATGATCGGTTCTTTTTTCCCTGGTATGGCAAAATCTGTAAATGATAACCATCATAACTACATTTCATCCAGAGTTTGTACCCAAATTTTACTGGTTTTTTCCTCATATACATTTTCAGTGTGTGCCTGCCATAATACTTCACCATCCTTGCGTCAATTGATAACTTATCACAAAATAACCCAATATTTCTTCAGATATCCATTAGCTAAATCATATAGTAGCCTCACTTTGTAATATCTGTCTTCTTTGTCAATGCTGCTGTTGTCATTGAAATGGCTCTTTTTTATGTCTCGGAATCTATTACGTGACATGCAGTCAGCAACAATTTCCACGCTGCAATCTGGAGAACGATCCCAGTACATGAGCTCCCTTGGTAGTGTGTGGTACCCACTAAAAAGAAGAATACCCACGAACTTCATAAGCTCTTCTTTTGCAAGTGAAAATGAATGGTTATTTTCCTGTTCACTGTATATTTGTGTCTGTTCTAATATTTTGTCAAAAATGTTGTTGGCTGTACTGTAGAAATAAATATGTTAGGGACAGATTTCCCTTGCAGACTATTCTTTATGGTTTCCTTCATTGAAAGAGAAACTTTGTCAGAAGAATCGGAATATTGGGGACACCTTCCATTCAATTTTTTTCCATTTTGGAGACTTTAGGGAAGTTGTTTCTTTACTGCTGGGTTGGTTATATGTCCCAGGTGGTTCTGAGGCATTGGTGTTAATTGCAAGAGAGATATCTTCCTCCTCCGGAATTGTTAGTTGAACCGTACCTGCAATATCAGATGGCATACCAGTAGTTTTATCAGGAACCACAATGACGTAATCATCAATATCCTTACAATCGCTGTGGGTATCTGGTAATGGGGGAATTATAGCCACGGAAATTGAGTTGACTTCGTTTTCATCTGTTTCTTTATTCTATATTTGATACAGATATTCTACTGTCTCTTCAGGTGACAGCAAGTTGCGTTGCCTCTTGTCTGAAAAAATCATAATAGAGAAATAATCCATATTGTCCCAATGTCCTATAGATATGACACTGAATGTAAACGCAATTATCTTCAACACTGATACAAATATCGACATGATTTCATACATAGAGTGTGTTATATACATTTTCAAACAACAATAACATGATAGAAAATTTAGAATTATATAACTAACAGAAATATAAATAAATAAATCTGCATACCTGTAGACAATGTAAACAGCAAGCAGATACTTGAACCACTGGAGATTAGACGCGAATAAACTAAGCGATTGTTGAAAATCTTCGATAGAGTGCGTTCAGAAAACATTGCTGAGTCAATTGAACTGATAATCTTTGATTGAGAGCAAACACTCTTCACAAAATTCGGTTATTAACTGGAATTATGTTTCCGTCCTATTCATAGGACAATGGGATTAAATGGGTTAAGAGTTGTGACCGGTCCAAATAGATAGAGCAGCTACATCTAATGTATACCTATGTAAGCACTTGTTTTTGCATTACTATGGTTGTTTAGTGCAGACAAGAATTCAATCAAACAAGCCGCGATATAATAGGCCTACTTCAGAATTGCGTGTGTTTATAGAGGAATTTGGTACGAAGTATTTTAGTATTAAAGAACAAGCCATTTTTTGTAAAATATGCAAACAATCTTTAAGAGTGGCTAGACGGCGTGATATAAAGAGACATTGTGACAGAGTTAATATATCTCACTATAAAATAATTGTGTATTTACATGTTTAGACATTTCCTACTTCAATGATCATACATTATATTTCTTGAATGCAGGATACAGGTTTTATTGTAACCGCAGTATACTGATTAGAGTTTACAACAGAGGCATACTCCATCCTTTGCACGCCCCCTTCTCATACAGTCTATACCGCTTGCGCAGTAAACCTTACGATTCTTGTGGCAATTCCACGAAGTCTAGTTATAACATATGGACAGAACAATGAGAAGCAGATTGCCAAAATCAATTTCAACATTTAAACTTGGTCGTTCCAAAGTGTAATAGGAAGGCCAAGAATTCATTGAAGTGGGTACGGGTTATCCAGGCGCAACTCATGGAGGATGATGATGATGATGATGATGATTATGATTATTATTATTATTATTATTATTATTATTATTATTATTTCTCCAATTCAAAGAAACCCTATTCCAGAAATAATAAGGAAAGATAATAGTTTCAAATGAATACATAGTTCATCAGAAAATACAATTATTCATATACAGTACTGTATTTGATAATTTTAGCGTTAGAAATCTTTAATGTAGTATTGTCTAAAAATATATTAGCCAGTAGGTTATGATGGAGAAAATGAGATGGAATATTAAAATGAATCTCTTGCTGCCAAGTAAACATCACTCACAGAGTAGACGTTTCACTGCTTTGCGTAGTTTCATCACATTCATAAGATTAGTGGCTGGAGAACCCTTTGAAGTTAAGTTCTGAATTTTCCATGATACGTCAAAGATCTGAATTAAGACAGACTGTGAGTCATGTGGTTTTCATATTTACGGCTGAACGTTATTAATAATGAGGGTCTCATTAACGTTGTTTATCCATAATAAATATTGATATCTCAATTAATATAATGACGATATAATATACAGTGGAAATAATCTGAAACTCTACTTGTCATGGATGCAAGGACATATTTTTTTTATTAAATTATAATAATGAGTTCTAGTGTTTGACATACTTCAGCTTCAATTTTTTCTTTTAGTATTTTCTAGAAACAAGTCTGAATTATCTTTTGTAAGTAGGTTATTTTACGACGCTATATCAACATCTTAAGTTATTTAGCATCTGAATGAGATGAAGGTGATAATACTGGTGAAATGAGTCCGGGGTCCAGCACCGAAAGTTACCTAGCATTTGTTCAAGTTGGGTTGAGGGAAAACTCCGGAAAAAACCTCAACCACGTAATTTGCCCCGACCGGGATTCGAACCCGGACCACCTGGTTTCGTTGCCAGACGCGCTAACCGTTACTCCGCAGGTGTGGACTGAATTGTCTTGTCATGTGGCGTTTCTGCAAGTCACGACCAGTAATAATAATTTTATTCTTTAAAACAAATTTAGGTGAAGAATACGGAAAAAGGACAATTTGTTTTATCTTACAAAGAACTTTAAATGTATATTTAAGTGAAAAATTAAAAAAAAAAAATACACATACATAGAAAAATGAAACATTATGTGAATGGCATGTTTCACTGTTCAAATTCTTTCAATCCTATATGAGAAAAAGGAAATTCCACATGCCTTGGATTTGTGATGTTTTTGCGATTTCCTTCAATTTACTGTAAATTATTAACGCTGTGAAATGTACACTGAGCACTTGACGTGTGGATTTCTGTGCCACTTGGAAAACCTATGTATGATTATTACAACCATACGAAAAACTGAATTTGAGAAAAACTGTGACTTGTGAAGTTTCTGCAATTCACGATTCCATTATTGCTATGATACAGACCAAAAAGACAGAATTCTGTAGGATGTCCTACGGCCTCGGACTCAATTAAAGGTTAAATTTACACGGCTCTCAAAATTAGAGCTCATGACTAATTTTAAAACCTGCGAAATTTCATTTTAGTTAGTAGAATGAAATAGTATCTTTTATGATAAGTTGAGGACATACACTGCCTATGTTTCAGTACAATAACGACTTTACACCCTGTGTATTGCAGCTAGTATGTGACATGAAGCACATGCCTCGTTAATGTAGCTCCACTCCACAACATTTCCATCCACCTCGTGTTTGTTTGGTAATGTGTACTTTTCTGTGAACTGTAGCCCCATTTCACCGACACTAGCCAGATCAATATGGTCACCTAGTGAGGGCACCGCATATGACGCCATCCGACTCAATCGAGCGTTGGAATTTTACTATTAACTTCAAGCTATTATGGTCATACAAAGAGAAATTGCAACAGAATCTGCAATTCACAGGAGTTCTCATATGGCTTACACACGATTATAGAATTTATAGAATGCCGTCAGACTCAAATACAGTTTCAAAGTGACTTCTATACAGACACACACTAACTAATATTTACACTGATGTCTTCAGTGGGTCCTTTATAGAGGAATCTCTTGGATTCGAAATTACTGCAGAACTTTGTAAAGCGGAAAATACAGATAAATTTTATGGAATGTAAAATTGTGCACTCTTTTCAATTCCAATTTAATAATGAGATATTTTAGATTTAATAAAAAGTATATAAAGCGTTTCGGAACTGTATTTACAGCAGAGATGGTGAAAGAGGTAACAGTCTAGTAAGCTCGGTTTGTTCACTTCTCTTTTCTGACAGCAGCGATAACCTCACTCCCTTATTTCCACGTCTATTTTTATATAAGACGATATCAGAGATTGCAGTGGCGGAACGAAAGACGCGTAAATTCATCTGGATGTATTACTATACTCCTAAATTAATAACGTGCTGAAAAATTTTTGGAGCAGAAAAACTTTTATAGTTTACTTTAGTACATAAAACTATATTCAACTACAAATCAAAATAACTTTCTGTATAGCCTAATATATCAAACTAATGTTGTTATAATCATGTATATCATACAAAATAATGGCAATATATTGCCTATCATATATATAATATCATAACATACCATATTATATCATTCGTGTTGTGCTGCACTGTATTATATTATGTATTGTGTTGTATTGTATTATATTATATTGTCATATTTCATAATATTTTGTTATCTTGTTATATAGTTCTTTGTTGCTCATATTACATTGAAAGTACAGCATACACTTCAGACGACAATATATTAGATATGTACACATTGCGGGCCTCCCTAGTCAAATGGTCAGCACGGCATTGGGCCCCGCTGAGACAACACAGGACAGCACATGACAAGGGACAAAAATGTCCCATGGACGAAAAATAAATTTCTTCTATCATTGTCCACTCCGGGAATCGAACCATGGGTCGCTTGATTGCGAAGCACATACACCATCCATTGAGCTAAGGTGGCGGCCTTGAGTTCAATATATTTCCTATTAATGGAAATTTATTGAATCAAGACAGAATAATACAAGCCACTTGAAAAGAACTGAGATTATTTATTTCTACATTACTACTTCAGTATCAACAAATAAGCAATGAAAGTAAATATGTGACCACAGAAAAAGTTGAATCTGACGACATTCATAATTCCGATATGGATTATGTATAAGTGTGATCGAAGATTAATATAAATACATTGCGGTAATTCATGTCGATGTATATTTCCAATGAATACGCATTATGTCTAAGAACTTAGTACATTTGCTGTTAATGTTTTATAAGTTCAAAGAATGCCAGTTATACTTCATATTTTAAGAATTTATGCCATAAGTGAATATGTGACTTTGCATTTCAAACTGAAGAGCATATACATTTGGTTTATCTATGAAATTTTAATTTTTGAAATTTCTTATGATCTGGTTGAGTGTAAGAGAAGGCCTTAAGGCCTTAACTATGCCAGGTAAAATAAAATAAAGTGAACAGCTATTTAATTACTAACACTTAAACAAATTAGTACGTGTAAACGGAATTTAATTCAAACAACTGCCCGATTTAACTTAATTTTATTACTGTTTTCTTAGTTTTCTGCCAACAAGAATAGGCTATAATTTGACTCACTGAAGTCTCTGCCGTTTCTAAGTACCACATGCAGAAGTTGGAATAAACTTATAAAAGTAGTTTATATTTTCGTTTCGACAATTCTTTTATAATTTTGTTTTGACTGCACCTTTAACAATGCCTTTATAAACGTTTGATTTTTATTTCACTTTATATTTAACGTGATAAAATGAGATGTTTAGAAGGTTTGGGGTGAAGAGAGCTTCAAAATTCCTAAAGGAAAATCAAATAAGAAATGGTAAAGGAGGAGGAGGAGGAGAAATGTTTCTCCAGTCATAGTGAAGTGATACACATGTGTGTGAAAAGGAGAGAGTATTTACGCTGAGAAGATATAGTTCCTTGTAAAACTTCTTTGATTACTTTGTAATAGGCCTATTATTTTTTCCACATAAAGACTTCGTCCTCTTTTCTGGTATCGGTTTCTGGAAGTATTTTTGCCGGTTCATTCTATTGGTTCTCTTATTATCGCTTGTCTTATATGCAAATTATATTATAGTACTAATATAAATACTTTACATTATTATTTCTATTTTGCAATTATTACTTTGTAGCTTATATTGCAAAAAATATAACATATTTGGTTAAAATAAAACAGGATCTGAAGAAACATTTTGGATAAGCAATCAAGTTTACTGAAAATTATTTTTTGCGCATATTTTTGTAATGTTAAATGCTTAATTGCATGCATAATTCCTCACTGTTAGCGAACAAATTTTCACGAACTATTCTCCACATTCTCCATTTTTTTAATAAAACCTCACATATCTAAATGGACGCAAAGGATCACAGGCGTATGTCGTGATCATTTAACTATTAAATTCCACTAATATATGCAATTCAAACAATATTAATGCTAGTTTAACTATTTTCAATGAAAATGTTTTCGTTTTTTTTTTAATTATTTTAACCAACATTTGGAAACTATATTACATTATGAGTCTTATTTCAGTGTAACTTTATGTAAGTTCGAAATAGAATACCACAAAATAGTTAACCACAAAACAAAGAGTCGTAGAACATTCAGCACACTCGACCCTCGAACTAAAATATGGTTGACAGTGTCTCCAAAGCATTTTTATTTCTAATGACATATATTACCACCGATAATCCAAGATTCATTACAATGCAGCCTTAAATTCTTGAGTAAAGTTGCAGAAGTTGCAAGAACGTTTCTACACCAATTTCATTTAAAAGTTAATTGGAGATATCATTTATCAATGTTCTTTATTCCTAACGACATATAATAGAAAAGGACCAATCTGCAGATTAGAGATTTTTTCCGTCTCGTAAACAAACCGGTGTATTTTATACTTTTAATTGCATTGTGCATCCTCCTTTATTTATTAAATATTGTGTAAAATCTAATCCAATTTCAAATTTAAAAATTAGGAAAGAGATCAGTTTTATTCGTTCCTATCATAAAATTTATTAATATCGCATTACATTATATGGTGTCATGTGATATGTGCACGCGGTATTTATAAGTTCCCTAAGATGTATGTGCCAAATATAATACATATTAAATCAGTCTGTAGGCCTAGGTAATTTTACTCCTATATGCTTGAATTTATTGTGCATTAATAAATAATCGGACTTGTAATCTATATGGATTTTGGAACCTGTATACGCAGTGTACAGAGATGAGCTCGATGTTCTTATACAACTTCATAGATAGCTAGAGTTAGCAGGAATTTATCTTCAACGGTGTACCCACATTAATTTCTATATGCATTATGTCTAAGAACTTAGTATTTTTGCTGGTCATGGTTTATAAGTTGAAAAAATGCCAGTTATACTTCATACTTTGAGAATTTTTGCCATAAGTGAATATGTGACTTTTTATTTGAAACTAAAGAGCATATTCATTTGGTTGATCTATGAAATTTTAATTTTTGCAATTTCTTATGATCTGGTTGAGTGCAAGAGAAGACGTCAAAGTCTTAACTCTACCAGGTAAAATAAAATAAAATAAAATAAAATAAAATAAAATATATTATTATTATTATTATTATTATTATTATTATTATTATTATTATTATTATTAAGTCGAGACGGTGAGGCTCAACAGTGTGTCCATTCTAGATACTTTAACAGTTATTCTTGAACATGTTAAAAATCTGGAAAAAGAAATGGGTGAGTTAAAGAGTGAGAATACTGCCCTCAAATTAAAAAATGGCTGAGATTTGTTAAAAAAATTCCTGTCCTTGTAAGCCTGATCAGATTGTCTCTAAATTGGGTCAACAGTCGACTGTTAACCCTGTTACTAAATCCTTCAGTAGTGTTTTATCTGACACTGTAAAACTTCGCAATCATGCGAAGTCAGCACCAAGTACTTCATTTTCCTCTTACTCAACATAACAGTAATGAGGTAATCTCTGCTGTCGTACGCTCAGATGATAGCACTGTTATATTATCAAATAACGTTGACTGTGATGGTTTTCAAACTGTAACTCGTAAAAAATTTAAGAAACGAGATCCTAAAGTTGGCACTCTAACTAATAGCAACTTAGAAATGGCTCCAGAGAGAATCAAAACCAAATCCCTTTTTGTTTCTAGATTTAGTCCTAATGTAAACGAGAATAATATTAAGGATTCACTCTTTCATCAACGTAAATTAAGGTCTCTCGAAATAACGAAATTGAAAACTAAATACCAGTCGCATTCCTCTTTTCACATCTCAGTTGATGAGAGGGATTTCGAGTTAATTAATAATTATGATGTTTGGCCTGCGGGATGCCTCATTGCACCCTTTTTTGGTAAACTTAAACCTGAGCAGCATTTTGCTGCACCAGGTACTTCTGTTGATTCTAAGGTTAATGCCTCTTAATATTATTCTCTAAATCTCAATGCACAGTTCTAATAATCATCTTGAGATATTTTACCAAAATGTTCGTGGTCTTAATACAAAAATTGATTAAATTTTTCAAAATGTAGTAAGGAATAATGATATCATTATCTGTCTTACTGAAACATGGTTATCTGAATCAATATTAAACACAAATTTATTCCCTAACAATTATACTGTGTTTCGAGCAGACAGAACCTACGAGGACACCAATGAAAAAAGAGGTGGGGGTGTCCTAACAGCGATTAACAACCAGTTACCTTTTACCTGTCGGCGATATGATTTAGAAATTATTAATGAATGTGTTTGGATTGAAATTAAAATGGCTGATGGTATTAATTTATTAATTGGAAATCATTACTTCCCACCTGATTTCGGTCATAATCACTTAAAATCTTACCTCAATTTTCTTGAAAAAAAAACCTTGATACTCATAATTTTAGAATAGTAGTTATTGGTGATTTCAATTGTCATGGTATGGATTGGTCAACTGGTTTTAATCTTAATGATATTCATTACTACTCTAAAATTAAGTCCAGTGATTTATATTCCTCGTCTTGCCTTCTGGGATTAAACCAAATTAATTTTACTGTTTCAAATAAAAATCTACTTGATCTTGTCTTTACTAATATTATTAACAGTACAGTAAAACTAGCCAATCATTCTCTAGTTTTGGAGGACTTTTATCATCCATCTATCTCCATTAATCTTGAAGTGTATTTGTCGCTACCTGATCACTGCCAATCTTACCTTCATAAATTATTCTCAAGGTGATTACTTGAAACTCTATTCCACTCTATACAATCAAGATTGGAATTCCATATATCAAACTACTGATGTTAACGTTGCTGCTAACGCGTTATCCCAGATTATGAACAAAGCTATTTCTCTTGCTGTTTCTGTCACTTTCGTAAAAATCGCACTATCCTAAATGGTTTTCAAATAGCTTGCGTATACTTACTAAGAAAAAGAACAAAGCACATAGAAATTCAAAACTGATCACCATTATCACATTTTTTCCAATTACAGAAAACAAGTTAAAGTTATGATTAAATCTGATAAATTTAAATGGTTACAATCCATTGATGAAAATTTGAAGAATGAACCTAAGAAATTTTGGAAATACGTAGAATCTTTTCGTAAATCCAATAATTATCCCACCGAATTATTAATAAATGGGATTCACATTACTGATCAGAAATAAATTGCTAATGCATTTGCTAATCAATTTAAATCGATTCAAAAACAGCCTAATTCTAATCTCTGTTTGTTGGATTATAATTCTACTGACTTCTTATCCTTACCTAAAATTACAGTTGATGACGTTTCATTAGCCATAAAAAAGCTTAAACCTAATAAATCCAAGGGGACTGATGGCATTCCTAATTTTATTATTAAGGGATGTTCTTATATTCTAATACCCTTTTTAACTTTTATATCTAATTTAAGTTTATTAACCGGTACATGCCCTATGCTTTGGAAAGAAGCATCCATTATTCCCATCTTTAAGAATGGTAAAAAATGTTGTTTCCAATTATAGACCTATTTCAATATTAAATAATTTCTCAAAAATTTTTGAAAAAATAGTCCACAAACATGTTTCATTTTATGTTAAGAATAAAATTAATTCAGCCCAACACGGTTTTACTAAAGGTAAATCAACAACTACAAACTTAGTATCCTACCTTAATCTTGTTATGCCTGTTGTTGAAACTCAAGGTCAAATTGACTCAATTTATATCGACTTTAGCAAAGCGTTTGATGTTGTACCACACAATATTTTGACAAATAAATTAAAATAACTTTGGTCTCTCTTCTAACTATGTGAGTGGTTTGAAAACTATTTACCTAATAGACAATGTTGTGTTCGTCTAGGTGATTCTCTCTCGGATTCATTTAATTGTTTATGTGGAGTTCCCCAAGGATCTACTTTGGGCCCTCTATTATTTTTATTATTTATTGATGACATATGTAAAAGAATAAGTTCAAACTACCTGTTATTTGCTGATGATCTCAAAATCTTTCGCTCAATAGTTCTGCCGATTGCCAAACTCTTCAAAATGATATTAACTCTATTGAACTTTGGTCTGAGAATAATGGAATGAAAATTAATGAAACAAAAACTTTTGTCATTTCGTACTCTCGAAAAAGTACTTCCATAAAATTTAATTATTCTCTTAATAACGTCTGTATTATTAGGAAAAATTATATTAAAGATCTTGGTGTACTACTCGATTCTAAATTATACTTTCACGATCATGTTCAATATATTTATAATCATTCAATAAGAATGCTTGGTTTAATAAGGTCTATAACTTATTCTTTTTCTATTCCAGAATCACTATTAATTCTATACTTTACTTTGGTTCGATCTAAACTAGAATATGCATCCGCAGCCTGGAATTCCATTACTTTAACCGATTTGGTTAAATTACAAAATATTCAGAGAAAATTTATTTCCTTATGTGCTTTTCGATATATATCCAATTCCTCTGACTTTAACTATGAGATTACCTGTAAATATTTTAACGGTTGTAGCCTTTATGCTAGACGTCTAAATCTTGATTATCAATTTTTTTGCAAAGTTATCAAGGGTGATATTGATTGTGAGTCTATCATAAACAATATCAGCCTTCGTATTCCTACAAAAGGTTTAAGATTTCAAAAAAAAATTTATAACAGAAATTCAAAATCACTTTCTCCAGTCTGTAGATGCATAAAATATGCCAATTTGCTTGGGCACAATTTAGATCCTTTTAAGGTTTAGTTTCGTTCTGATTATTAGTTTTTACTGTTCTTGTTCTCAATTTTATTTATGTATGTTTTTGTTTATTTAAGATATTATTTATTTTGTTTTGCACCTTTGTATCTTCTGTTTGTGTATTGTGCTGAACTATAATTGGCCTCTGGCTGTTGTTCAGCACACAAATATTAATAATAAATAAATAATAAATAAATAAATTATTATGATGATGATGATTATTATTATTATCATTATCATTATTATCATTATTATTATTATTATTATTATTATTATTATTATTATAGTTCGGAACGAAATCTTAACACTTCTTAGATTCACCACCATACTGCTCCATGTATTTTTCGTGAATTTTATTGGACTACGGCTATTTGTTTCAGGCCATCAATATTTGTTTCAATGGTTTTATTTACTGGCTTTAAATCTATTTAGTAACTTTAGGTGTCACAAATAATTGAGTTTATCCCTGGAAAAACTTTTTTCATAGGCTTAATACTTTCCTTGTTTTTAAGTGTTTCATCTGTAGTATTTTAGAAAGTAACTTGGGTTTTGAAGTTTGTACTGGAGATAAGACATTTTGTTCCTCCTTTACAATTCATCATAAGTATGATATGTATTGCAAGTTTTGTCAAGTGTGTCGACTGTACTGTCCCACCAACTGCAGCATGTCATAAGAAGTCAGACTTTTTGCTCACTTTTCCTGCCATTCTTTCTACTTGAGTGTTAAAGTTAAGATTACTAAATTTGACTGACTTACTTATTTACAAATAGCTTTTAAAGCCCGAAGGCTCATTACCGCTCTCACATAAGGCCGCCATTGGTCCCTATACCGAGCAAGATTAATCCTTTCCTACTATCATATCCACCTCCCTTAAATTAATTTTAATATTATCCTCCCATCTACGTCTCGGACTCCCCAAAGATCTTTTTTCCTCCGGCCTCCCAACTAACACTCTGTATGCATTTCTAGATTCGCCATACGTGCTACATGCCCTGCCCATCTCAAACGTCTGGACTTAATGTTCTTAATTATGTTAGGTAAAGAATGCAATTCGTGAAGTTCTGCGTTGTGTAACTTTCTCCATTCTTCCCTAACTTTATCCCTCTTAGCCTCAAATCTTTTCCTAAACACCCTTTTCTCCAACATCCATAACCTCTGTTTCTCTCTCAAAGTGACAGTCATCATCATCATCATCATCATCATCATCATCATCACCATCACCATCACCATCACCATCATCATCAATGTTCATGTTTCCCGTAAGTGATAAAGAAATTATAACTATTGCTAAAACTTTAAAAAATAATGTGGCTGCGGGTGTTGATGGTATCACTACTAGAACACTCAAAATGATTATTGAACCCATATCGAAACCACTAACCCATGTCTTTAATTTGTGTTTATCACAAGGTGTATTTCCAACTGATCTTAAATTTGCTGTAGTAATACCTATATACAAATCTGGTGACAGAAACAATCTCAGTAACTACAGACCCATCTCACTCTTACCAAGTCTCTCTAAACTATTAGAAAAATGTATTAAAAGCAGGCTAATTAATTTCTTAGAAAAAAAACAGTCTATTAAGTCAAAAGCAGTTTGGCTTCCGTACTGACATGAGCACGCACGACGCTATTATGAACGTAACATCAAGGATTATCAAAGAATTAGACTCGGGTAAAAAATGTTTGGGAGTTTTCCTAGATATATACAAAAAGCCTTCGATACTGTAGACCATAATATACTCACTTCTAAACTTCATGCCTACGGTATTAAAGGAATCGCTTTAAATTTATTTAAGTCGTACTTAAGCAACAGATCCCAATTAACGAAATTTAACTACCAACACAGTGAAATTCGTAATATAAATATAGGTGTGCCACAAGGTAAAGTTTTAGGCCCACTACTATTTTTAATATACATCAATAACTTGCTAAATATTGATATAGGAAACACATCTGGTGATATATTTGCATATGCCGATGATACAGCCGTAATTTTTAGTGGATCGAATTGGAATGATGCCTACCTAAATGCTAATAGACGTATAAATATAATTAAGAAATGGTTAGATGAAAATTTACTCTCATTGAACATCTGAAAAACAACTGCAGTTCCTTTTACATTAACGGCTTCTAGTCTGAGAAAAATCAAACTCGATTAGGATACAAATTTAAAAATACACAATTGCAGTAACATAAACTTGATTGATTGTAATTGCTCTTCCTTGACAGAATCCACGCAAGTAAAATACTTAGGTGTTGTCATTGATCAACATTTAAGATGGAATAAACATGTAACATATTTATGTAATAGGTTACGGAAAACAATTCACAACTTTGTAACCCTTCGTGCATATATGCCTATCTATGTTCTCCGTGTAGTTTATCTAGCCTTGTTTCAATCAGTCATCCAATACGGAATAATAGGATGGGGTGGAATGACAAAGACTATCTTAACTCCATTAATATTACTACAAAAACGTATCATCAAATCCACACCTGTGGAGTAACGGTCAGTGCGTTTGGCCGCGAAACCAGGTGGCCCGGGTCCGATTTCCGGTCGGGGCAAGTTACCTGGTTGAGGTTTTTTCCGGGGTTTTTCCTCAACCCAATAAGAGCAAATGCTGGGTAACTTTCGGTGCTGGACCCCGGACTCATTTCACCGGCATTATCACCTTCATCTCATTCAGACGCTAAATAACCTAAGATGTTGAGAAAGCGTCGTAAAATAACCTACTAAAATAAAAAAAAAGTATCATCAAAATTTCTCTGCATAAAGCATTTCATTATCCGACACAATTTATTTATTCTGAATTCCAAGTACTAAAAATTGAGCAAATATATAAACATACATTACTAACTTATTTTCACAAAAATCGAATGAATTTTATAACTGAAAAACATATACATAACACCAGAAGAAATGTCCCAACTCTTTTGACAGAACCTAAATGCCACACTACAGCTGGATTAAAACACAGTAGGAATTATGGACCAAGACTATACAATTCAGTATTGAAAAATTATCCAGATCTAAGCAATTTACACATTCTTAAGTTTAAAAATAAAGTGAAAATGTCTGTATGATATTTGAAAAATTGCATTATAATTTTTTAAGTGTTACTAGCATTATATGCTATTAATTTTTATTGTATTTATCTGATGCATGTACTCTATATGATAAAACATTGTAATAAATATAAACAGATCATTTTCTTAATTAATAACAGTGTATATCTCCAATAAATGATTTTCTTAGGATCGCCACAGATACACTTGATTGTACTTGTCACTATATCTTGTCACTAGAAAGTTTTTGAAATTTATATTTTCCCCGCCATTCAAAAAATATTTTGATATGATACCTCTTGCACAAAAGGAGAGATCTATAACTGAAACTCGATTAATATATTTCAGTATTATTTGTAGTTGTCCTGGTAATAATGGACAGTTTGACTCGTAGACATTTTGTTTTTACAACATTAACTTCCCATGATTGTACGAGAAGATTCGAAGAGAACGGCAGTTACATAGACTTTCAGCTCCCCACTACCACCATTAATGCACAACACAATGTCAATACGGCGGTTGCTGTCGTCTGCGATACAACGAACTTTTCTGTTGATTTTCGAGTTTGGCATTTTTTCCGGTTATTATATGCTTATTTAAGTTGTGTTAACTCTCGCTAGTGGTTTTATATTTTATTTTATCCGTCTTAGTATTTATTTTATTATTGTAAATATTTTTGTTTTATCACTACTACTATTATTATTATTATTATTATTATTATTATTATTATTATTATTATTGTTACTATTATTTATATCATCAGCATTATTATTTGAACCCTGTAAAATTTATGTAGACTACTGGACTGTACCCGAGCACGAGCATATGCTCATTTCGGGTATCTATTCATATGTATTCAATTCAAATGTAAATTGTAAATAAATTTGAAATTTGAAAGTTTCACAACCATACAGAACAACCGACAATATGTTTTGTAAATTTTAACTTTCAGTTTTTTAACAGCAGACTGCATGACAAAATCTTCTGAACCGAATAATAGAAGTCATTTCCCATATTTATCCTGCGTTTAACTTCCTCTCGAATGTGGTTTATATTTTATTACTGTTCTCGAATGTATTTGAACATATGATTGCTTAGCCAGATTTTCTGGGGCTAGACCCAGAATAGATACATGCAATTAGGTTTACATTGACCTAGGAGCAATAGGATGGAGTACTGCCCCATGATTTCACCCAAGCTTATCTTCTACAATAACAGAAAAATAATCGATAAAATGATGGGTCGATAAAGAGTGTTGGTGAAATGAAAGAGAAAAACAGGAGTACTCTGAGAAAACACTGTATAACATCTCCTTTGAACACTACAAATTCCACGATTAACAGGCCTAGGATCAACCCGGTTCGTTAATATTTTTTGCTATCATTTTGTTGTTTTTTGTAGTTTAACTTAAATTCTTCGGAATAATGTCTTAAAGATAAATGTTCATATAGGTACTGTTTGTTGGTGTTAATTTCCATGCTATTTCCATCTGATCAAATCTTAATTTTTGTTAATAATTATATCAGATATTCTGCCTAAAGATGAATAATGGTGGTTCTTATTATTTATTGAAAAATTCTAGATGAATTACTTACTTACTTACTTACTTACTCCCTTACAAATGGCTTTTAAGGAACCCGCAGGTTCATTGTCATCGGTCCCTATCATATGCAAGATTAATCCAGTCTCTATCATCATATCCTATCTCCCTCAAATTATTATCCTCCCATCTACGTCTCGAACTCACAAAAGGTCTTTTTCCCTTCGGTCTTCCAAATAACATTTTATATGCATTTCTGGATTCGCCCACATGTGCTACATGCTCTGCCCATTATCAAACGTCTGGATTTAATGTTCCTAATTATGTCAGGTGAAGAAAACAATGTGTGCAGTTCTGCGTTGTGTAGCTTTCTCCATTCTTCTATAACTTCATTCCTCTTAGCCCCAAATATTTTCCTAAGAACCTTATTCTCAAACACCTTTAATCTCTGTTCCTCTCTCAAAGTAAGAGTCCAAGTTTCACAACCATAAAAAAACAACCGGTAATATAACTGTTTTATAAATTCTTTCATTTTTTTTGACAGCAGACTAGATGACAAAAGCTTCTCAATCAAATAATAACAGGCATTTCCCATATTTCTTCTGCGTTTAATTTCCTCCCGAGTGTCATTTATATTTGTTACTGTTATTCCAAGATATTTGAATTTTTCCAGCTCTTCGAAAAGGATAAATCTCCAATTTTTATGTTGCATTTCGTAGAATATTCTGGTCACGAGACATAATCATATACTTTGTCTTTTCCGGATTTACTTCCAAACCTATCGTTTTACTTGCTTCATGTAAAATTCCCGTCTTTCCATAATCGTTTGTGAATTTTCTCGTAACATATTCACATCATCCGCAAAGACATACTTAATTTTTGGTATAATTTCAAACCTGGTTGCTAAATAATCATTGATTATATATATATATATATATATATATATATATAGATCACCCATACATTGATTGCAATGAAATTAAATGAATTTTACTAAACGTACGGGTGTCCGGGTGGTCTGAGACACCCTATAATTATCTATGTAATAAACATCGTAAAGAGAATTATGTTTAATGTCACTGCTTGTTGAGTCCCAATTTGGTTTTAAGTGTAATAGTTTGTTACTATATCTTCCTATTGCTATTAATTTTTCTCGAAGTTCATTAAAAGATATATGATTTCCCGTACATTTCATTATTATCTGAAATAGTCATTGCTCTATGTAGATAGCGCATAATTTACAGAAATAAATTACAGTTGACAAACATTTACGACTTATTTGTTATTTTATTAGTTAAATTTGTTAAAAACGCTCGACGATATTTCTCTTTTACTTCTGCTAATTGCGAGACTTGGTATATTAGCGAGTGCAACCGGGGATGAAATGACACTTTTTGCTCTTCTACTTGTTTGTACTTCTAGTCACCAAGGCAAACAACTTCCTCTTCCCTGGGTGAGCTATTACTTTCTTGGAAACATCGTTCAAATCTCAGACATTTTATACTCTATTATTTTGGTATTTGGTAAATCATGAACACAACAATACTGGCTCAATATTTAACAAAAATAATGAAGCAAATGCACACTATCAGTAAGTTAGTTTTCTCTAGTGTTATCTAATGTTAGAAGGACTTATACATAAGCTATAATACTTATTTTTATCCGTAGTCAATTGAACTACTGAACTCATTCATATCACAATAATACATTACTACCATGTATTTTTATTTGTTTCATTTTAGTCGCTTTGTCATTCGGACACATACTCTAGGTCGATTTAATGTAACTTACATTTTGTTAAGAATTTAACGTGATAAGACATATAGACTATAATAAAAGTATCAAAATTTAGAAGTACGATATTAACCATTACGACAGATAGTTTTCAGTTATCAAGAAATAAGATTTTTAAGATGTAGCCTATGTTTGCATCATTTAACTACTTTTTTTTTGTAGCCTACTCCAGTTCAAAGTGTTCGTGATGCGAATAGGTAATCAACACTCCGAAAACACCATCATTATCTCCTTTCTCAATTTAAGTGGGGAAGTGTTGTTTTAAATTCATATATTTAATAATATTTTACATTAATAGTATATGGAATTAACGGTACCGTAACCTGCGAGCGGCTGGACCGAGAGCCTGGTAGCCGCGTTGCATTTCGTTTACAGTATTTATGTATCCTATGGTTTTATTAGGTAACGATAATTCATAAACTACTTCAAATAATGTATCAATATATGTTATGTGTATGTTTTTAGAACATCTTAAACGTCGATAAACTAAGTTTCAGATCTCCCTTGCAATATGATTAGCATGGTGCCAGGCCATCGCTTATGAGGTGAGACTAGTGTTTCACCACATTTAATACAAGTTAGGTAAGCAGTGACCATATGTCCATGACTGTGAGGAGGAGGATACGGTCCGATTAGGTACTTTTGTGTCGCTTGAATCATATATGCAGGTACAGTCTGTTGATACAATAAATTGTATACAACTTTAAACAATATATTATGTAGGCCTAATATTTGACGTACCAATAGTTGTGTGTATATATATAGCCTATACACCTACAAGAGAGTATTATTATAAGAAAATGCTGTAAGAAAATTATGTAGCAAATACAAAACTTAAATTTGAATTTAAACTTACTGAAACAGCGAACTCTGCAAAGTAGTAAATTACATAAAAACGAAATTTTTATTAGTAGTGACCATGTTGAAAGTCGTTGAAATACTAAATAACCTTTGTGCTTTAAATGAAAGATTTCTCCTTCCCTTTAATAGGCAATGCTTCTATCTAGAAAAACTTAATTCATTCTCCAAGAAGTAACCGGAACAAACTGAAAATGTGTAACATCAGAGATATTTGCATCGTCATACTATTAGGTGACCATTTTCCCGCGATAACACGACATGTGAAACTCTCAGTTACGTCTATTGTTTCATCTGGCGAAACCCATAATATTTTATCTGTCATAACGTCCCTTACGTAAGTTAAAATATTTCCATAGCAAGGCGTAAAATGAAGATTACACAGTTTTATTGCGCAAATAAGTTGTCTTTCAGTGTATTTTTGTTTAAATGTCTTAAAATGATGTTTATTTCTTTTACTTTTCAAAACAAACTATTACCTAATAACATCATGTTACACTAGTCGTAATAGAAGAGTGACTTGAATAGTAGCAACCAAATTTTGAAGAGGAAGAATAATTGTTTTGATGATTTGCAATCCTGAACTGATTGTAAGTGACGTGGAGGTTGTTTATCAAATAATAGGACGATTAAATTTGTCATAGAAGTCGACAGCTTCAATCAGACTAAGCATCGTTTAGTGTTGGCATAAACGAAACACACCGACAGCGCAAATCGGCTATCAAGATAGTCTCATACTTCACTAGAAACTGTATGTACTAACCCTGCAGCGTGCAGATGCGCTGTACCAGTGATGTCAAAGCAAGCGCATTTTTCTGATCTCGACGTCGTGAGAGGACATTAAGCGCTAGGTATGGAAGGAGGAAGGATTATGTTATGATTAAGCAGTCTGTTGGTTTAAGAAAACAATGGTGCACAAACTGAGAACGGAATGTGAAATTTTATGTCGTTATTTATATATGACTTCTTTCTGTTTGATATTTTCTATATTGTCTGTAAGACAAAAATACCTACTAACACCAATTTCGTAATATTGTATTTGTGTTTTAAACGTTAATAGATAATAAAGAGTTAAGAAGTAATATTCACATAAATTCCATAGTAGTACAACTACATATATTGTACTATGTGAATGTAACACATCATTCATGAAGAAAGTGATATCCCAAAGAAAGAAACTGGGTATGTTATGGCAAGTTGGAATTAATATTGATGGTATTTTTAGCTTTATAAATGTAATCAATAAACTAATCAATAGTAATATACGTTACAAGAGCGGTATGTTGACGTTTTCATGGTCGAGGAAAAGATTGAAAAAGCGAAACGTAATTGAGCTTTTTTTAATTTACGAGAACATGAAAACAAACATACCGCCCGTGTATCGTACATTATTTTGTGCGAAGATTGTTTATTACATACCTGAAAGACGAATTTTTAATTAGTTGCAATGAAATCTCCATGTTGGATTCTGTTTAATGACGGCAACTTCGGAAAACCAAAATATCTTTCTTCAACATTGTTGCTATAAAATGTTTTCTATGTTTACTATACTCCAGCAGGCCGTGATATACGTCTGTCTTTTTTTCCCCCCAGTCTATAAATGCGAACTTAAAACAAACGGTAAGGTTGTGTAATGTATTTATTTTTCATTTTAATATTTTAACAATATTATTTATATAACATATTGCAGCAATAACATCCGCATCTGGAATCTTGTTGATTTTTTCACGGCTTCCTTAATGTTACTTGTATCAGGAATGCAATAAGTTTCGTGGAGTAGTAGACTTTACTTAATTTTTGCAAATATTTAAAAACAATAATTAACATTGCAATTTAGGTGAAATTGCAGTGGTAAGTTTCCAATTTATAATTATTACTATGTTAAACGTCTCTAAAAATAATATGTTAAAAGCCTAAAGCAGTAAAATGAATGTCGCTTAAGCGGTAAGAAGAGGGAAATTGTTATATGTGTTACGTTGGGAATACTGAATGTGGTATTTCACACTTACCGCGTATTGGTTCTGTGCGGAAAACAAGCAAATACGCACGATCTCGCACAAAACAATATTACAGTACAAAGTTACCCAGGTATATGTTTAACTGTAACTAATATTACATAACAAAACTGTTATCGTATTATGCTTTTAAGGTGATATTGGTGCGCATCTTCCTATCATCAGAATATTAAATTACTTTCTTGAAATCTTCTGAAGCTATAGAGTTGAAATTTTTACAACACATGGGCACATATCTTTTGTTTATGATGTAACAGTAGTTGCTTTGTTAATTCATTTCCTTACAAACATTTTCCATCCGAATATTTTTAAAATTTGTAGCACACTATCATCAGTAATATGTATTTATGATATATTAGAATTACGAAAACATTGTTTCAGCACCTGTAAGGCTACTAAATAAACATATCTGAAAATTTCACTTTCTATAAAAAGTCGAGAAAATATTCCTTTTGAATAAAAAAGCAGACTTGTGAAAAATGAGCATTAAAATTAAAACTTACATTCTCATAATACACTTACACTTTTCAGACAAATCTAAAAATTAACATGCCTACAGTTTTAACAAGTTATCTTCCCTTCATCCATTGAATCAGTGCTGTCCATCCTTGTATATAGCTCGACCAAGCAGCATATATTACCTCTTTCGTCTCTCTCTCTTTCTTTTTCCTTTCCGCTGTAAAGTGCTCAGACTCTTCTGAGCTCTAAAGCGTGCGCTTGCGCCTATGGGCATCAGTTGACTTGATTGCGCTATACTAAGTACGCAGCTAATCTGTTTGCAGTAGATCGGTGACAAAACGTTGGGCTCTACTAATAAGAATGGTTACGTGGCACATTAGATTCTATTAATGCCGTCTTGCCACCTCGTTCCTTAGTCGCGCTGATAAAGAAAATTCGCACCGGATCCCTTAGAATCATGTAACGTTCCGGCAGCTCTTGGAATATGAAATTATTGTCCATGTCAATAGCAGGCGTACTATAAAGTTCTAATACTGTAATTAATTGAAGCACAACAAGAGAACTGGATGGTCACAAGTACACAACAAAACGTAAACTATGCCTACTCTATTCCCTCCATGCAAGTATCTAGTGCCCAACTGTTTAATTTACATTTCGTTAGCTGTACAAGTACAGTAATCGTTCATGAACATAGTTCCACTGAGTGATTGTGGATGACTGGGTTGAGGTTGATATGCGTTTGCGACATTGAGTTTTGTTTACATCATAAACACATTTCACAATAAATTGAGCTTAGGTGCGACGTTGACAAATATGGATACATGCAGCGCCATATTGAAGCTTCTGAGACGCTTGTTCCTATTCTAAAAATACTTAGTTTCATATTCCCTTCCCATTCTTAAATTTATTGTACTTATTTTTTTCGCACTCTGTAGATGATAATCTCTCTGTTTGCGAGTGACTGGGCCGAGAGCCGGGTAGCCGCGGTTTCTCTACAACCTATACATTCAGTAGTAATGCATGGGAATTGAAGGGTTCAGAACCATAGTGGGCCAAGCGCCATTTACTAAAACCATACAAAACAAGGGTTAAAGTAAAATTTGCCATATAGCAAGTAATATAAAGTATACACATTAAAACTAAATGATATGTCAATCTTCATTAAACTATGGTATTCACTCAACTTCAACCCTTGTTTTCTCCGTTTTTTAATAAATGGTGCTTGGCCCACTATGGCTCTGAACCCTTCAATTGTTTTAGTGATATTTATGATCGTTTCTTTTGTAAAAAAAATCGTGTACTAAACTCTAACTCAATCGATTGCTGCAATGGAAGTCTATAAATTATATAACTGAATGAACGAGTGTCAATATTCAAGGCTAAAGAAAGCAAAGTATAGAATAAATGAAGTTGCGGACGAAAATAGATCAAATGCTTGACGTTGTTAGAACTGTTTATTGACTACATTCTATTCCCACCCTAGTTTCATTCCCGGGCACAGCGCAGACTTTCTCCAGGGAATCAATCCAAGAGTCACTTTAGGTTCTGTCGCTTTCTCTGAGCTCACAAGAACTTCGCCGGTCTTCTTCCTTTATTCTCTCTCGTGCATTCATTCTTCAACTTGACTTTGTTCCGTTTGTCCACATGTCTTGTGCAAATGCTTCTCTTCGTCCTCATCACTGCTCATGTATTATGAATGTGTACTGAGTGCCGATGGTCTCCGAGGTGATCACGCAAAAAGATAAAGTGGGCACAAGACATGGTCCTCAATTCATTCACTAAGTTACTACGCCTTTGCATGAGAGCAGACTGAAGCTACTTTCATGTGTTTCTAGTGCCCAATAACATACAGCGTGCGTGAAATTTTCCTGTTACTTTTCTAAACTACATTATATCACGTTAAAAAGAGACATCACCGAAATGATTACGTACTTTCATTTCTTTGATTTTAATAAAAATAGTATTATTTCTTGTATAATACTTTCAACTTCCAATGAAATACATATGCAAATGAAATTACGAACAAAATAATAACAACACATATTTTCATTTTCTTTAATGCACATGAGCGACAATATTATTTGTACGTCTGCTTCTCAGAAGAGGAAAAAAATAATTGTCCGTTGATATTACAAACTAAGTTTTACATGAAGTTAATCGTTCATGTGACAGCAAACTTCTTAGTGATACATATCTTAAGGATTCATTTTATTAGGTAACTGGCATTTTAATTCACTCGAAATCACCGGCACAATTCGGGCAGTAGAGCGTTTTTCAGCTCAAATGGAACTGCGCTCCGCCTTCAGTTGGATTCACGCTTGAGCTGATTACATGCTTTTTTCTCAAAGTCTTCCCCAAATGTAAGGTAAATATCTGGTAATAACTGGCGACGGGAGGGGTGGCCTACACCTCAGACTGTTTGAGGGGAGAGTGTGGGGGGGCTGTTGGGGTGGAATAGTACACGGACTTAGAGGGATGGCGGGACTGGTCGTTAGGATGTTGAGGATTAGATCGGTTCGGCGTGGGTGCGGTCGATTGGCTACAACTCATCCCAGGGGCGCACAATAGACCTCAGGTCGCGGTGCATAGGGATGTACCCCTCCCGGCCTCATAGAGAGAAAAAAAGTTAATAAGAACTCTATAATAATCTTTGGAACGTAGATTCAATGTGTAATTTTATTTCGAATAAATGTGTATAATTATTTTCGCTAATATTATTATTTTCCTACGTGTCATTTCCGGATAAATTTATTTACAGATACTGAATTCTAATATATAACAATCAAGTGAAGTCAACCTACACAGACTTGGAGACAGAACGATGACATAACGAAATCATATTTTCGGTATGAGGGACGCAAGAATTGTGTACTTCTGCGGAAATTCGGAAATTACTTTTTGCAACGTTAAGGTACATGTCTAAATACTTCGTATAATGGGTAAGTAAAAGAAGAAAAAGAGTCGAAAATTCAGTCCGTTACTATGTGGGTGCATTGTGAAATTAGGCACGATTACACATGCGGAAGAATATAAATAGCATGGAGTGAAAATTTAAAAATTACGGAACAAAAAGACATAGATTAAAACAAGAATCAATTCAGGACAGTCATTATGGGTCTTATCGGATGAGCATGTTACAACAGAAACAATAACAAAAACTTTTGAAACAATAATTATAAATATTACGACCAATGGCTTCCAAGTATGGACTCTTAGCTCTCAATTAAAGACCAAATTGGTGGCAGCAGAAATGAAATTTTGGAGATGTTCTGCAAGTAGATCTAGGAAATATAACACTGGAAAGGAACTAATTAGATAAAAATGGATATTCAGAGTTCAATTTTAGACTTCATAAGTAAAAAAAAATTAGAATGTACGGACACATTAAGGGAATGGCAGATGAAAGGATACTAAAAAGATTACAAGAATTGACACTATAAGCAAGAAGAGAAAAAGGAATCAGTCCACTTGGCTACAGAATATCAACATAATTATGGAAGAATGGAGTATTAAAGAAATTTTATGCGTAGACAGCCAAGGACGGAGAGAAATATTTTTAAATCTCTGAATCTTTTCATTCACTGTTATCGGAAAAATGTGTATATTTTGTATAAAAAAAAGGAAATACAGTCATGACAATTATAGCCCGTTTTAAGATTTAATATACTTCTTTAAATATTTCGTTCACAGGAGGAAAGAAACTTTTCAGAGAGCTCAGATACAATTCAGTGAGTTAGTGGGATTCTCTTCATGCACGTAATCGACAAGATTCACCGGACAAATGAGCAGAATATTACGGAGTCTCAGGCATTCACAGCACAAACACAAAGCAACACACTGAATCTGTGCTTCCAATGGAATTCGAACTCATGCCCTCTCGTTTGTGCAGCGGACTGCACGTAGTCTGTCGGCCGGCCCACTTGTGTGGATAACAGTGTAAGGTACTTTAACGGTCAAATATTCTGATCTGATTACATTGCTTCGATTGGGAAATACTGTAGTACTGAAATAGTAAAAGTGTATGCAACCAAAACATGGTAATAATAATAATAACAATCATCATCATCATCCTTCACGAATTAGGCCTCTGTAGACCTGTTTCGGTCCCATCTAGCAGTCTTCTTAACGGTCTTCCTGGTCGACGATGTCCTCTAGGTTTATATTGCATCATAATTTTTGGGATTCTTGAATTTTCCATTCTTCTTACATGATCTAGCCAATTGAATTTGTATCTGGTGATTTTTTCTTCTACTGACTCTACTTCTAATTGTTCTAAAATTTCTTCATTCCTTTTTCGGTCTAAAAGAGTATATCCTGCTGTTCTCCTGAAAAATTTCATTTCCGTTGCTTTGATTCTGTTCATGTCTTTTTTCTTTAATGTCCAAATCTCGCTTCCGTATAGAAGGGTGGGTAATGCTAGTGTATTATATATTTTTATTCTTGTAGATTTTTGTACTAATTTAGCTTTTAATGTATTGTTTATTATTCCTAGAATTTGTGTAAATTTGGTAATTTTCTTGTTCACATCTTTTTCATTTTGATAAGATATTTCACAACCCAGATAATTGAAATTTTGCACTTGTTCGAGGCATTGGTTATTGTGTATTATCTTACTTCTCACTGGGTCTTGTCCTAAAAATGCCATTACTTTTGATTTTTGTGCTGAAATTTCCATCCCAAAATCTTTTAATATTTCATTTAATGTATACAATCCTCTTTGTAAATTATCCTCTGAATTGGAAATTATGACTTCATCATCGGCATAGAGTAAGGTATTTAATGTTAGAGCACTGGTTATTTTGATTCCTGATGTGTAGATTTGGTTCCATTTTAAAATAATTTCATTTATATAAATATTAAATAAAGTTGGTGATAGTGGACAACCTTGTCGAACTCCATTATTAACTAATTTTCTTTCGGATATACAGTTATTTATTTTGACACTTATTTTGCTGTCCGTGTAGATTTCTATTATATTTTGGAATAGCAAATTTGGAATATTTTTTTCTTGTAATATGTCGAATAAAAGGTCTCTTCGGACTTTATCAAAGCTTTCACAAAATCAATAAAAGCTATATGGGCTTCTAAATTAAATCCTCTTCTTTTTTCCAACAATAGTTTGATACTAAATAATGGATCTACACATGATCTTCCTTTTCTAAAGCCATTTTGACACTCCAGAAGGAAAGTTTCATAATAATAATAATAATAATAATAATAATAATAATAATAATAATAATAATAATAATGTGTTACTCATTATTTTTACTGCTTGAAATTATAATTTTAAATTACATCCGATAGAATATTTATATTATAAATGTTAATGAATTTTATTAGCACCCATTACTCCATTCTGAATGATTTTGACGGATGAAAACTGGTAAGTATTATTAGCTTATTTTTTATTGTTATTATAGAAATGTAGTATTTTTCTGATCACTTACAGATTTGTTTTTAATAGAAACTACTGGGTGTACATTTCAAAGTGTGTCATGACGTCACTGTTGATGAGTCTGCGATTTGAAGCGAGTTTCAGCTTTTGTGTCAGAGAAGTTGGCTATTAATCAAGGCGTTCAATCTGAACTTCAGAACGTGTACGGTATAACTTGAACGTCGTAGCAACAGATGGCGGTCTGTACGGTCTGTGTGCTACCATAACCTGTTTCGAACTGTTTTTGCGCGGTCAAGTCGTACGAAAGGTATTTGTTATCATCGGTTGCGTACGGCAACATTCCACAACACAAATCAAATGCTCCGTGTCCATGTTGACCGTCAAAATTAATGTCAACAAATACGTAAGTAATCGTCTTAACCCTCTCCACATATCCCGACAGTGAGAAAAAAACTCACCTCAGTACATGTTTCGAAACAGTTCACATTTCTGCCACTACCGGCGTTACCGTACGTATCGGTAAGTACTCTTCTGAATGAACGCCGTACTTGCTAGGCAACTTCTCTGGCACATAAGTAATACACCTCTGCGGAAGTGTAGGAAGATTGAATTCTCTAGGCTCAGCGGCTAGCCACATGACGGCATACAGCGAGCCATGAAACACTTTGAACTGAACACGCAGTAGTTTATTTCTCAAGACCGATTACTGGCATTATTATTATGACAGAAGACAATAAATTTATTTGGAGAGTATTTCGAGTTGACGGGTCTTTTCGTTGGCACAACTGTTGCTATTACGTGTGAACTTGGAAGCCTAGGGATTTCAGATTCACTGTGT
Source organism: Periplaneta americana (assembly GCF_040183065.1). Classification (NCBI taxonomy): domain Eukaryota; kingdom Metazoa; phylum Arthropoda; class Insecta; order Blattodea; family Blattidae; genus Periplaneta; species Periplaneta americana. The sequence goes on along the minus strand of NC_091118.1, from coordinate 119,596,217 downwards.
TGTCACAGCTCTTTTGTAGGACATTCCAATGTTGTATAAAATCTTAAATTCATGAATAAATTGCAAGTCATTTTGAAAATGCCGAGTAGTGTTGTTTATAGTACTAATTCCTATTTTGTGTGAAATAAAAAAAAAATATGGGTAAAATTAGGAGTTTTTATGTTTTCATTGTAATCAACAGTTTGCAGCCTCTTTTAAGTTTAAAATATTAATTCTTCTGCAGTATTTTTGTTTCAATTTTAGGGATTGATCATTATCCGTCAGCAAGTCTAAAGAATTCGTTTCTTCTATCTCCATATGAGTGTACCAAGAGGGCAGACGGATGTTCTTTCGAATGTGGGCTGTACAAACAGGGTCCATTAGTTTATAACCCTGAGGAGGTAGGGGTGAGATAAATGACTTACGGCTGACCTTTCAGACAACACAAGCATGTCCATAATGGTCGCTGGATAACACAGATAACGTAACAAACTTCAGCGAAACATCACTGAGGAGGTTAGAAAATGCCACGGGTAGTAAGTAGCAACACTACTCCGGTCCCCTGTAAGTAAACTAGATACCGAATGCCTTCTCATTTCTTAGTCGTACTGTCAACGAAACATGTGTCTCCTACAGCTACCCCTACTGTGCATATCCGGTTTTAGTAGTGTTCATGCTAAAGTAGTTATATGCTTTTATCTTCTATGTATGCCATGCTCATATAGGTAAACAAACGCAGACAGACTTTAGTTAATGAGGTTTAATAGGGCGCGTCAGCTATCGCTATTTGCGTCCTTACCTAAACTTCTTTAAAAAACAAAAAACAAACGATATCATAAGCAAAATGTGAGCACTAACTAAAAACCCTGTCAACAGTACTAGAAAAACGTTTAAAATTAGAGGGATAGAATATATTATGTACAAAAATCACAAAATATATTCGGATTACTTTTGATTATCGGACGTCAATAACCATAATTCGAAACAATAGGGAAAAGTAAAAATAGGGTGTAATAAATTGGAAAAGTATACCGAAGTTTTAAATCAGTCGTAGGACTGTTAATTTTTAATACTCTGGTTTTAATAACAGACTGAAGATAATAGTTATTCCTTCACTGAATTTAACAGCTCCTTCTTCCGAAAATATGAGTCATAATAAAGTACAATGAAAGAATCGCTAAGGTCCCAAACAAACATATTAAATCTTGCATCGAGGAAACAGGTATTTCTGATATTAGACAGAAACGATATACCATACTCCTCCGTCGTGTAATTAGATAATGCATTAGCAATGACATATTCTGTATGTTAACTGAAACAGTTACTAAAGTGCATAAATCTACTTTACATTGTTCATATAAAACACAATTTCTTTATAGCGTAGATTCTCCGTATAAAAATTGAAAGTCTTTACTTTTTTTAATCCAAATAGTGTATCTTGGGATGCGTAACATAAAAATGTGAATTGTTGATTTTGTGAAGAAAGTGGACTCATGTTCAGGTAGTTATTCGGACAAATAATTTGCCTACTCCTATATTTTAAAGGCATTATTAATATTTCACTAAATTCAGGTCTTTTTTTACGATGCAAGAAATCCTAAAAGATAAAAATTGGATCAACCGGAGATGACAGCTCTAAACACAGCAAGTCCAAATGCCGATTTAATTAAAATTGTTCAAGATGATGAATTCATTAGTCACAAGTGTGCTTAAAAACAAGGAAATGGGGAAACGATATTCCAGTTACGATAAACGTTTTGCCGCAACATTCCATTAATGTTCACCTCAAGACGAAAGATATCTAAGAAGAAAATTATGTTTACCAACAGTTAGATCTCTAAAAAATTGACTTCATGAATTTGATATAGGCCCGGTATAAACCGCACCATTCTACAATTAATTATTAAAAATAAAATCCGATATTGTACCATTGAATGAAAAGGTTGTAACTATTATTGTTTAAGATGAAATGCCTTTGAAGAAAAACATAACTTATAATGCTAAAGCAGACACTTTGAGGGATTCATTTAATTAGGTATAGATAGGCATAATCAACAGACTTCAACTGACGTAAAAATTTCAGAAGTACCATTTGCAAACCAAGCACTGGTTTTCATTACTCGAGGCATGTGCAAAATTTTAAAGCAAACTACGTATAAATTATTTTCTATCAAAAGATATAATGCCTGCAGAAATCTTAAAATCACATCTGCTTGATGTAAAAGATAAAATACAGGCTTTATCCCTAAAGCAGCGTCTGTGCCAGTATCTTCACTGATAAATATTTCAATGTGCTAGTAAATTGTTACATAAAAATAAAATGGATAATCATTAGCCAAGGAACGGAAGTTTCTAAAGTCATGCACAACTTAATCATAATTACATTTGAAAATACGAGAATTATTCCATTTCATTTCTACTCCAATAACTTTGTAACTTCTTATTAATTTAAAATGTTGTGAACCTTGTGACTCTAAATAAAACTATTGATTTGCATCTTTTATTGACATCAAATGAATGAACACTTCTCCGTTTTTCCGTAACCTAGCACGCCGCAAGAAGTGTGTAAACAATCCATGCCGCTAGATAGCAGCACAGTCACTTTTCGCCGCCGCTTGCAATGCTAAACAGGCAAGCTTTCCAGTATTATTGTTATAGAGTATTTGGTATTAATTATCATTTATGGGTTAGGCCTAATGGCTCCCTCATTGAGCACTAACGTCCCAGTTGAGACTACAGAACGTTTCGAGAAATCGCAGAAGTCTGAAACAAAGGAAGAAATGAAGATAAATATATGAAAGTGGTCGAATAATCCAATAGTCTGTGGTGTATCCAAAGCTGAAGAACAGAGGTTCAATAATAAGAATAGAAACGTCAGAACTTCAAGCCAACGATAATTTTTTTAACTTTCCTTGTATTGTGTGTGATATTTCTCTACATTTTCGACTCTTCTCATTACACAGAAGTTAACTGATTCTGCATTTATTCATTCATAGTGTTCTGCCCAAGGACAGGTATTTCATTGCAAATCCAGCATTCTCCAGTCTTTTCTATTTTCTGCCTTCCTCTTCGTCTCCTCGTATGATCCATATATCTTAATGTCGTCTATTATCTGATATCTTTCCCTGCCCCGAACTCTTCTCCCGTTTACCATTCCTTCCAGTGCATCTTTCAGTAGGCAGTTTCTTCTCAACCCATGATCCAGCCAATTCCTTGTCTGTCCACTTCACACGCTCCATCCTCCTTCATATCCAGATTTCAAATGCTTCTAGTCGTTTCTCTTCACTTCGTCGTAATGTCCATGTTTCTGCCCCATACAGAGATACACTTCACACAAAGCATTTCAATAGTCTCTTCCTTAGTTCTTTCTCCAGAGGTCAACAGAAGATGCTCCTTTTTCTATTAAAAGCTTCCTTTGTCATTGATATTCTCCTTTTGACTTCTTGGCAGCAACTCAAGTTACTGCTTATAGTACACCCCAAATAAGTTATTTGAAGTTATCTACTTGATCCACTGCCTCATTTAGAATTCGTAACTTTAGGTCTACCTTCTTTACTTTTCTTACTATGACCATGGTCTTCATCTTGTTGGCATTTATCTTCATTCCATACTGCTCACAGCTGTTATTTAGCTCCAGTAGCATATCCCTTAGTACCATTTCCTCTTCTGCTAACGACGTCATATCGTCAGCAAATCTTATACACTTTATTCTCTTCCTCCTACTATCACTCCTCCCATATTCTGGAAACAGTTCTTCACTAAATCCTTCAAGTAGATGTTGAAGAGGGTAGGTGATAAAGGGCATCACTATTTCACTTCCTTCTGACATTTCTCCTCCTATCCGACGTTGTTATTATAGGCATAAAGTAAAAGATGAAGGATGAATTTTTTTTAAATTTTTTAAGTAGGTTATTTTACGACGCTTTATCAACAGCTTAGGTTATTTAGCGTCTGAATGGGATGAAGGTGATAATGCCGGTGAAATGAGTCCTGGTCCAGCACCGAAAGTTACCCAGCATTTGCTCATATTGGGTTGAGGGAAAACCCCTGAAGGATGAGTGAAACAGAGTAAAATTCTCTCTGGCACCGGGATATGAATCCGGGTTTTCAGCTCTTCGTGCTGACGCTCTTTCCATTAAACCACACCGGATTCCCATCCCGATGCCGCATCGAATCCTCTCAGTTTAAGTTCCACTTCTTGGGTTCCCTCTAATGGCCTACCCTCATGCACTGCGTCATAGATGTATGACAGTGGCACAATGTCCATACATGTGCAGAGGTGCACTCGTTATAAGTGGCCGGGATCCGACGGAGTAAGCGCCGTCTTAAACCACTAAGGGTGCTATTCATAGACATTTCGCTAGCCCGCGCTACGAGCGTGCTAAACTAGCCCCGACTATCGATTGTTTACTTGTACAGGATTCATGTCATATCATACCGCTAACACTGGTTTATGAATACGAAAAACATTAGTTTCCTGATCATCCACCGGAAGCCCGCGCTAAGAATGTCTATGAATACAGCTCCTAGTGATTATTTTTTCGCATATCATATATTATTACGATGTACCGAAGTACATATGATATTTCCGTGCAGAAATTCTGCGTCATCATATGATGAAGGATGAGTGGAACAGAGAAAAAATTCTCTCGGGCACCATATCATCGTATGATGACGCAGAATTTTTGCACGGAAATATCATTTGTACTTCGGTACATCGTAATAATATATAAAGTAAAAGAGCAAACCTTTTATTACAGAGAATGAGAGACGACAGACAAGATAAGTTGCATAATAAAGTTAATGGTGAGAAAGACATTGTTAATCACATAAATCTATTAATATATTAACTCCATGCTTTTATTTTGCTATCCAAATAATTCCAGGTTTTCTTGTTCAGCAAACATGCGTGTGCCAATGTAATTTAAAATGATCATTTCATCCGAAAACCAAGTAAGTATAGAGTTAAGCTTTATGCGGTATGCATCTTGGGATAAGATATTGTACTACTATCTCAAGTTTCATTGCAACAATTACTTTCCATGATAAATGTAGAGTTTCTTATTGTACTTATTCGAGCATTCCAGATGCCAGCAGCATTTCACTTCAAGCAAAACACGGTCGGCTAATTGCAAGTTTCTAGGCTCCACAGCAATATATCTAGCGCGCGATCATCTCGGGCTTAACACGGGTGCTATTGAGAAGATAACGGCGTTCCCTTGCACTGAATTTTATTGCTCATTTAAGCCTCGTTCGCTAGTTAACCCCAGTTCGAGCACTGCTCCATCCAAGGTGATAAAAGATACTATGCTACCTCAAGAACCGGAATATCTGACATCGTATTTACATAATGGATTTACAATCTCATTTCCTATTTTAAAGGGAATTGTAGGATGCTTAATAAGAGACATAACTGCTTCCGAAAATATCTTAATCATTTTAACTTATCTCCTGTCTATAACTATTTCAAGCAGTATTCATGTTCGTAGGCTTAAATATATCGGAGTTACGAATTCTCACTCTACATATACTTTAAAAAGAATACTAAGTAGGCCTACAAACTAATTGTGAATCAAATACAGCACAGGTGTTTATCCCTCCAGTACTAGCGCGGCATACATTTGTAATTGTATTTAGATGTAATTGTGACTCTTTACTGTATAGTAATATTATATGTTTTTGAAATAGATTACAAATTGTAATCCGCGCGAGTGCTGAAGCCAATGTTTTAACAGATGAGAATGTAAGCGCGAATTTTCTGCTTCCTTATTTGTAATGTGATTTATTCTTATAAGAACATCATAAGACATTTTTACATGTATTTTCTACCGTTACAATGGCTATTTTATCCTGCATTATAAATGATTACGTGGACATTTATTTGATAATACAGAACAATTATTTCTTCTCATATGAAATAGGCATGAACTAGAACTCAATAATGACAAATTTTATGAGTAGAAAATTATAACTGCAGAGTCTAGTTTATAATAACTAACAATTAAGCCTATATAATAACATTTGAGAGTTTTTAACTATATTTGTATTTATTTCTTCCTGTAACCACTACAGGTTGCCACTGACAAAGAGTACTATGATACAATAAATGGAGTAAATGCCTTGAGGCTTAGTGATACATTGTTGTTTGACTGAAAAATAACAATTTGAATTAAATTGAAACACCTGGTAATAAACGAAGTAACGTCAAGAAGATGCGAATTAAAGTCATGGTCCATAATATGTATGTTGTCTGAAAATAGGTATTGATCCTTTGAGTGATGCAATTGTTAGATCTTTTAAAATATCTTTATGCAAGCCAAAAGATTTACAGAAGTCGACTAGGAACAGGGGTATGGTCCCACGGGCTCCTATCATTAGTCTCGTAATGACGATGGATTCCAGATGGTATTTTTCCTTATAATAACTGATGGAAGGTTCATATATATTCCTTTTTTCCTCGTGTACTTCTTCTGGCTGGTGTTCATGCGATTCGAATCTCACAGTAGGGTCATAATACCACTCTTTACATTTTACTCACATCACTCATTTAAATGTTAAAGCTCAAATAGAGTTACAGTGTTGTATCACAAACAGCTTAATAGAATCAGTAAAGTAATGTTACTTTCATATATACATGGTGTAAAGTTATGTATTGATACTAAAAAGAAAACACTTATTAAAAATAGATGGATTACAAGGGCTATGTAATTCGCGAGAGTACTAGTGTCACAAATTATGGCGAGAGAACTGAAGGGTTAAATTAACGGCCTATCAAATATAGCCAGGCAGGATTCAAAACACAGCGCTTCCATTCTCGAGTAACGCATGACGTAATTGTTTTACACCCACTAACTGATAATGAAATGCGCGACAGAAAGGCAGGCTGTCTTACACTTTATGATTGACTTGAAAAATATATTACACTATCTAGAGTAAACCGTATATCACATGAGCACATCTGTACTCTCGAAGAGACCCCAAGACAATTTATTGACATAATTCCCAATCCTGTCTGACCTAAAGCAGCATTAGTTTCTACGCACCTATGTTGCCTGGCTATACCTTCATTTTCAAATTTAGAAAATACTGAACTCTCCTTAGATGATATTACTCTATCAAAGATATATTTCAAAGATCTTTTACAAAATATATACGTATTATAAATGTTTCTTTGATAACATATTTTGTAAAATGCAAGTGCATCTTGTTATATTTTATAAAAGATGTGGCTAACCTGAAACCAATATGGCGGAACGCAAATACTGTAGGACTGTTACTACGGCCAAAAAGCTGATCTTAGAATATGACGCAAATGAAATGTTATATAACGCAAGATACATGGACTACAATAGCAGAAATAAAAGACGAGAAGTGTAGGCCTACATAAAACCTACATGAAGGATGCACGAACGTCTGAACAAAATTAAAATTGTCTTCATCCGTCCTCAAACAATTTATGTACCTTTGAAGCCCTCGCTTTGTAGCTCTTTTAGTAAGTTCTGATAGATACTTCTCAAGTCACGTTTAGCAATCCATGGTTTAATCCACTGGATTTTTCTTTTCTTTTCTATTGTAATATTTTGAACTAAATATAACTAAAGAGCAGCAGTACAGTTTTTCATCCATTTATGCATATCTGTGATCAGAAAAAAGAGTTTCATTTATTTTACTATAAATGGAGGCTGATGGCTCTTGCTTCTTAATTTTAGTTTATATTTGGTAAAATATTTTATATATATGATATGTTACATTCCAAATCCTATATTTTATCGTATGTTCTGTCAAAGAATAATGATAGTCTAATACCAGCCTATCTACTATATCTTTTATTATAGGAATCTTGAATACACTATAAATATAAAATGGTACGTTTGATATGAATGTGGGGTGGATAGAATCTGGAAAAAAAATATCTAAATATCAGGTCGAAACTGATTGAAATTATTTTCTTCTTACTTAAGACAGATTGACTAATCAATACTTTTTAATACAAGCCAAATTTTATATTTAACTACTATCCTATGATGCTCATTTTAATGATCTCTGATTTCATTCGTGATATAGACCTGTTAGTAGACTTAACCTCAAGGTGTTTTGTTACAAAAACCCGAAATCTACTGTCAGGTATCGTAACCAATTCCAGGGTAATTCCTTTTGGAGAATCGTCATCTGCCTTATGACTGAGTCTTTTTACCATTGCCCTCTTCTCTGATGAGTCAACGTCTCTGTCAAAGAATGCGAGTGCTACAAGCTCTTAGCTCAGATACCACAGATGTCCACACAGCTTCTTCAGGGCACCCTTGAATGCTGGTGATTTTTGTGTCACAAGGAGATTCAATAGACCCAAATCACTGGTGGGAGCCGAGATAATAACCAGGCTATGATGTACAGTCCAACGCCAAAGACACGTAAGTCCCCAAGACCTCGTTTCTCTGCGTTTGTTAGCTTGAAACTCGTATCTCTAAACAAGAATACAGAAGGTTATACCTGAAAGCTTGATTTACATAATACACATCACTGTTCGTTAACAGAAAGCCACAATTTAAGTCACACAGAGTTAGTGTGCACTCAACTTTGGTTGCTTGACAGCTGTCAGCCCACTTTGAGGTCTGTGGATATAGACTGAAAAATTGGATCGGTGTCTGGTAGAGTTCCCTGGTAGCTCAGTTGGTAGAGCGTTGGAACTTTAAACCAAAGGTCCTGGGTTCGATACCCGGCCCCGGAACAATTTTTCCCTCAAAATTATTCAAGAATATTTTCAGTGCATAGATCAATTTTGTCATTAACCGTGCTCGATTGATCGCACCCAATTACCCACATGTCAGTATGGCACATCATGCATGAAATTAAACATCGTTGAGCATACACTAAATATGCTCTGATCGCTTCAGTTTTTGGCACATGTCCGTTTTTAATGGTGTACTACTAGATAAGAGGGTGGGAATTTCCGAACTTTTTTTCAGGTCATATAAGGACCACTCTGATATATTGTATATAATGTAAAATAAACACTTTGAGGGAAAAGTGTTTCAGACGAACAAAACCCTCCCTAGATGAATTCTATCATTCAGTTTCCGTTGAGGAGAAATGAACACTTATATCCTAATTATATTGTAAAGTACAGTATTGCATGTAGATGACACAAACAAAAGGCTTCAATCCCAATGGATCTATGCTTTTCGTCATTTAGGAGATATTTATAATACGTAATCAAATATAAAATTCAAACCAAGTTCTAATCATTACTCTCGTCTTTCCTACTTAAATCGTACAGAAAAAATAACAGAAAGTAATATTTTTCAGTAATGAAATTTGTAAAAGAAATTTATTTCCTACTCTTCATAACAGAAATGTATTTCTTAAAGTACACAATAAATATTCATAACCAGTAGCAATGAATATTAATAATGCTGTATGTAGTTTTACTTTTGAAATTAAAATGCAGATGCAAGTATAACGAAATTATCCAATAACACGAACGCCCCTTACTCAAGATAGCAAAGACGCTCTTACTGTATCCAATTTCACGGGATATACATCTATGTATCAAATTAGTTTACCGTCTGCGAACTTCTTCCTTTGAGGCGACTTTCCTACAAATTAAGGAAAGTAAGGTTTGTAAGAACACCAACTGATTCACTGGCTTTGTGGTAAACTAAGAGTTCTAATCCCGGTGGTTACTAATATCTCGAGATAGCTGGCGAGTAAACCCTGCCTGAACTTCGCTAGTTTCGTGAGTGTAAAGTAAAGACTTTTATTTCTGAGATGGAGTAATTAAATGAGGAATTAATTATTCCCGGTTATGGGATGACAAACTAAAAGATGAAGAGCTGTGTTTCATTTTGACGTGAAAGAAATATAGCTACAGCCATGCAATTCAGGTACGAGATCCCTTTTATTCCGTAAATCTAGGTATGTTGCTCGCAGATTTAGTTCTCTTCCAAAGAAACGCGTTATAATAATGGAATTTAAAATATTCATCGGAATGAAACTCCTCATGGATACTATGAAATTATATAAAAAATATTGACAATATGAAATACAGGTAAGGCATACACAAATTTGCAAAAATATCTTAAAATATGTATTTTAAATTATCTTTACCATATTACTGCAGAACAAAGTTATTGTTTAAATAAGCTTTCGTTGCCTTTTTCCTTTCTTCATTTGATAGGCCCACAATTTGAATACAAACATGACGTTTTCAAAATTTTAATCATACGGGATTTCTTTCGCCAGTGTGTGTAGGGCAGGCATTTCCAACTGCTGGCTCTGTGACGCCATACGTCTCTCGAGCTCCTTGAGAGGGGAAGCATAGCTATAGGAGCAAAGTAGGGGGGAGTGGCAATGGAAAGGATACATATCTACATATATATCATGGGGAGCTAACGAGAAAGTCTCTGCGAGGTGTATTTTAATTAAGTGCGGTGCGGGTAGGTATTGATGAATGGAGCACCGCTCTTCCTAGAATTGACCGGAGATAAGTTGTTTTGAGTCTGACCCTGATGATATAAACAGATGACATCACGTTCGGCACATGATGTTTAATTATATTGTGGCTGAAAATATTAGATAGTTTGAGACTAGCTCTGTGTTGGTGTGTTATATAAGTTTAAACTGCTAGTTTACATTTTAAAAGTTGATCGAATGTTTTCACATTGGTTAGTTACTGTAATGTAGTTAGTAGTGTGTCATTATGTCGCTTTCTGCGAGCAAGAGTGGCATTACGCTGGCTGTTGTCTGAGTCTAGAATTGCCATTAATCCACCAGGCCTGAACTCGTGAGCTCCCCACAGTAAGTGTTCTGCCCATGGGCAAGTCTTTTACTGCAAACCCAGCATTCTCCAGTCTTTTATATTTTCTGCATTTCTCTTAGTCTCCTCATATGATCCACATGTCGTCTATCATCTGATATCTTCTTCTGCTCTGAAGTGTACTCCCGTTCACCGTTCCTTCCAGTGCATCCTTTAGTAGATAGGTAGTTCTTAGCCAGTGACCCAACCAATTACTTTTCCTCTTTCTGATCAGTTTCAGCATCTTTCTTTCTTACCCACTCTTTCCAACACAACTTCATTTCTTATTCTGTTTGTCCACTTCACACGCTCCATTCTTCTCCATGATTCAGAGTTTCATTTTTTATTTATTTACTTTTTCTTCTGTGGAAAAAAATCTAATAACTTGTGAGAAAGATCTTCTCTTTGGCAGCCCCAGAATGGAAGAAGTAGAAATAAAATTTATTTAATGTGTATTTAGGGGCCTTGGGCACTGTAAATTTTGTTACGTAAATAAATAGAAGGATTATAACTAATTAAATTTAGAAAAGCGAGCTATTCCAGGAGATTCTACCAACTGTCCAAAAGTCAATGTTTTAATATATTGTAACCCTACTTTCATTTTTTCGCATTTAAATACGCTATAAATTGCAACATTTCATGTTACTGGACATTCTATATATATGCCCTGCTTAGAAATTGTTGCAAAAACAAATATATTCATTCGTGAAAATTGATCCAGTTCTTATCATTTTTCGTAAATTTTACAGCATTTGAAGTTTTTCTGTGAATTCCATTATCAAAATTGTACGAAGCATTCCATATTAAATATTTTGATGCATTATATTCAGCGATTTTTTTTAAGAATTGAGCTAGTTACTATTAACTTACGTTTATCATATGTTGATACCAGATAATTGTTAATTGTCTTAGAATCGAAAACACTTCTTTACTTATCCTCTTTACAGTACAGTCTGTTTTGAATTATTATATTAGTCTATTAATATTATTATTATTATTATTATTATTATTATTATTATTATTATTATTAGTGTACTGCTTTATTTGTATCTTACTTCATTCCATTTATTTGACACACTTGAACCTCATCATATTTTGTTGTATTTGTTTACTTTCATTTCATTACCCTAATAATTCGTATGTAGTGCCTATATGTTAGAGTGAAAGGAATTTCCTTAACTCCCTTTACACTTTTTTACCGATTTATTTTACGACACCGTATCAAAGCGCGGTTACCTTGCGTTCTTGTAATCGTAATAACAATATTTGGCAAGATGAGTCTTAATATTCGCCTACGTTGAAAGAACTTTGGAAAAACATCAGAAAAAGAATCCAGGCAGACAAGTCTACGAGGAATTTGAAACCACCCACGAGAACGGCTTGGGAACAAGAGTAGAGGTTCCTAACCACGGAGATACGTTGGTGGCTAGCAAGAGTTCCTAGTGAATAAAACAATTCGTTGTAACTAACATGACCACAAACCTTGCTACCTTCCATCCTAAGTAGTTCAACTTCGCTACTTGTTTAACTGTATTCTCGTATTCAACATAGGATGTTACTGTTGGCAGGAGAAAGTAATTTATAGTAAATCGTACAAGAACGGTGATAGTGGTTGAAGACGATCCTTTCTGCCACGTTTTTAGTATTATTCATGTAAAATTTATTTTTATATGTTCATTTCTGAGCATCACCGCAGAAAATAGATAGTGAGCATTTTCACAACATGACTCGCGATAGAAAATTCACGGAAACAATATGAAATAATAATGTACTCTCAATGAATTTTATATTCACATACTTTGTAATTAAACAACTATTTAATAAGCAACTAAATAATAATATGAATTTATTAAGTACTAAGTTCCTTCGAACACTAAAAATCAGAATTGTATTAACATACTCAAATTTAAAAAAATTGTATAACATGGATTTGCACATATTGAAATATTTTCTAATATTTTTATGCAATGAGTCCCGACGAGCGTTCCCGGTGTTTCTGTTGGCCGACCAAGAGGCCCGCCCTTTCCCGCTATCGCTGCTGCTTACATCCGCGAACTGACAGCGCTTCGTCAAATCTAAGCTTGCGCACTATGTTATATCCCAGATCACATATAGATTGCTCATTCCTATGTTAAAATCGGTTGCACTTTGAAAAGAACAACAGCCAGGATCGCCACCCGTCTGCTGTAAACGAACACGAGACGGCAGTACAGTCGCTAATGCAATTCAAATGGAAGTTATGACGTGACTCCTTATGTAACTAGATGGCAGCATAGTAAACCTGACAAAAGTTGTTACCGTCAAAGTCTATAACGCAGAGCAATCTGGGTATATATTATGATCTAGGGTTATATTAAAAACATACGATACACATCCTCCTCACAGTAACTGCTGAAGTGTTCATTCTGTGTGATACGTAACTCACAGAATCTGTTTCATTAAACCCATTCGCTAAATTTGGTACCGTATTTTTCTACAAACAGACCAGGGAATTTACGTATAAAAATTTCCTTTATTCTGTCACACTTTCTTTTTTTCACGAGTACGTTTAAGAAATGTGTACACATTTAAGTACTGAATATTTATCTAATTCGTTTTTAATAGAGATATCGACCTGGTGACTTTGGAAAGTTTCCTTTTAAGAAGGAGTTAATAACAAGGTCGATGAACTGCCAAAAATATTATCAAAATCATCGAACTCTTGAAATTGAAAACTTCTCGTACCTCTACAAGTTATCTGCAATAAATAGACGATCTGACAGTTCTCTTATATTTTCTATTTATATTAAGGAATGAAGCTATAAAGTAACTAAAATAAATTACATAAGCTGCGGTGTACCTAAAGCAAAATCTGAGATGAGAGGTTTTGCCATTGATTGGTAGTCATGGTTATGAAACTAAATTTTGCCTGAAACTGATACCTCTTATTATAAAAGTGAAATGTGTTCTAAAGTGCCAGCAGCAATGCAAATGAATATGTGAAGAGTGAAATGATGCGAAGTGCGCGGCAAGTGAATAGTGCCCGTAAACCAGTGATGCTTCATACCCAACACGAGAGACGATGAACAAGAGACCAAGGTCGAACACTCTCTAGGCTAGCTCACTTAAAGAGTTAATCAGAGCTACCCTGCCTACGTGCAGGAGCCTTTAGTCCTCAAGGGATGTCATAGGTTAAATTCTAAATTATTAAGATATGGAATTGATAACGAAACTGAAGAAAATTATGTGGGAGAAGTGGACGGTCATCGCTTTCGCTTCTTAAGCGGCGAAAATTTTAGTTCTTTTTAATTTTGATATATACACTCCTTTTCAGAAATAACAAACTCAAATTAAAGCTTTCCTATAATAAACTATACACGCTGTGTAACAAAAGTTCATGTTAAAGGTAAATTTTTATTTGTCTTTGTATTTTCTTTACACACGCGTACAGGAATTTGAAAGAACACTACTGCGTGTTCAGTTCAAACTGTGTCATGGCTCGCTGTATGCCGTCATGTGGCTAGCAGTGAGCCTAGAGAATTCAATCTTCCTACATTTCCGCATCGGACTAATGCTGGTTCCAACTTAATGGCCATGTCAATACCCAAAATTCTCGGATATGGGGTTCGGAACGACCTAACGAATTTATAGAAGTTGGTCTTTACCCTCAAAAGATTGGGGTATGGGCTGCCCTATCCCGGCAAAGAGTAATTGGTCCAGTGTTTTTCAATGTGACGTTGACTGCTCGTCGTAACCAAAATGAAATTTTGAACGATAGCATTGATCAATTAGATGACATTGAAAAACAGAATGCATGGTTCCAGCAAGACGGTTCTCCTGCCAACACCGCCCATAGTACAATAATATTTCTTGAGAGACAGTTCCCAGGAAGGTAAAAAATTAATAATAATAATAATAATAATAATAATAATAATAATAATAATAATAATAACAACAATAGTCCCTTAGAGTCATCAGTAATCCTGTGTGGCCTCCAAGGTCGCCATACTTAACGCCCCAGATTTCTTTCTCTGGGTATATCTCAAAGATTGTGTCTTTGCTAGACGCCCCGAGGACATTATTGGACTGAGACAATTCCTACTTTAGGCAATGACAACTGTGACACCCGCAATGCTGGATGCGACCTACCGCAGCATGATTAAACGGGTGAGGAAATGTTTAAAGGTGAATGGTACACATGTGGAAACAATGTGAGACTGTGAGACTGTTTTATTTCCTTGACAGGAGTCTTAACATATTTTAAAGTTTCACGAGTTTGGTTTTTGTATTCGTTTTTTGTCCTTGTAGAAATATATTAAGTTCGATGGTTAAACTTGATATACGTATTTTCATTACAGTAATTGATTTCCGAATTGAGTTGTGCTTCACGTACACGTATTGTCACACCTTTTCCCTTATTAGACAGCGTGGTTCACATTAATCGTAAAATGTAGTCCTAGACCAGATAACGTACCTCGCAATGTCAGACGCAAAAAGCGTCAAATAAAATAATCTAACTTGCTAATCTTTCTGGCACAACCTACCAACTTCCATTCATTCCGCAGAGATAATTTTTTTCTTACATTCGCGAAAGGGAAGCCTAAATACTTTCTGCTGACAAATTCATGTTTTCGTACGAAACCGATGATAAATACCCTACGCACGACTTGCCCGCGCAAAATACAGTTCGGAAGGTGTTATGGTAGCACACAAACCGTACAAGCCGCCATCTGTTGCTACGACGTTCAAGTTATACCGTACATGTTCTCAAGTTCAGATTGAACGCCTTGATTAATAGGCAACTTCTCCGACATAAAAGCTGAAACTCGCTTCAAATCGCTGACTCACAAAAGTGACGTCATGAAACACTTAGAAATGAACACCCAATATATTTAAATTGTACTCAGGTTGCATTTCGCTCAAGACATTGTTTCACACACTTCGCAAAATTCTCGATGAGTTTGAAGGTGTCCTCCTGATTTACGAATTCCACACTCCCTGCACACGAGTCACCAACTCAACACAGTTTCTCGGTCAGGGGGCTCAAAACACGCTGTCCAGTAACCTGCCCTATATATGCTCCACAGAATTCAAGTCAGGTGAATTTCCAGGCCAGTCAGCTTACACGCCTCTGCACGTTTTCCTGATTTCGTTTAGTAAGAATTTTGAAGTGTGAAACACTTCGCTCCCACTCCTGTTGTCTGCAATGTCTACGGACCGTCAAATGCGAAATGGTTTTGTTCTGCGATTCGTAATTTTCGGAAAAGTTAAGTCTTTTAGCTACTGTTCGCGTGCCTATACCAATTATTTTGTCCTTCACCTACTCTCGATTTTCCTTTTAGCTTGCGATGGTCGTTCTGCCCTCTCTATACCCGAAACGTGTCCATCCTCCTTGTTTTTCCATTTCATGGAGACTGTTTCAACATTTGACAATTTCACGCACCGATTTTCCAATCGCGAACAAAGCTTAAATTTTTGATCGTGTAATGTTCTCATTTTGTTGGAGACATGGCAACCTAAACCATTAAACAGACAATTAATTTGATAATAAGCAATGCGTCCTTTAATTGAGGTTCTGACTGATATTTACATTTATATTATCAGGCAATACATCTCACTTGATGATATGTGTCAGAGGAATAACAATTGTTCGTATGCATCTGAAGTCTGACTAGCGTATTATGTAGCTATAGTCCAGTCGCTCTTATTTCCGGCAGTCAATCTCGTTGCAGGTGGGCTACATTTAAACGTGTGCGTCTTGTGATTCGCTGATGATGACGTTATGCATTCCCTAAGGCTCGATAAATACTTAATATAATCGCCCGCCATTTTAGCTCTTTCGTTGGCGATCGCAGAAAGCACACGAGGACGTTATTTACCGCTCAATTATTTGCTGAATTACAGTGCGTTTGATTTATTATCATAGGAACTAAGACATGATAATGTTGAACGGTGTGGCAAATAGATTCCTCGTCTCGTAGCTCGGCAACGAAAGATCAAAAATGGCAAACGATACTACGTACCTAGACTTTATAGAGCCTTCACTTCCTAAAACGTAAGCAAAGAGGAGGAGTCACGCCGGGAATAACAGCGTCGCGACTATAATTGGCGATATATGCAATGGAGGGGGGAAAGGAACTGACCACCCTACCCCATTATCTCCTGGCCTAGTTCCTTCATAAGTGAATCCTTCTTGGTATCACTTTTGAGGTTCAGATCTGTCTTCGAACAGCTGACTAAGCAACAACAAAAATAAGTAATGTCCAATGTTATGGGTAGGCTATTAAATGTTAGTTTGAAACACAATTATCTGTGTATGTCTTTATCGAAAACCTGTGTAATAAAAGTTTATGTTTACGTACCAGAAATATTTGTTACATATTTCTCATCAATAAGACTGAACTGGCTTTTGAATATTATTTTTTTTTAATTAGATAAAAGAATTCACACATTTCTGTGTGTATAAAAGCTGCTTACAATTCCAAGATCCCAGTATAAAAAATGGCATGAACTTGTAGCTGACTCTATTGTTTTTGATAAGAAGAAATGAAGTCGAAAGGCCAATGACAGCTTATTGTTTTCCAGAAGCAGTATTTCCCGCGAAATTTATCACAGTAAAAAGCAGCATACTCTAGTCAATCACATGATAGCATGAACAGCTAAAATTCAAAGACTCCGTGCAAGAAAAATAGAAAAAGTAGAACGTTTTAATACGCTACTGTAACAGAAACATTTGTTAAATCATGTATTATTATTATTATTATTATTATTATTATTATTATTATTATTATTAGGTACTATTATTACTGAACACATTACGAAGTATAGCGTGGTTAAATGGGAGTACCGATACCCAAGAAAACCTTTTCCAAACTGATAATTTGTTCACAATAAATTACAGATATATTTATCGGGTTTTGAACCCGGTTCTGTAGATTATTGCTTTTTTCGCCTATTATCATTAGTTCAGTGTTATCTACGAAGACGTCGACGAAGTGTTACACAACAGAGTAGGCGCTGTAAGAAGTAATGTTATCTTGCGGCTCTACAGAACAAGGTATTGATCCTAAATAGGATATACGAATGTTCTCAATGACTGTGATACACTTTAATTTAAACAGACGACACTTCTCACAGAAATGGGCTCGAAGTTGGAACGTTAACAAGCACAGATTGTGAAACATTTTATGAGAGTAGAAACGCAAAACAGGAAGTGAAGGTAGAATTCCAGTGTGACTGCAGCTTCTATTTATACTTCTCCAAGACGCAAGCCAGAATTTTGAAGTGGAAATGACTTAATCTTCATAATTCAAGTGCAAAACGCTTTCGAACTTTATAGCATAAAATTGCACAAAACGCAAACTAAGGGAAAGGAAGTTTGGTTTTTCAACGCCTACAGTATAGAGAGTCCCACACTTCAGCGTCGTAGTCTAAGGCATCCTGCCTAGGACTCGCGGTACTGAGTCCTCATTAGAGGAAGATATTTTTTCATGAAATTTCGGCTAGTATATGGGACCGGTGCCCACTCAACATCATGCTGCACTTATGGGCTACGATAGGTAGCGAAATCCGGTTACGAAAGCCGTCTACAACTACTGGAATGCCACCGGCGTAGTTCTTCGGCTAAAGCGCTTGTCTACCGATCCGGACTTGCGCTCGAGCGCGAGTTTGATTTCAGCTTGGACTGATTACCTGTTTGGGTTTTTTCCGAGGTTTTCCCAACCGTAAGGGAAATGTCAGGTAATCTATGGCGAATCCTTGGCCTCATCTCGGCAAATATCATCTTACTGTCACCAATCTCATCGACGCTAAATGACCTTTTAACCACACGATATCTCCATTCTTGCTGGATGATCGTCCAGCAGTCGGCTTGCCGGTCTGGGGCCTTAAATGGCTGTAGCATCACGGATTATTATTATTATTATTATTATTATTATTATTATTATTATTATTATTATTATTAGTAGTAGTAGTAGTAGTAGTAGTAGTAGTAGTAGTAGTAGTACAGAGTGATCCGTTCGAGTTTGGATAAAATAAAAACACCATAGGCCTAAAACATTTACTACTGAACTTTATTTGTTTAATCTTTGTGCATACAACACTGAAAGATGGGAAATTTCTCAGAGCTCAACATGACCCCCATTGCGCACTCTACACAACTCATAACGGTGATGCAATTCAGCCCATGTCCGTTGTAACGTAGGAGGGATGATTTGTTGTAAAGCTTGAGTAATTTTTACTCTCAGATCATCAATGTTCCTGGGTTTCTGTGAATAGACAATGTCTTTAACAAAACCCTACACGAAGAAGTCGGGAGGGGTTATATCTGGGAATTTAGGGACCAAGCCAAGAGAGTCCGGAGTCCCACAGGTTAGTGTCTTGGGACCCCTTCTACTCCTGGCTTTTGTAAATGATCTGACAGTTAACATATTGTTCAGGGTTGACTTATTCGCGGATGACTGTATCGTATACACGGAAAAAAAAGTCATGAAGATACTACTCTTCTTCAGAACGATCTCTATAGAATATAGGGTTGGGCAATGGCCAACAAATTAAAATAAATTCTGTATAGAATAAAGATGTAAGTTTTACAAGAAAATAAGTAAAATAATCGCATCGTATACGTTAGGGGTGAAACCATTCCGAAAGTTAACAAAATATGTAAATACTTAAGAATAACTTTTAGCAGCGATCTCGGCTGGGAGGAACACGTTACTGACACAGTGGGAAAAGCATGAAGAGCGTTACATTTTGTGATTAGTGTACTAAGAGAGGGCTCTGATAAATCCAAAGAGATTGCATATATTATGTAAGTCACTAGTTCGTCCAGTAATGGAATATGATGCTGCCGGCTACTATATTATTTGAACTTTCAGGCTGGAGGGGAATGCGTGATGCGGCGGATGGAAGCTGAGACGGGTAGTGCAATCAACACTAAATCTTTCTTTAACTGGCTTCCATATTTGAATCCTCAATTGCAGAAACCCAACATGTGATTTGAGTAAATTTTCCAAGAGGCACAAAACACTGATTATCTTCAAAATGTGTTTGTATTTTAAGAGACAAATTATTTATTCATAATAATACTTTTACAATTTTACATAATATATACGGACATTAATTAATTTTTCTCTTTAGTATTTTCTGGAAAAAAATCTACATTGCCTGGACGTGTGAGTTTTCTACACGGCTAGTAACAATCGTATTATTTCTATAAAACAATTTTTAGGTGAAAAAGACGGAAAAGAAACATTTTATCTTATAAAGAACTTTAAATGTAGGTTAAACATACAACATTTCAAAATTATGTGAATAGCATTTTCAATTCTTCAAATTCCTTTAATCCCATAAAAACAAAGAAAATAGGAACACAATTTTTTCAGTTGCTTTTTTTTAATTTCACATGCCCTGGATTTGTGGTATTATATTCATTTCCTGCAATTCGCTTTAACTTATTGACGCTGTGAAATGTACACTAAGCCTGGGCGTGTGAAATTTTTGCAACATTTGAAATTAATGTAGGAATATTACAAGCACATAAAACACTTAATTTGAGAAAAATGTCTACTTTTGAGGCTTCTGCAACTCAAGATTCATTTAGGCTGATGGGCTTAGTGGTAAATCCTTGCCATCTAGTAAAACGACCAATAGCAATACCAAGATCGAAAGAGCCCATGAGACCAATACTACACAAGTATAATTGAACACAGAATAATGCCCGCATTTAAATAACACAAAATTCTACTGATCTGTTCTGCATAGCATGGAAATTTGATATTTCATAGAAGCTTTTCCATATGGAATATTTGCCATTAGTTGTAGAACAGAAAAGCCGTTTTGAAATTTATAAAACTGTCAATATCATTAAAGCTGCAGACAATGCGTTGCATTACGGACTGTTTTAGAGAGTGCTTGTTATTGCAATAAACTGAAATATTGGCACAAGTAGTGAATTAGGTTAATAAAATGACAGCTCCAGTGACTTCCGTCAAATATATAATAGGTGATTATAATATTATTCCATGAATCGTATTTCGGTATTTCAAACCATTATTTCAGCTTACTAATAGGTTTATTTAAAAAAAAATGACACTACATTGGTGACAATATTCCTCTATTGTTGATATGAACAACTACTATGAAACACGGTTTAGTCCTTGCTGTATTGTACGACTTCATTGTTTCTGTAACATTACATCCCTGACGTAAATTAGATGCACTGACATTATTGTGAAACATGTGCAGTAATCAGCTAATTATTAGCTTTCAGAATGTGCACATCGTATTAATAAATACAAAGTGAGAATAAAAGAACTTCATATATTGGAAAAAATACACAAATATGAATACAGTACCGGTATGCAATTAAATACATTTGTTTCATTCAACAGGGTGCTTCTGAAATGATCGCTCTGCACATTTTTCGTATGATTTCACTCAACAACAAATTTTAACTTTTTTAAAATCCAAATTGCCGCATCACGTAACATTTTCCGAGGAAAGCGAATTGATTTCTTTTGCGAAAAAATCTCTTTTTCTTATTTTTGACTACTACTGATAAAATTACAACAGACTAGGGATTCAAAATGCCTCATAATACTTGAAAATGTGTACTGGATACAAAAATGATGTCACATAGTTTAAAACACAAAACGCATAATAAAAATATATCATGTGTATAAAGAGACCAACCTCGGAATTTGAATTCACCATTTCAAAGGATTTTCTGGACGACTACCTTTTATAACTAAACCCGGGACTGTTTATTGCAAGGAACCAACAATAGTCTGCAAGCATGCTGGATGATGATGATCTTCCTTTATATCGCCTTTCTATTTCAGACATTTATTAATGAAATCTTACCCCGTGCTCGTCGCTTACCGCTCCAAGGTTAGGGGAAAAGAAATCCAAAAGAGAATGTAAAAAATGTATCTTGAGAGACATATTACACCCCATTTTCCCATATGCACTTAACATGGTTTCCACTAGTTCGATGTAGTTGTCGGTCCTAGAATTTCCAAGGAAATTTGCTTTGAAAGTGCGCCATGCCATTTTTTCTGTAACGGAAAGTTTTTCCTCACACAAAGAGTCATCCATAACTGCAAATTTGTGGACCAATGACAATGCCCTCTTTTAATTTTCTTCACTTAAACTGGTAAACTTTTCTTTCAAATACTGAACAATACACTCTTATTCATTCATTGCGTAGACCTCACTTCGAACTCTCATGAAATTTAGAGAATAAATGGGACCAATATCTGTTTATTTATTAGAAGTACAAAAGAATGTGCCAACAACCATAAGAAACCGGAAATATACTGTAAACTCATAAAATGCATTAGCTTTTGTTTTGGTTTACAACGTCCAACCCGCGCCAGATGTTTCCTGGGGGAGCGCTTATCGAAAAGTGAAATCATAGTATATCTTAAAAACCTTACGTGATGCGAAGAAAAAGAGATGCATTTTCGGATTCAGCTCACATCAAACCATAAGGGACACATTGTTTTAAGTCGGAGCAAAACTCTTGTTGAGTTTTTATTAGTCATTCCCTGATGTATAAAATTGTGTAATTATTTCACATATGAAAAACTGTTGCGGTCTTAACTGAGGCGCTCAGAATAATAATGAAAGATTCCAACCAACTTCGAATTTTGAGACAGGTGTACGACTATATACTTCTGCCATTTACCTTTCATACGGTGAAGTATCAAATTAATTGGGATATACCAAAGCTCTCATATTCCACATTGAAAATTATTTCTTAGTGGTAAAGAAATCTTTCACAGTGAATAAATGCCATATCCCAACTATGTGGGCTTTTATTTCAATCTACTACAAGTTCATGGCGTTGTAGTCAATATGATGGCTTCCACTAACTCTTTTACTAAACAAAAAAAAAATCATATTGTTGCTCTTTGGATTTACCTGTTACAAATAAAAGTTTCCTGTTCAATCATACATAGATTTATCGTATCAAGATACATAAATAAATGAAAACCATCATTATCCCACTTTTTAAAATTTCCATATACTCTGTTTAACTAAACAGCAGAAAAACAGACGAACTACTAATGACAAAGGATCAAGAATTTGCAGGTAAACATTACAAACTATATTTAACAAATCCTGAAAAAATTAAATCTTAATATTAAAAATCCGCAAAGCTTTAAAAACATACATAAAACGTCATTTCTCTCAAAATAAACTTCGGTTGGGACCTGACGTTATTATTCTGAGCGCCTCAATTTATAAATACTAATTCCACAATTTTGGACATCTGGCCGACATATACGGCTGACCATTAGGATCCAGAATACAAAGCAGAGGTTAACTTAAAAATAAAATACAATATGATTTGCGGAGAGAATACAGAACAATTATAAATTTAAAATTAAAGTACAATTTGATTTCGGAGAAACATGAGATGAAAGTACAATGAAGAGTAATGAAATTAAGTAAAACAAATGCTATTATTATGTAACATATGTAGGCCTGTATTTTGCATACAATTCCACCATCTGAGTGGCTTTGTCCGCAGTCAGTGATAGTGGTGTTCAGAACGTTTTTGTTCTAAGTCCACGAAAATTGAAACGTTGAGCATATTATGAACAGCAGCTACTTAAGAAACATTAATCAAGTTCTGTGTAAGCTTTTCCGCATTTTAACAATACATATTTTAGACGAAAGAGTATACGGTTATGTCCGACATCATTTATTATTTTTTCAATGAAAAATGTTTTGACTCAAACGATAGATTTTCAAAGTAAAAATATTCTCCGTACAGGTAAACAGTAAAGGATATTATAGTAAAGCTTATAGTAGTGGACCAGTATTTCCAAATTAGCCACTGTGATCGATAAACCTAGATCCATAAGACTTCTTTTTGAGGGATTATGTGAAGGAAATGATTTACTACAATCATAAGAAACTACTTTATAATCGACCCTCGAGGAAAATTGAAGATGAGTCTGGATATCTGTCAGTCTTCAGGACTCTCAATGCAGAGCAATTTTAAAAGTTATATAACTAATTTACTGGAAAAAATTCGAGGTATATCTTTTGATGATTTTTGTTGGTGTTAAATCCTTTTATCATCTCCATCTACCTCAATAATTTAGTGTTTACTCGTTATTTTTGTCTAAAATGGAATTTATGGGGGATATATTTCTATAATTTTTCTTGAATGGCATGATCAAAATGTACTTTTCAACTTCGACAGAAAAAAGAATATGACATTAAGAGAAAAATGAAAATTCTTAAAGTAATCCTATACAACAAGAACACAAACATTTCCTATGCTGATGGCGCATGTAGTGTCTCATTTCTTCACTGGCCCCTACAACAAGTTGACTGGCAAAGCTCGGATGGGATTCATTCCAGAGTGGGAAAAGCAAGCAAATCCATCCCCCGTCACAAGTCGCCGCACCCCACGAGATGACACAAATTAATTCCATTCGAGCTTTACCGATCTTATTAAGTACACAGGAGATGCCTTTTTTGGAAATAACGAAATCTCGTTTACTGCAGATTTCTTTTATTTTCACTTAACTGTACTTGGCATTGGAAAGGGTCGCAATATACCCCTCCCAAAAAGGCTCGATTTTCTTGAGAATTTGTGCTATGAGTCGCCGTGCGCTCTGACTATGACATCACTCACTACTGGTCTGTCACCTCGCGCCACAATTCAGCTGTCGTGTGACTCCTGACGCATATGATGTCATTCAAATTCGTTATCAGAAATCGGAAACAACCCCATCTATGAATGCGAAATCTAAACTTCGAAACAATGAAACAAATAAAGAATTGCAGCAATAGTTTTGAATTTTTTAAGTAAATTAAATACACATGGAGGCATCCACAAATAACTGAAAACAGAACTTTTATTGGGAAAAATTAAGATAGCCTATGTGAAAATCAGTGAATTCAACATGTACGGAGAATGGACAATGATAGAATTTTACAGTTATTTCTCAAATACAGGTCACGAAGTAAAAGAAATGAAATGTGTACTTTGAAGAGACTTCTGGTTGACTAAGACCGGAACGGGTCATATGGCCAAAAACCATGGTATGATGATAATAATGATGATGATCATGACAATGATGAGATGTAGTAATTGAAAATAATAACAAACCGACATGTTGTTATAGACAGGAGACACTATTACGTTTCTATGAACTACCCTCTGCACCGACGCTCTTATTCAACAGTGAATCATTATGGGGAAAGTTCCTTCCGAATGTACAGATAGAGAATCAGGGCCGTATTCATAGACATTTTTAGCGCGGGCTTCCGGTGGATGATCAGCGTTTTTCGTATTCATAAACCAGTGTTAGCGATAGGATATGATTCGAATTCTGTACTAGTAACCAGTGGATAGCCGGGGCTAGCTTAGTACGCTGGTAGCGCGTGCTGCGAAATGTCTATGAATAGCACCCTGAAAGTTTAGTGCGAGTCTTGATGAGAGTCCATCTGTATGTGGGCAACAATTTCTCGCGACTGTCCACAAGTAGCGTGTATACAGGGACTCATGTTTACAGGACATGCGCAGTGTGTTTTAAGCGAGACTTAAGCAATAAAGTAGTACCAAATTTTATTTCCATATCTGTACATGATTTTATGCACAAAAAATTAACAAAATGAACAATGAAAAATATGCATTTTAAAATCAATGATGAAATGAAATAAAAGAGAATTAAATGGAAAGAACACGTTGACCGAACGCAGG
The DNA here is from genome assembly GCF_040183065.1 of Periplaneta americana. NCBI lineage: Eukaryota > Metazoa > Arthropoda > Insecta > Blattodea > Blattidae > Periplaneta > Periplaneta americana. Next base: position 119,570,739 of record NC_091118.1, on the reverse strand, counting down.
AAGTAAGATTGTCTATAGAGATACTTTTATATAAACCAAGACGAAGAAGGAGAATCGGTATACTTGTCAGAAGGACAACTGACTCCTAAACAAGCATTGAAATTTTATTGATGAAAATTAATACATTCCTTACAAATTAACTACTATAGAACGAGCAAATGCTGGGTAACTTTCGGTGCTGGACCCCGGACTCATTTTAACGGGCATTATCACCTTCATTTCATTCAGACGCTAAATAACCTAGATGTTGATATAGCGTCGTAAAATAACCTAATAAAAATAAATAAAAAACTAGGCCTACCATAGCTACGATATTAACGAAAGATAATTGGTAGTAGTTCTGGTTAGAAACCATCAACTAACTAGCAGAGACTAAGACATGGGCAAAGCGTAAGTTTATAAGGGTTATTTGCAGAAATGAATAAAACGGTGATCAATATTTCATGTCTTATATTTATTGTTATATTTACATGTTTAATCTCAGTGGAAATAAACTGTAAATTGAAGGATGAATTAATTTTCTGTAATAATAATCTGTTATACTTGTTATAAAATATAGAATGCCACTGAATCCCTCCGCTCTCTTACAATGGTTTTGCAGCCGAGTTTTAATTTGTCTTTGCGGTTATTCTATTTTCTGAAAACTTCAAGCATAACGACCATCTTCAAGCAACCCCACATTCTAATGGGCCCTACACACACTCACGCGGCCTGTCCGGTTGGCCTGAACAGTCCAAGCGCCTGTGTAGGTAAACTGTAGCGTCTGTATGCTCTACAATTCAACTGTACAGGCCGAAGGAGATCGCTCGCCTGATAGGACTGAATTCTATTGCTGACAGAAACCGGCATGCGCAGGCCTTCGAAAACTGAGCGTGTGTAAACTCTTTCAGGCCATTCTTTCAGACCAAGTGTGTTCTTACTAGAGTCAATATGGAGAGCAATAACAACAGTGATTCCTCCTTAGAAGATTTGATCGAAATGTACAAAGCAAATCCGTGTTTATGGAAAGTAAAGTCGAAGGAGTAGTCTATTGTGATAAAAATTAAAATATATCGGCTTATGAAACATTGACTGAGAAGTTAAGGGAAAAATATTCTGCAGTTAACAAGAAAAGCGTAGTGAAAAATAAACAATTTTTAAAATTCATTTCGGAAAGAAATGAAAAAAGTTTATCCTTCTCTACACTCAGGAGCAGAAGAAGATGAAGTGTACGCTGTTTGTTTAGTCAACTGTCCGAAGACAGGTCTGAACCTCACAAGTGATACCAAAAGGAGCCACCGGTGTAGCTCGGTCGGTTAAGACGCTTGCTTGCCGATCCGAAGTTGCGCTCGGGCGCGGGTTCGATTCCCGCTTGGACTAATTACCTGTTAGGTTTTTTCCGAGGTTTTCTCCAAACGTAACGCAAATGTCAGGCAATCTACGGTGAATCCTCGATCCCATCTCGCCAAATATCATCTCGCTATCACCAATTCCATCGACGCTAAATAACCTTGTAGTTGATACAGCGTCGTTAAATAACCAAGTGAAAAAAATAAAAAGATACCAACAAGGCACCAATTATGAGACAACTAGGCCAGGAGATATTGGGGCAGGGTGGCCAATTTCTTTCTCCCTCCACTACATACATCACCGATTAGCTACATATTACACTAATCAGACGTCAGATGTATACAACCATTTTTTTTTTGTCCTCTAACACATTTCGTTAAGTGAGATGTTCTACCTGATAATAGATGTACATATCGGCCATAATCTCAATCAGAGGTTACGAAGTGTATAAGCCCCATTTATGGCACGTCGGAATTCATTTTCCCAGACATGATCTCAACGGCAACTAAATCCGAACTGAGGAAATCGTATTTCTGACTTGTACGTGTGAATTCTTCCATTTACCTGCACAGGCTTGGACTGTTCAGGTGAATCGGCCAAGCCGCCTGAGCGTGCGTAGGGGCCTTTAGGCCTTCAAGTCTCGTGATTTGACTGGCAACCATCTCCCCTTCAAGATCTGTCCGTCTGTTTGAAACAGTCCGAATCAAAACCGTTAATTACTTTACTTTCGAGATACACAGGAACAACAATTATGTGTACAGCGTAAGTCGATTTATGTACTGATAAGAGGATGTACCATCATTATCATAAGCCGCAGGCATAGCTCAGGCGGTAGCGCGTTTTCCTTCTAATCCGGAGTTGCGCTCAGACGCGGATTCGATTCCCGCTTTGGTTGATTAACTAATTGGGTTTTTTCCGATGTTTTCCACAACTGTAAGGCGAATTACTCGTATATGAAATCCATCGCGAATCCTCGGCCTCATCTCGCCAAATACCATCTCGCTACCACCAATTCCATCGACGTTAAATAATCCAGTAGTTGATGTAGTGTCGTAAAAATCCATCATCATATCTCCAAGGACTACGTTATTAGACCTGCTCCGTCAAGCCTTCTCTTACGTTGACTTCCAACATCTTTTATGGCATCACATTTGCTGATAGATATTTTTCCATTATTCGTTAAAATTAATGCTTTATATTTTAGCTCTCGAAAACAATATGTTCATTATAAAAGTCTCATAACATTTTATTTATTTATTTATTTATTTAACCAGCTAGCTAGTTAGTGATTGGAGAAAGGTGGGCTTGCAGTCAAAGACCTGCCCTTGGCCATAACGCTGAATGAATGAATGAATGAATGAATGAATGAATGAATGAATGAATGAATGAATGAATGAATGAATGAATGAATTTAATCTCTATATTAATCATTAAGTTTTCTTCCTATGAAACACACTATACATGTCACTATATACGCAAAATTTAGTATAAGGTAAGTAGGTCGGCGTCCACTTGTGACGTCATAATCCACAGTCCACGAGACTGGACATTCGCGCCCCGGGCTGGATTTGAAAGTGCGCCCAACTATGCACATGATGTTCATGGGTGATTGCGGTTACTGGAAACAGCACAAAGTGCAGCGACGTCACTGAAACTAGTAACTTCGCCCAAACACGTGATTATTTATCGTGTGAAGTCAAACAGATTTTTTGTCATTCATATTTTAATGCCAACAGCCTCATCAAAATTCTCTTCAATGCTTTCCAATCAAATGAACGATAAGAAATGAAACTCCGATTACCCTACCAGAATGTTATCTTCTATTCTCCATATGACATGTGAAGTTTAAAAAATACATAGAAATATATAGAATTTCCCATGATAATCTAGTGTAATGTAACCAATGTTACTATTATACGAAAACCGCCACCATTCTTGACACTACTACCGCCGCTACTGTCAATGCTACTATTGACTCTGCCACTGCCAATACTACTACTGATACTGCCATTGCCAATATTGGTCTCGTATTACCACCAATGCTATTACTTATCTGATAATGTCTCTAACACTGCTATTTACCTGGTACTGACACTATTAATCATATACTTCCACTACGACTGTCGATATTCATCTGGTACTGCCACTACCACTGCTACTAATGATCTGGTACTGCCACTACCACTAATTACTGATTTACTACTACCTCTACAACGGCTATTATTGATTTGTTATTTCCATTACTACTCCCACAACTGATCGGGTACTGCCACTACTACTGCTACTTATATTACCGGTTGTTCTGTATGGTTGTGAAACTTGGACTCTCACTTTGAGAGAGGAACAGAGATTAAGAGTGTTTGAGAATAAGGTTCTTAGGGAAATATTTGGGGCTAAGAGGGATGAAGTTACAGGAGAATGGAGAAAGCTACACAACGCAGAACTGCATTCTTCACCTGACGTAATTTGGAACATTAAATCCAATCGTTTGAGATGGGCAGGGCATGTGGCACGTATTGGCGAATCCAGAAATGCTTATAGAGTGTTAGTTGTGAGGTCGGAGAGAAAAAAAACCTTTGGGGAGGTCGAGGCGTAGATGGGAAGATAATATTAAAATGGATTTGAAGGAGGTGGGATATGATGACAGAGACTGAATTAATCTTGCAGATTATAGGGACAGATGGCGGACTTAGGTGAGGGCGGCAATGATCCTCCGGGTTCCTTAAAAGCCATTTGTAAGTTACTACTACTGCAACTATTAATTTGGTACTGCCACTATCACTGCTACTATTGATTTCGTAACTACCACTACCATTATTGATTTGGTACTGCCACTAACACAGCTACTATTGATTTTGTAACTACCACTTCCATTATTGTTTTGGTACTGCCACTACTACTGCCACTATTGATTTGGCACTGCCACTACCACTGCTATTATTGATTTGGTACTGCCACTATCACTCCTACTGTGTATATATAAGACATTTTGAAATATTCAAGAAAAGAATACTATCCTAAAGATACGATAATGACGATGACGATGATAGTGGTGATGGTGGTAATAAATAATCACACCAATTTCACCTACCATTCAATATTGTGGCACCTGCAATGCAGAGACTATAATTTCGATATCCGCATGTTATATTCTTGCATAGTACATATATTCAGAGTTATAATATATTAATATAGGCCTACATAAACCGTAACAGCCTACAAAAAAGTTGTTAAAAATGAATTATATGAAAGAATATGAGTTTATGAATTTCGTAATATTGGATACACATGAATAGACTAGGAAATCTAATGCCCATAGGGCTGAATTTATTTTCTATTGTATAATTTATTAGGTTCGCCGTGATATATGAAACGCTTAATGAGCTCAATTGAACATCGCGTGAAAGGCATGTTCGTTGAATGGAATATTCTGTTTTGGCCATGAATGTTCATTTTTTGTTAATACAATATCTTACCGAGCTTACCTTCTATAATATGATTTGCACTTTGTGTTCGTCTGTGTTAGGTTGAAGAAACACAAAATTTGTATTCAAAATATTTTGTTCAAGACGTATGATACTACTAGGTAAATATTTCATTCGCTTCTTCGTTGTTCTACAATAGTATTAGTTATGCTTATAATTGTTTGGTGATAAAAGCACATTAAATTTATCATTTCTAAATATGAGTATTAATCAAGTTCATGAAAACTGAAACTTGATCCTTATCCTCCGCGAATTAAACTAGAGAGTTAGCAAAAATTTACAATACTCTACACAAAACATAATTTTTCTTCTCGTAGTCCTGTAATAAAATTAAAATTATATTTATTAATAGTAATAATACTAGTATTATTATTATTATCATTATTTTTAACAATCAAATTTCTTATTATAAATAAAACTTTCCTAATGCCTTTTTCATAATGCTATACTCCGAATATAACTCATTTTTCAAGGATGCCATTGCCATGTCATGTCATTGTTCTTGTTGATCTCTATGGCTATCTTTTTTTGGTTCTTTTACGACGTTTTACCAACTTCTCTCGTTATCTAGCGTCTGAGCAAGATGAAGGTGATAATGCTAGTGAGATGAGTCCAGGGTCTAGCGCCGGAAGTTACCCAGCATTCGCTCTTAATGGGTTGAGGAAAAACTCCGGAAAAAACCCTAAACCAGGTAACTTGTTCTAACCATAGTTTCAACCCAGGCCTGCTCGTCCACGATCAGGCAGGCTAACCGATACTCCAATAGCTGTGGACTCTTTTGCTATCGCTATAATGGTTACTGTTGCAAAGAGATTTAGATTTCGAGGTCAGTACTAAAGTGTAAGTTCTTCTATTCAAATCTGTAGGATTGTTTTTCCTAGTACAAGCTGGCTCACAATAAGCTGGGAACGTAAACTACAACGAGAACTAGAACGAAAATATTGTTAAAAATAAATGTATTTAAATGTGAGCATTCACAATAGTTAATGCCCACTTTTAAATGCATTAATTTTAAAAATATGTCCGTTCTCGTTGCCGTTCCCGTTCCTGGTTTATTTTAAAACAGATTTAAGAGAAGAGTAAAATTATTGATGGAGGGTTACATATATTACAATGTTGGTACATATAAAGGTATGTTAACAGTAAGACATACACTGTAAGGGCTATAATGATACAAGAGAATGGATTAATCAGTATTCAAAAAGGGATACGTGAGTCACTCCATTCACATCCTCTAGACTATAGGCTAAGGGGCAGAATTCAGAAAGTGAAACTTAATCGGCTAACATATGAAAGACCAGATATTCCTCCATCACGATTACTTACATCTGAACCTTCGAAATGTTTCTTCAGGACTACAAAGCCACCTACCTGATCGTCAAAGCCTGAATAATGGCCTAAGAAGAGAACGAAGACGTGTTGTGGCAACAAACTCACAAATGTTCGAAGATCTTACAGAAATACCAGAAAGATACTGGAGGATATTGAAGGAAGATATGTTTCTTATATACGGTTCTCTTTAAGACGAAGACAGGAAACCTGAAGACGAGCGAGTAATAATTTTTGGATAAGAGGCGTAATTTGGAGTTATTAATGAAAAGTAACACTTGATTCTTAGACTGAACTTCTCAAGTTGTTTCGAATGTATTATTTTGCTCAATTATTTACCAAGATCTGGCTAATAAAACACCGAGGTCCTAATCATGAAGATGACGAAACTGAGGTATCTTTACATTCTGTATTAGTTTCTCACTTCAAAGGGATTGTACAAATTAGTAATTTAGCAAGTATTATACAAAGCGAGTTTTTATAAAATTGACATTAGTTTTCCTGACAGAATTATGAGTGACTTTGGAAAAAAAATAATGAACAGTGAAAGTGAAGTTTTGCCTAAGGCACATATTAATAACTGTTTTTCCATCTTGGCCAGTCCATTTACAGGAGAATTCAAAGTGAAGGTCTTCAGGAAGCGTTAATGATCCACATAATCGGAGCATACAAAATTTTCACAAACATGCTGCTTGCACAGGAACAATTACCGAACAATATTCTGCCTACAAAGAAGAAAATAGAAGACTTGATTACATGAGAGCCATAATTATCTCGTAACATAAATCTTTTATGATAACCTGTAAAATAATGATATTTTAGTATGAATTAATAAGTTTAGGAAGTATGTTTGAGGAAATACTCGTAAGGAAATATATACTTAAGAAAAATGTTCCTTACGACATTTATTTTAGGAAATACATATTTTACGATAAAATGTGTTAAGCAAAGTGTATTAGGAAGATGTTTTAGGAAAATAGTAAGGAATCTATTCTACATTCTACTCTACACCTTAGGCCAGAGTGTTGCACCAAAGTAATGTGATTAAAAGAGAGTCGTCAGTATCAAAACCGTTGAGATGCACTTAAAATAGTCATTAAATTATTGGAAAAGAATGTAATAAAAGAACTTTGAGTATTTTTGACATTAGGTCTAAACACATACTTAAAAAATGCTCATGTAATTAGAATATAGACCCTCCAGCCATCGTTAACTGGCCTGCATATTAGTTCGGAGCTCCGAGTCGCTGGCTGAGGAGGTAGTAGTGTGCAGTGTGTCGAGCCAAGCCAACATATCCCATCACAGAAGTCAACTTTCTGACCACAATTTATAATGCCTTCTTCGATTGTGTTCTACACGACCATTGACACCTAACATGGAACAGATAGTGAGGGAAAGATTAATTCAAAACTCCAGGAAAAGCGAAAATAATGTTTATCATTTGTCATTTACATTGTAATAAAATAATTTAGGCCTACTTTAGTCTTGTAACAGAAACGATAATATGTTTCATATGTTATACATAATAAAAAATAATTGATTTTGTGATATATAGTGTCAGATAAAAAAATGGATAATTCATTTCATTTTATTGACGACACTTGAACAAAAGAATAGGATGACATGATTTAAATATTACTAATGGATTCGATTTGTTTAATATTATGTAACAGTGAAAATGCATTATAGGTCTGTAAGTTCTCAATTACTTTAATATGAAAGAAAAAAACACTATTTACTTTCAAAATCGTTACAATACATAACGGAAAAATACAACTGGTTTCTTGTGTTAAACTGAAAAGTGATTTACTTATTACACAGTCTCTCTTAAAATAAATGCAGTACAGTAGTGGAAAAAATTCATGTTCTGGGAATAAGTTAATTAAGTAAAAAAATATCGCTGCTATCGAAACATATTGGGAATAAATTTGAATAAGGGACAAAAAAAAAGTTTCCTCCCCTGACAGGATTCGAACCACGAAAGTCTTAGTTACCAGTCTATCGTGCTCTGGAGTGAACAAGGCTCTGAAATCAGCTACAAGGGTCGGTCCGGTTTTTTTGCCACTACTGTACATACTTCTTCCGTGTTTATTTTTATTCTAACTATTAGAGACTGATTAAAAGGGTTGATCAAGTGAACGGACGCTATTGCCATCACCTGATTCCTCCCCCCTCCAACTCCTGCTGCACAGTTGACGCCTAAGGGATAGAATTGAGCTAGTGAGCAAACTGTGCCTGAACCATAGTGCACTGAGATGACGACTCTATACTGTCAACAACTTATCTTTCTCTACACTTGATTCGTTTTAACTTGTGAAGTAAAATATTATAGGTGAAACACGAAAAGGCCTTTTAACTGCATTACGCAATTATGCTACAACAATTGAATCTTCTAAATTACAAGATATCAAACGTAAATTGACACTTTTACTTTTGCATATAGATTTCTGGCCAGTATCTCCAGGAATGATTATGAGAGAAATTATTATTATTATTTAATTAAAGTGTCACAATCTACAGTCTTCCGTTAGGGAAGCGACTTGACTCGAGTTACCCGTGAAAGAGAACCGCGCTGTAATATACAAAGACAGGGGGGGGGGGGGCTGCGGGATCCAGTCGCGTTTCTAACGGAAGACTTTGTATATTCCAGACGCCAACATTTTGATGTCCTATTTTTATAAAATGCCCATAAAGGTTATATAACATGTGTCACCTTAACAAATAACGTTCTTATGACAGACATGAAAATCCACAATAGTTCTCTCTCAATCTTTTCCCCTGTCTCCACTTAATTAAAGCGCTTATTTAAAAACCAATAATTTTAACCAATTACACCCCATAAGTTTAGAAGTATCACAATAAATTGTGAAATATTTAGGACACAGACCTAATATAAATCAATATTATTTTGTTATCATCACTATCACTAATATTGTTGCATTATTTTTAATTTCCTGTTTTAATATGTTTCATCTACTGCTATAGCTATCTAGCATCTTAATGAAATGAAGTTAATAAAGCTAGCGAGATGAGTCCAGAGTCCAGCGCCGAAATTAACCCAGGATATTGTCTTAATGGGCTGAGGGAAAACCCCAGAAAAATCTCAAACTGGTATCTTGCCCGTACCAGGATTTGAACCCGGCTTCGCTAGTTTCACGGTCAGATGTGCTAACCGTTTCTCAACAGCGGTAGACTTGTATTATTATTATTATTATTATTATTATTATTATTATTATTATTATTATTTACATCGTTGTTCTAACCTAATATTATCTAATCACTGTTGCCTAATACATTAATATAAATAAAATATAAATAACAAATACTAAATAAATTATCGGTTTGGTGAGGTGACTCTCATATTTCACTTCTGAGATAAAATGTGATATCTTACATACAATATGTTTTTATAGAGTCCAGCAGACCTCCTGCTTTCAAAGAATAAGTGAATTATGTCAACAATAGTAAAAATGTTTACATATATCAATGTATTAAAGCTTTTTTTTCAATCTTTATGGCTTAACACATTAAACAAAACTAAGTTACATATCGCTGTGTTGTATATTTACATTTTGTACAAACCTTTTCATCCTCCAAGGGGCACCATCAGGTAAAACAATATTAAAAAATCATATGTCTAAAATCAAGTATGAAAATGTGAAGGAAAATTGATATGTTATGTATCATGATAAACAATCTTGCACATTTTTATATACTTGATTTTAGACATATGATATTGTAATATTGTTTTACCTGATGATGCCCCTTGGAGGGTGCAAACGTTCGTACAAATGTAAATATACAAAACAGTGATATGTAACTTGGTTTTGTTTAATGTGCTAAGCATTAAAGATTGAAAAAAAAAATAGTTTTAATATTATATTGATATATGTAACAATAAGATCGGCTTAACTGATTATTAAAAATGAATTGTAAAAATAGTAAAAATGTTTCTTTTTTTCTAAATGCAAAGCGCTTGGTCGACCAGTTTCCTTGTAATAACAAAGAGAATATCCGAATGCTTTGCGCCGCAATACACCAAAAAGACAATTCGCTATCAGTTGTAGGCTACATACAGTGAGTAGGCCAGTCACAGCTTAAAAATTGATGTTTTTATATTTTTAATTGGTTATTTTACGACGCTTTATCAACAGCTATGCTTATCTAGCGTCTGAATGAGATGAAGATGATAATTATGGTGAAATGAATCCAGAGTTCAGCGCCGAAAGTTACCCAGCATTTGGTCTTAATTGGTTGAGGGAAAACCTCGAAAAAAAAAATAACCTCAACCAAGTAACTTGTCCTAACCAGAATTTGAACCCGAGCCCCTCGTTTCACGGTCAGGCATGCTAACAGCTACTCCACAGCGGTGGACAAATTCTTATGTTCTAGATTCAAAGTTTTGTTACAATTCTGTTGAAAATGAATCTATAATATATAGGCCTACCCTTAATTAAAACTGAGAATATCTTGGCTAATCAAAATATTTACGTAAGTCAAGTTGAAGAAATCTCATCTTTTCGAAGTGTGCAGTTATAATTAAATTCCAGTTTATTTTTTATATATTGCAGGCCTTCATTTTACCTACAAACTCGAACTATAACTTCCATGACGTGCGGTCAACATAGCTAAGTTGGAGTTCAAAGTTACAATCGAATTGAAGTAAGCTTATTAACTTCTTTGTATAACTCGTACTTAATCTACGTATATTAAAACTTTGGAAAGTGTGCTACATTAGGTCCACATCTTTGTCAAACTGTAGGTCAGGCCATGAATTATACAAGACAAAATTCTTCCGTTCCGAATGTAGCTGTCATCGGCCGTCTTCTCTCAGTGACCAATACAGATCCGATCCTGTAAGATTTTGTGAATATAATTGACCGTCATGCATATTTTCTCCAAGTATATCGATATATTTTTATTTTGTTTTTGTTAGAAACAATTCATTTTGAGAAAACATCAGAGCTGTCAATTTCAGTAGGTACTATAGCAATCGACAAAGAAAAGATAACTCCAAAATTAAATCTAGTTCTCAAAAACTAAGTTTGTTTTAATAGGCCAACTTCCCACCAAAAAAAAATAAATAAAATAAACTTCCGCGGTCAAATAACACGAGGATATGCGGAAAGGATTCATGTAAAGACGGCATAAAGAACAAAAGCGGCAAATTAATTTGGCAGTCCTGGTGGAGTTGAATCTCTGAAGACGATCAGAACGTAACAAGTACCAAATAACCATTTAAAAATATTTAATACAAATTCACGAAGCTATACACAGCTTAATAAGAGGTAGGAAGTAAAAATTCTACGGACATCGGGAGAATAAAAATGTCATGCTACACAAAAATTGTGATGAATAATAAAAGCAAACCATAACATCGATGAAGACCTTGGCGATGTAGCAAATTCAAGATTCAGGCGTGAATTAGAGTGACGTGAATGGAGCGAGCGATAAAGATTGAGATAGGGGGCGAGACTACTCCCCACTACGTAATACATCATTTTCCTGCCGACTCTCAATCATAATAACATATTATTCTATAATCGCATCTGAATAAATTCTGTATTTTAGAAGTAACACTAAAGAATTGCATTATTCCGTGATAATTTGAAGACAGTTTCGAATTCACGAATTCTAATGAAAGGTTTCCGCAGAGTATTAAAAAATCCTATCCAAACAGCTTAATGCTACTGAAGCGTGATTACGTGTTATCTCTAACAGTGTAGGACAGAGCTGATATCACGTCACTTTGCACTATCTTGATTGCTGTTTGGTCGGTGCCTGTGACGAAGAGTGCTTGTCGTGATAACCGCTAAGTGACAAAAATCGACGTCAAATATTTTAAGACTTGCGGCTAAAAAGTAATTCGCTACAGCGATCTCTGAAAATATGTTGTAGGCCTATATTTTAAAACATTTCTCTGAATGTCTTAAAGGAAATCTATTAAAATATAATAAATGGAATGTACTCACCGAACATTTGCCAAAGTGTGCCGACGGTTCCTCAAGTATCGGTTGTGGTAGCTTTTGAGGTCGCCAATGCTCCCTTGTTCTGCTTGCATTTTGGTGATGCTCCCTCCACTGGTATCGCTGCTAGTTGTACTTGTAACGGAGCGCGTACGAACTTTGTTCTTTGTTGCAGGCGTCGATTTTACTGGTGTAGTAACAGAAAATGTTGGTGACGGACTGTTGTTAAAGACGTTTGTAAAGTGCCTACGATTTTTCTTTTTCCTTCTGAGTGACGTAGATGACGATATTTGCTGGTCTAGCAATTCGAGTTGGTCTATTTGATGGTCCTCCTCTTCCTCTATATCGTGCAATTGTTGAATTGGCAACAGAGATGGCGGCGAGGGATTTCCGATGCTCTCTTGTTTGTTGTTGTGCGCAGGGGGCTCTGCGCCGCAGCAGGGCAGACAACACTTGCACACGGAACCCCCCACCACGATTGTCTTTTGTATCTAATTCTAACCTCCAAAATATTTAGACAACTTTTAGTATTAAAATTTGTGCAGATACTTTCATTAATTAGTGGAGATAAAACCGTCTGATAGAAGAATATGCAATTCCGATATTTTGCTGTGGTGCATTCGGATAATATGTTAGTTGCTTTCACTAATGGTGACTTATAGTTACGAATTTACGTTACACCTCACTGAGTGGGATTTCCGAATATAAAGTTGTCCGTGTTTTATTTATTCTTCCTCGAAGTTCTATATTCGAGTTCTTTTGAGCTTGTTTTCTGGTACCTGAAGTTCGGTCAGACTTAACATCAAACTATTGATCCAGTAGCGACAAAATTACTGCGTATTACATAAAGCAGACAACGATCGAGCGTAGTGCATTTAAGTCTTAAAATTTATTTTTTTAAATGGATTTGTCTTCAAAATTGTACTGTTAAAAATATTAGGCCTTTGGTATTTATAGCATCTACAGAAAATACATTCACTACAGATATTTCAGATACAAATTACAAAGATATTAATTTTCTGTGATAAGTTTTGTAACTCAAGTTACTGATATGGTTTTAGAATAAGTTGCATGTAACTATTCGGCAGTAGTTTCTTTTTTGCGCGAGAGGCGGGGGAGGGCGTAATATTCTACAAGGTCTGCGGACAAGCTAGGTCGGGATTACTTTGCTGGGAAGGATTGGTGGGATAGGTGACGGGTAGGGGTAGGAGAGGGAAGGGAGGGGTATAAATAATTAGACTGTCCTCAGTGGCAGGGGACTCTTTCAGATCCGTCACTACTATAGTCCATTAGTACGTATAATGATACTTTTTGTTTTCTTTGCGAAGCTGCCCTTTCACTAGAAATTATCAGAGCTTCTGTTTAGAAACAGCAGCAGTACTGTTCTTGGAAACGTATAAATGAATGTTTCTATTTTGATACTTTATATGCGTCTACATTCCACTGCTTTTTACTGTAAACAGGTGACTGAATATTCATCCCATGTGTAAAAATATATTTTCAAGCTTGAACTTTCTTCTACGATACTATACGACACACGTGTACATATTCTCTTCTAGGATTACTGCGTGACCCGGAGTCACAGAAAATAACACAACACACACAACCCATTGTTGATTGTAGAAGACCAATTACACTTGACACGTCAAACAGACGTCTCTTTATGAAACATATTATTTTCGTTATTATATGTAAAAACCACCCACTCACTATATTCAGATTTCATTCCACATACATATCACTAATAGCGCTCCGTGGACATCCATTAATATCTATTAACACATCTCTAAAAATTAGTTATACGTACATCACTTGCTCAATGCATGTCTACGTCATGCATGGAGCATAAAACAGAGAACCAAACATATATTTCCACATCTCACTTCAGAGTTAAAAGTAACAACTCCACATTCACTACCCGAAACTGAAGATATGTTCACTTGTTTGAATATTCGTCTCGACGTTATGCTACGAAACAGCGAACACGACAGATTCCGCAAGCTGGCTCATCATTCAGAACATAAGCGCACACATTAAACTACGAGCTATGTAACATTTAATGGGTAACATATTCTAAAAGAACACCCTGTATTTTAGGCCGTTGTTATTTTTATTCCACTTTATTTGAATTCTGTACTGCAGAACGTATTTTACTACAGACCGGAACGCTCCTGCCGGCATTGATGCCTAGCTCACACTGAAACAGAAACGCATCGTACCGCGTCGCTATGTTGTAGAGAAGGGTGGAAGACGGGAAAGAGGGGTATAGACGCCAGAGGAGGGAGGGTATATGAAGGGCTGATAGGAAACTACATTACTTTTGGAAAGAACAGCATTTTATTAAAGGTATGGCTTTGTAAGCAAAAACTGTAAAAAAAAAAAAAAAAAAAAAAGCGTTCCATAGCAACGTATGAAATGCTCTGTTACAAGTTATTTTTGCTTTTCAGTTCGGTGAATATCTGTAAAAACGCTGACAACTAAGGTGAAGTAAATAACTGTCAACATAACGAATCATTACTTGATCCTGTAAACAGGCAAATGGATTATGACATGGTAGGTTGCATCCGAAAATATCGATACTATTTAGGCAGACGATAAAAATATATAATAGAAATTAATATGAAAAAGTGTACATAATAAGCATACCAACTCGTAATTGCTGCTGTCTATCACAATGTATAGAAAATTCGCGTAGTGGAACACTAATGGCAGTTTTGAATGTGATTTAACTTACGATAGTTTTTCTACTGGGTCTATTTTATGTTCAGGATGCAGAGCGCATAGGCGCGTGCTGTCCAGAATTTTTTTTTTTTTTGTAAACCTTAATATTCGTAGCGTGTGGAGTATAGAACTTATTATTTTTATTAATATCAATATGCTATCCAACGATTAGCCGAGGATAATTCAGCACAAGAATGACTATAAATAGTGATATAAATACTGTTCTCCAACCAGGAGATAAACCGTGAAAGGAATGTGCTTACTATTGCGTCATCTATTGGAGCGAAGTAGATAGATAATATTAGAGTTATAACGTCAATTTAAAAATCATGCGCTCTCCTGCATATGTTATTTCCTGTATGGAGGGATTAAAAGACTAGGAGATTAACAGTGATCTAATTTTGTAACTAGGGTAGTATAAAAATATGTATATCAGTGTTATGGTTTGTGCTTTGAGAGATAGCCAATAGAGATACGAGTACCCACGTGTGTGTCCTTATGACATCTTATGACATCAATATTCATTCACAGCATCACCCCGCTTCGTTTCATTCCCTGGAGACTTTCTTGTGGTTGGAGTACAGTATTAGTGATAATGATATTAATAAAACAATAATATTGCCACTGAACAAGTAATAACTGCTTTACTGTGTTAACATTATGATAAATTGCATCCCACCAAAATTTGTACAACTCTTGACTTTTCTCACATCTTAAAGCTTTAATGCTAATGTAGACACTGTGAAATAAAATGAATGAAGTTTAAAAAATATATAGGCCTATGCTAAATGTTTTGTAGCAGTGTAAACTGTAAGTTTATGTGGTAAGTGAATCGAATTCATTGCTATACAAGTCGGTCGTTCCAATTAATTAGGAGACCGGGAAAATATATTTAAAAAGACTGTTGTATAAAGCATTGAGACTTCTCATATCTTCTGTAGGAACATGAGAGAGAAACATTTATTTCTGAAAAGACGCTGGTTATATTACTTTTAAGGATCTTGGTTGTTAAACAAATTGGAATATAATAACAATTTCTACCGTAACTATTCCTGTTGTCATTGGACAGAAATCAATACCAACATAATGATACGTATATACAAGGTGTAAGGGGTATAAGTGCCATTATTTTAAATGATGATTATTCATATCATAAGGAAGGAAAAATATTCTCATACTTTTTTTCTAATGGCAATATTTAACTAATTATTAAAGTTTACAATATTAGGCGTTTGGCAATGTTGCTGGATGGGGAGGAGGTAGATTACAAGTACACAGTACAGCTCAAGCGGATACAGACGTACCGGTACAAAACAAATGCTCTGTTCTAATGCAGGGGCGGACCGTTGTTTACATAAAGCGAGCAGCAAATACAAACTTTCAATCTCATTAATTGAACTTTTTGGTAAATTTACATTTTATTTAACAGTATTGGCAATATTGATCCTTTTTATTGTACGTCTAAAAATAAACAATAATGATTTATTGCTCAAAATCATAAGATTTTTTTTAAATGCAAGATTTTAATCTCGCCCGCTTCCATAAAGCAGTACCGGTACCATTTTTAAAGAAATTTCTGGTTGTGTGATTTTCGAAACGAGGTAAGAGATTCCTAGTTTGTAATAATCGTTGAGAAACCGCTACAAAACTTCGCCGATTAGGTAACCTTCATTGCCCACTTTATTATCACTAGGAGGATTACCTCCATTTTTAGGATTTTTACCAAAATGAATTATCATTCGCGGAAAACATTGACGGTACATCTTCTTGCTTTACTTGAATTACGACGACTTTCTCCATAAATTAATAACATATGAAATTCCTAAACTGTGAATGACATTTTAAGTTGTTTATCGAATACCTGGTACCGAACTATCATCCGCTCGGCAGTAGACCTATGTAGGCCTACAGGGAACTTGAACTCAGCTGACATGTACGTACGTCTCTGCATAATACTGCCTGCTGAACACGTTGCCACATCTCGCACGCCAGAATATAAAAAAAAATAACATGCAATTTTATTTTATTTCACGAAGACGTAATAGAACATACAAATATGTATTTAAACTAAAATTAAGTCTGCTAGATATACCTACCGATGTAATTGTTTTTGTAATTTTATTAACGATGTAAGCAGTATAACGCGAATAAAATAAGAGAAGAAATATTTTTTTCTGGGAAAACTATCACGTTTTGACCCTACGGACATCTTTTCATCCTGTAGATCGTTCCCGATGACTGTGAAAAGGACGGCACTTATACCGCTTACAACTTGAATATGCGTTGGATACTTTCTAATTTATTAGAGTCAGCTGTTGTAACAAAAATGCAAACTATAAATGCATAAGAGTTCAGATCTCACTGCAGTGAATTATTAAAAGTGAATGTGCAGTAAAGAAATAATTTTTTAATGATCGTATTCGACCCAATATTCTATCTTACATGGTTATGTATAAAATGTATACAGGACGTAAGAGGTAAAAGTACCGTCCTTTTTATAGTCTTCGGGAACGGTCTACAGGATAAAAAATGTCCCTACAACATAAAGTCAAACCTTGATAGTTTTCCCAGAGGAAAATATTTCTTCTCTTATTTTATTCGCGTTATACTGCTTATATCGTTAGTAAAATTACGAAAACAATTACATCCATAAAATTTTATTAGTGAGTCGACCTGGTTGGCGAGTTGATATAGCGCTGTCCTTCTATGCCCAAGGTTTCGGGTTAGATCCCGGGCCAGGTCGATACACTTAAAATGCGACAGGCTCATGTCAGTAGATTTACTGGCATGTAAAATAACTATTGCGGGACAACATTCCGGCACATCCGGCGACGCTGATATAACCTCTGCAGTTGCGAGCGTCGTTAAATAAAACATAACATATATTAATGAGATTGAAAGTTTGTATTTGCTGTTCGTTTTATGTAAACAACAGTCCGCCCCTGCATTAGAACAGAGCATCTGTTTTTTACTTGTATGTCTATATCCGCTTGAGCTGTACTGTGTACTTGTAGACTCCCTCTTCCTCATCTAGCAACGTTGCCAAACGCCTATTATTGTAAACTTAAATAATAATTAGTTAAATATTGGAATTAGAAAAAAATTGTGAGGACATTTTTTTTTTCCTTATCATGACATGACATGAACAATCATCAGTTAAAATGATGGAACTTACACTGCTTACACCTGTATACAGAGTGTTTAAAAAATACGGGGCATAATTTCAGGTATGTATTTCCCACATGTAGACAATCATAATAGTTCATTACAACATGTGTCCGGAAATCCTTCATTTCCGAGTTATGGCCTTCACAGCATTGAAATTCACCGGAAAGTTTTTCTTTCCGCAGGTCGTTGTCATTACAGAAGATGTTCAAAATGTCCACCTCCTGCTTGAATACAGACCTCACATCGATGTCTCATTGACCTGCGAACACGATCTCAAAGGAGTATTGCGTATGTCCTCAGAACATGCCACAATTCGATTCCGAAGGGATTCCAAATCAGGCACCGGAGACGAATAAACCAATGATTTTAAATGGCCCCACAAGTAGAAATCGAGAGGGTTCAGATCAGGTAAGCGTGGAGGCCAAGCAATTGGGCCACCTCTACCTATCCATCGATCAGGAAACCTTCGAGCCAAGTATCGGCGAGCCATGCGACTGAAGTGTGCATGAGCGCCATCATGCAAGAAGTGAAAGTGTTGACGATTGATCAGTGGAGTGTCTTCTAAAACATGAGGTATGGTGTTTTCCAGGAAGTTTGTGAACGCCTGCCCCGTAAGTCTGTTTACAAGTACATGGGGTCCAACTAATCGATCACCAATGATACCGGCCCACATGTTGAGGGAGAACCGCACCTGGTGATGAGATGGACAGTTGCACGTGGGTTTCCATACGCCCATACATGCTGATTGTGGAAATTTGTTATGCCATCTCGTGTGAACTGTGCTTCATCTGTAAATAATAGTAAGGCAGGAAAGTTCGGATTTACACCACACTGCTGCAAGAACCACTGACAGAACCTAACTCGTGCAGGGTAGGCTAATCTGCTTGTGACAGGGCCTGTACACGTTGCAAATAATGATACAATTGATACTCTTTCAACAGTCTCCAGACAGTCGTATGAGGAACATTGACTTGCAACGCTACCCTTCGTGTGCTGATAGAAGGAGTCATGTTCACAGCCTCCAGAATCTCCTCCTGTACTTCTGGAGTTGTAGATCTTGGTCGTCCTCTTCCCAAGCCAGGAGAGTTAAATTTTCCATACTCGCACAGACGGTAATGGAGATGTACAAATGTCTTCCGATCTGGACATTGTCGCTGTGGGTACCTCTCCTGGTACAAACGACGAGCCAGCGCAGCATTGCCGTCCGCCTTACCGTACATGAAGTGTATCTCTGCCAGCTCTTGATTTGAATACATGTCGCACAGTCTAACGCCTACACAACACTGAATGTAACCTTCGCCTCGGAATGAACTGTCAGCGTGCCCTCTTAATGTCTCCTTTGACGGAAACAACCTGCGGAAAGAAAAACGTTCCGGTGAATTTCAATGTTGTGAAGGCCATAACTCGGAAATAAAGCATTTCCGGACACATGTTGTAATGAACTATTTTGATTGTCTACATGTGGGAAATATATACCTGAAATTATGCCCCGTATTTTTTAAACACCCTGTATAGTTGTGAAAATAAAATTTAATGCCAGAAATTACTTCAATATCTTACAACACAGTCTGTTATGTTAAACTATTTGCGGGCAGTACAAAATGTATAGAAGCAGTATAAAATATAGGTATCTAGTACCTTTGCAATAACAAACCAAATAAGATATA
Organism: Periplaneta americana; assembly: GCF_040183065.1. Taxonomy (NCBI): domain Eukaryota; kingdom Metazoa; phylum Arthropoda; class Insecta; order Blattodea; family Blattidae; genus Periplaneta; species Periplaneta americana. The sequence goes on along the minus strand of NC_091118.1, from coordinate 119,551,074 downwards.
TCGTTGCCAGATTGCAAACATAAAATATACTTCTGTAAATTATTATTTCGGATGAATGTAAATAAAATAAGTAAAAATACTTTTCTAAAATAAGTTATAACTAGTTGCAAAACACTTTTAACAGCCTAAACAGTGACGTTACCTTGCTCCGATTCCGATGATGTTTCTTCATTGACATTCATAAAATGCACTCTTTCCATATATTGCGGTACTTGTGCTCAATTTCTTTAATCCTTCTGACATAATTGAGCCAAAGACTATTGGTGTTGATGTCATTCATTACCGCTTCTGTTACATCTCTAACGTCACTAACTCTGTTTTGTCCCCCTCTGCGAAGCATTGGTTAGCATATATGATCGTAGAAAATCGGGTCCGGGTTCAAATGCTGGTTCAGACAAATTACCTGATTGATATTTTTTTCTAAGACTTTCTTTCAACCACTTCAAACAATTGGGAAATTTTCGGCGTTGGACTTGAGACTCATTTCGTCTTCATAATTGCACTTTCTTTCATATATTTTAGACTTGCTCCGATGTAGAATCGGCTCAAGCCGCCATCAAACTTGAACCTCGTGGTATGTGGCCATTAGTTGCTGGTCGTAGTGCTATGTACTGTGAGCTCTCCCTCTGGGACTCATGGTAACTCGTGGGACCGGGTTGAATGACCGTGGTGATGCCTATGTGGAAAGGTAAAAAGGATTCTTTATTATGTTGTAGGGGAGTTCGGGGACGGCCCTCAGGGGTATCTCTAGAGCGGACGACCTTAGGGCATGCACACCATTCCATTAAGGGTAGCATAATGAATCCACCCAAGCGGCTGAATTGTGAGGACAGTCTCTAGCCAGTTCCCCTCCCCTCAATAGAAACTAGTAGATAAAATCCTCTTTTACAGAAAGCATATCCTGAGATTTTTTTCCTTTCAAGATAAGGGTACACAAATTAAAGTATGTTGCAACAAAAGTAAAAGGTCAGGCGTAGAACAAGTACAGTATTGATATATCTATGCCGACGAACGTTTCTGCAACTACATAGCTCATTTCTCTCCGTAATGATCTTTGATCGCCATAGAAGCAAACCTCCGTTCACCTTCATCAAAAACGACCTACGTATCCCAAATTTTTAATATGCACTGCAATCTCTCATATCCACTTATTTACAGAAATATCTCGTACAAACGGCAACGTTATGTTGCAATGTTCAGATTAGTTATCAGCTATTGTCTGACTTTTATGCCAAGACCTCCATAAAGCAACCATGTTTCATTACTTATGACACCACTGCCTCGTGTGCTTATAACTGTATTGCAGAATTTGCTTATCTTACCCACAACTCTTCAACTGACAAAGAGGTGGCTTAAGTTAACATATTTTCCCCACGTCTCCTCTAGTCATTTCCAGTTATTCAACCGGTCGTGGTCCGAGAATATGACTTATGATACGCAATTGAATTTAGGAGAAGTACTTTGTAGCCATCGTGATAAAGGTTATGAAATCATTTTTTAGAAATATTAATTTTAATTTCACTCTCTTAAAGACCGAAAAATTGTAGCAGCAGCAGCAAAAGAAAAGTTTCTAGGACACGAATTGGAATAATAATAATAATAATAATAATAATAATAATAATAATAATAATATTAAAAATAATAATAATATTAAAAAAAAAAATAATAATAATAATAATAATAATAATAATAATAATACTTACTTACTTACTGGCTTTTAAGGAACCCGGAGGTTCATTGCCGCCCTCACATAAACCCGCCATTGGTCCCTATCCTCAGCAAGATTAATCCAGTTTCTATCTTCATATCCTACCTCCCTCAAATCCATTTTAATATTATCCTCCCATCTACGACTCGGCCTCCCCAAAGGTCTTTTCCCCTCTGGCCTCCCAACTAATACTCCTTATGCATTTCAGGATTCGCCCATACGTGCTACATGTCCTGCCCATCTCAAACGTCTGGAATTTATGTTCCTAATTATGTCAGGTGAACAATACAATGCGTGCAGTTCTGTATTGTATAACTTTCTCCATTCTCCTGTAACTTCATCCCTTTTAGCCCCAAATATTTTTCTAAGAACCTTATTCTCAAAACCCTCAAACTCTGTTCCTCTCTCAAAGTGAGAGTCCAAGTTTCACAGCCATACAGAACAACCGGTAATATAACTGTTTTATAAATTCTAACTTTCAGATTTTTTGACAGCAGACTAGATGACAAAAGCTTCTCAACCGAATAATAACAGGCATTTCCCATATTTATTCTGGGTTTAATTTCCTCCCGAGTGTCAATTATATTTGTTACTGTTGTTCCAAGATATTAGAATTTTTCCACCTCTTCGAAGTATAAATCTCCAACTTTTATAGTTCCATTTCGTACAATATTCTGATCACCAGACATAATCATATACTTAGTCTTTTCGGGATTTACTTCCAACCCTATCTCTTTACTTGCTTCAAGTAGAATTTCCGTGTTTTCCCTAATCATTTGTGGATTTTCTCCTAACATATTCACGTCATCCGCATAGACAAGAAGCTGATGTAACCCGTTCAATTCCAAACCCTCTGTGTTGTCCTGAACTTTTCTAATGGCATATTCTAGAGCGAAGTTAAAAAATAAAGGTGATAGTGCATCTCCCTATTTTGGCCCGCAGTGAATTGGAAAAGCATCCGATAGAAACTGGCCTATACGGACTCGGCTGTGAGTTTCACTAAGACACATTTTAATTAATCGAACTAGTGTCTTGGGAATACCAAATTCAGTAAGAATATTATATAAAACTTCTCTCTTAACCGAGTAATAATAATAATAATAATAATAATAATAATAATAATAATAATAATAATACTTCAAAAGTCCACCGCTGTGGAGCAACGATTAGCATGCCTGACAGTGAAACAAGCGGGCCCCGATTAAAATTCTGGTTGCGAAAATTTATCTGGTTGAGGTTTTTCCGGGCTAACTTTCGACCCTGGACTCATTTCGCTGGTAATATCATCGTTATGTCATTCAGACGCTAGATAATCATAGCAGTTGATAAAACGCCGTAAACTAACGAATAAAAAATTTTAAAATTACTTCGAACGAGAGACATAAATTAGTAAGATGACCATGTTTTTCTATATCTCTATCTCTTTTAATGTTGGATGCCCTAGTTTTCTCTAATGACATAGGCCAAAACCTCAATTTAGCCATAAAAATTACATTTTTCGAAGTCTGTGAAGTTGATGTTTCTACTCTGTAAACATTAAGCAGATGACTGTACTTCAGAAATCCGCAACACAGAGAGGGATTGAGAGAGATTAACAACACTAAATACATAGCCGAAATATTGAGGATTGATAAACACTCGGGAGATGTGTATCCAATTCTGAGTTGGAGCGATGGAAGTAAAGATCATTCTGTGTTGAGCTTAAGCGAACTATTTTTAAATTTCATGTGGAATTTGTGCCCAAACATATGTACTTTTGGTTTATATAAAGTTTAATTTACATCAGCTTCTTGTCTATGCAGATGACATAAATATGCAAGGGGAAAATCCACAAACGATTAGGGAAAACGCGGAAATTCTAGTTGAAGCAAGTAAAGGGATAGGGTTGGAAGTAAATCCCGAAAAGACTAAGAATATGATTATGTCTGGTGATCAGAATATTGTACGAAATGGAACTATAAAAATTGGAGATTTATCTTTCGAAGTGGTGGAAAAATTCAAATATCTTGGAGCAACAGTAACAAATATAAATGACACTCGGGAGGAAATTAAACACAGAATAAATATGGGAAATGCCTGTTATTATTCGGTTGAGAAGCTTTTGTCATATAGACTTCTGTCAAAAAATCTGATAGTTAGAATGTATAAAACAGTTACATTACCGGTTGCTCTGTATGGTTGTGAAACTTGGACTCTTACTTTGAGAGAGGAACAGAGTTTGAGGGTGTTTGAGAATAAGGTTCTTAGGAAAATATTTGGGGCAAAGAGGGATGAAGTTACAGGAGAATGGAGAAAGTTACACAACGCAGAGCTGCACGCATTGTATTCTTCACCTGACATAATTAGGAACATAAATTCAGACGTTTGAGATGGGCAGGACATGTAGCACGTATGGGCGAATCCAGAAATGCATATAGAGTGTTAGTTGGGAGGCCGGAGGGAAAAAGACCTTTGGGGAGGCCGAGACGTAGGTGGGAAGATAATATTAAAATAGATTTGAGGGAGGTGGGATATGATGGTAGAGACTGGATTAATCGTGCTAAGGATAGGGACCAATGGCGGGCTTATGTGAGGGCGGCAATGAACCTCCGAGTTCCTTAAAAGCCAGTAAGTAAGTAAGTAATAAAGTTTAATTAATTTATCCTATGTCAATACTGTAATAACAACGTTCGAAGTTACTGAATGAAAAATTAAATTTTCGGTCAAGAAATTCAGTTTTATGCTGAGATTTCAAAGAATCAGCACTTACCCGCACAGAATTTTGTGATCAAAATGGAAAACAATATTTGGGATACTTGTATCCTATATTGCGGTTTTTAACTGTGAAGGCGCGTCTTTTTTCAAATTATTATTAATTTTTGTTTTAGGTGACGGCGAACAAAAGCGGTCTTCGGAGTTACAGTCACGCATAGAGTTATTTTAATTAATTCTCGAAAATAAACGCTCTTCTGAATCATTATATGAGTATGTTTTGACTAGATTTTAAATAGGAGTGTTTACGTAGCGTTTTTAAGGGAATTAAGAAGCTTAAAAAGGCAGGCTTCTGGCGAATTAATTGACATGGTGGAAACCTGAAGTGAAGATTCCTGAACAGAAAGCCAGTGGTGTAACATTACGAGATCTAATGCTATCAGTTTCGTGAGATGGCGGCCCAAATAATTATTTCATAAGGTAAGACTCTAAACGAAATAATTTTTTTTTTCCTTTGCTTACGAAGGACATTTATGGAGAAGAACTTATGCTCGAAATTGAAATGTCTCTCCGGTAAGCGAGATGCAAGGTTCTTTAGCTATACCGTTGAGTTCGTAATGAGGAAACTTCACCTCAACCTTCAACCATTCCGAATATTTCACCAGAAATCTGTCATAAGTCCAGCACAACTTCCACCGTTTCTTAAAATGAGTCATAAAATAACAGACAGATTTCTTATTTTGTTATTAACTCTAAGTAAACACTCGCATTTTTATAATCTAGTCAAAACATACTCGTATTATGATTCAGGAGAGTTTTTCTTCTCGAGCAATACTCCAAATAATTACGAGTCACCGAAGGCAGCTTTTGCTCGCCGTCACCAAAAAATAAAAAATAAAATATACTTTGGAAAAAAGGTGAACGGTTACAGTTAAACAGCAATATGAGATAAAAAGCCCAAATACATAATATATATTTTTTATTTTTATTTTGTCACTAAACTTCGGTGGAAGTAAGTGCCGATTCTTTTAAATCTCAGTTCAAAACTGAACTTCATTACTGAAAATTTAATTTTCAATTCAGTAATTTCCAACATTCTTATTACATTATTGACATGTAATAAATTAATTCAACTTTATATAAACAAAATTACGTGGAAGACGTTGCACGTGGAATTGAAAAAATAGTTTGCTTAAGCACAACACACAATTATCTTTCCTTGCATCACTCCAACTCACAACTAGGTGCGGACCTTCCGAGTATTTATCAGTCATCAACTTCCGCTATGTATTTACTGTTGTTAATCTTATGAAGAAGGATGTTAATAATTACGAATTCCTTTCTGCGTTTCGAGATTTCTAAAGCACAGACATCTGGTTAGTGTTTACAGAGTAGAAACAACAACTTCAGTGACTTCGAAAAAAATATAATTTTTTCTAGCAAGAATGACATTCTGGTCCACTGTGGGACATCGGGAATCATTTTCCTAAAATATTCCCTTCCTTATTTGGTAATTTTACGACGCTTTATCAATTGGTATGGTTGTCTAGCGTCTGAGTGAAATGAAGGTGAAAATACCACGGAAATGAATTAGGGACGAAAATTACGAAGCATTTTCCCTTAATGGGTTGAAGGCGCTAACCTTGGCCCGCTAACCGTTACTCTATAGTGGTAGAACCAAAATGTGTTATTGATGCACTAAGTGTAGATAAATCTGATATATATTACGAAATGTAATGAGTTGCCTGACTCTAATCCCCTTGAAGAATGGAAAGGAATGAAAATTATTTTTGGCGCCTTTTTAGGTATGAATCTTGTTAATGATGACTACAAAAGTCTCATATGAACGTCTGTTCTGGAAACTGGTGCAGCAAATGCTCCACTGGGAAATACGATCCTTCGAAAATGCAGTATTATGCATATTGATGATCTTTTGTTTTTCATAATAGCGTAGTAATTGTTCATTTGGATACAGGTTACAGTAGGTTTCCAGTTACTTAAAATGTTTGAAGGGAAAGATGTTATTAAATTTGGCCATGTTCCTAGATTTTAAAATTGATACATTGTGATATTATAATATGTAATTTTTGTAATTTTATTACGTTCTGTAAACAGGTAAGAGTAAAATATCTTTTCCGATTGAAGTAACGTAAAGTATAACTTTTTTACATGGAAATACTGCTAATTTGATTCTGTAATATAGATTTATTGATACCGAGTAAAATACCAATTTTTCGGAATATCGGAACGTCTATAGATCCGAGGTTCCCAGATTCAGCCGGTCGAAAATGGCCTCATGGCTTGTGGAAGGTGACCTCTGTACTTCACTGCTCCAATATTTAAATGTTTGCAAATAATATTAGACATCGAACATGTAATTACGAAACTCAATATACGACATGATATTGTTGTTTTCTAATACCAGGCGTTTGACAATAAAGTCATTTGACCTCTTGCACTCCAATATTTTTCAAAGATATTATCATGACCAGCCACTGAAGCACAGATTTTGAGGTGTTCCGAATCTATTTCTTGGTTTGAGTTGCATAATGGGCAGTTAGGGGACTGATATATTCCAATTCTATGCGGGTGCTTGGCCAAACAATTATGGCCTGTTGCCAATCTAAATGAAGCTACAGACGATTTTCGTGGTAAATCGGGAATTAACTGTGGATTTTGATGCAGAGAGTTCCATTTTTCCCCTTGCGATTGTGTTATCAAATTTTCTTTGTTCAAGTCTAAGTATGTAGAATTAATAAATCTTTTCACAGAGTAATACGTAGATTTAGTACAGGTCTGTAAGTAGCAGTGCTGCCCTTCTTTGCTAAAGCATCCGCATTCTCGTTTCCCAGGATTCCACAATGGGATGGTATCCATTGGAATACAATTCTTTTATTGAGTGATATTAATTGAGAGAGCATTTTAGTTATTTCTGCTGTTTGAGATGAAGGTGTGTGTTTAGAGACTATTGATAGAATAGCTGCTTTGCAGTGTGACAATATAACTGCATTCTTAAATTTATTGATGTGGCATAGAAGATTCCTAAGACTTTCACTTATTGCAATGATTTCACCATCAAAACTTGTTGTTCCATATCCAAGAGATTTATAAAGTGAGAAGAGACAGCACGTAACACCTGCACTGGCACCTTGTTCTCTGGAGATCAAGGATCCGTCGGTGTATAAATGAAGCCAGTTTTGTGGAGGGTACCTAATATTAATTGTCTCTAAAGACAATTGTTTCAGTATTTCAGTGTTTACTTCTGATTTCAGTATTTCTTCTGTTAAATTTAGATTATATTCTATATTTAATAGAGTTAAAGGGTTTGGTTTAATTTGTAAGTTTTCTTTTAAATTCGGGATATTGATTTTCTGTTTTAATTCTTGAACAATAGATATGAAACTTTTTTGAGTTTTCAATCTACAGAGAGGACTACGTATATGAATGCCAATTGTGTTCTGGTAATCTGATAAGTTTTTCATATTGAATCAGTGCTTTTTCTTCTATTGTCATTTTGATGCTGTTAATATTAGTGAGGAATCTCATAGAATCTATTGGAGTTGTTTTGATTCCACCAGTAATGAGTCTGAGAGCTTGGTTTGGAACATATTCTATTTCGTTTATGAAAGGTGAAGTAATTAAAATTTCTCCGCAGTATGTCAGCACTGGCTGTATAAACATTATGTATGTAGTATTCCAAGTAATCCTAGAGCATCCCCATTTCTTTCCTGCTAGTCTTTTTAGAAGGGAGAATCTTTTACGAGCTTTTTCAGAAATGTATTTCAAATGGTTGCTCCATGTTAACTTACTATCGAAAATAACTCCAAGATATTTGGATTCGTAAGTCCTAGGAAGGTGTTGGCCATTGTATTGGATATTGAATTCTCTTTCTTTTTTACCGAGTGAAAATATTTGGTAGTTACTTTTGCTTAAATTGAGTGTCATCAAATTTTATGTATTCCATTCATATAGTTGACTTAGAGCTTAAGAGCAGAATTTTGAATTTTGTCTCTACGTCAGTAAGTTCCGGAAGTTCCGGAAGTCCACTTATCTGAAAATAGTGCTGTTTTCATGTTTGATTCCTCTAATCCATGTTGTGGCTTAATTACGCTTCTCCCTGTACTTCGTTCCCTAGATATAATTCGTTTTATCAATAAGACTAATTTTATTGTCATTGGCGTCAGTGTTTTCATGTGCCATTACGAAGTAGGGAATATTGCCCACTATCTCTCATCGTCATGCAGAGCTTTATAGGCATGCCCGAGACGCGCCAAAGCAATTTTACACTAGAGTAGCAGACAGTTACGAAATACAGTAGGCACATTCATAATATTTTTTTGAGTCGAGCTTCCAGTGTTGTCACAGGACGGAGATCCCGAATAGGGGAAATGTCAATGAACTGTCTTTAAGTCACTGTTTAACTATAATGAGTAATAACGTAAAGTTCCGATCATTAACAATAACGTCCTAGATTTCTCTGCGATGATAACATAAACATTGCCCGGACAAATTCGTAACTAAGTGTGTAACAGAGTATTTTGTTTTAGGGTCATTTTGTAGATAATGTACAGTAGTGGCAAAAAAAACCGGACCGACCTATTTAGCTGATTTCAGAGCCTTGTGCACGATAGACTGGTAACTAAAACTTTCTTGGTCCGAATCCTGCCTGGGAGGAAACTTTTTTTCTTTGTTCCTTATTAAAATTTATTGCCAATACTTTTCGATTGCTGATAAAATTCATGTTCTGGGAATAATAAGTTAATTAAGTAGTAAAATATCGCTGCAACCGAAAAGTATTGGGAATAAATTTGAATAAGGAAGAAAAAAAAGTTTCCTTCCCTCGCAGGATTCGAACCACGAAAGTCTTAGTTACCAGTGTATCGTGCTCTGGAGTGAACAAGGCTCTGAAACCAGCTACAATGGTCGGTTCGTTTTTTGCCATTACCGTACTATACATATATATAAACGTGCACGAAAAAAATTCTGTTCAGTCGTTTCTGAATTATTATCAGCAATACAGATTTTCACAATATAGACACCCAATTAAAGTTTTATAAAACCATGGCTAACCTAGTCCTTATGTTCCTTCAATCATAGTGCTCTGCCCAAGGGCAGGTCTTTCACTGCAAACTCAGTATTCTCCAGTCTTTCCTATTTTCTGCTTTCCTCTTTGTCTCCGCATATGATCCATATATCTTAATGTCGTCTATCATCTGATATCTTCTTCTGCCACCAACTCTTCTCCGTTCACTATTCCTTCCAGTGCATCCTTCAGTAGACAGTTTCTTCTCAACCAGTGACCCAGCCAGTTCCTTTTCCTCTTTCTGATCAGTTTCAGCATGGATCCGAATCTTAGTAATTAACAAAATCTATCAAAAAGGAAATATACAGCAGAAATTCTATACTGCACTTAAAAGCAATACGTGCAATGTCCTTAATGGAAATATGAGAGAAATGAAAAAGGCCTAACAACTAGCCTGAATAGACTATATACAATTTCAATGAAATATTGAGGAATAATAACTGTATATGTTTACAACATTTAAATAGAAAGGGAAATGAGAGAATAACAAAAATGATGTTTGACTACCAAACCCATTGGAAGGATATAATGTGGGCCGATTGCAACTTAGGACACAATTCTAACAAAGTGAATTTTGACGGAGAGCGGCACGGGCCAAAAGGCTCAAGAAGATGATGTTATTTTTATTATAGAACACTGGATTAGCTCGTATCTGGAGGTATTAGCGATCACTCACTTCTAATACAAATTTTAAATAGCAAGATGATTGATAATGAAAGAAAATTAAATAATTATACTGCTAGAAGACTAGAACCTTCTAAGATTAACGGTGAAATTGAAAGTACACTATACTTTCTACTCAGAGATCAATTTGTTGTTCTTGTGACCATTACGACAAATCTCGAATCAACACAAACAAGGTGACTTCATTTCAACTATTGCTGAATGGCTGCTCAGAAAGACCGACCTGCCGAAACAGCCAATCAATCTTCAGTGACAGCATCACAAAAAATGTTCTTGAATGTTTCCTACTTGTGGCATGCAATGCTTGCTGTCCAACATGTCGAAATAGTCACCACGCTAATTTATTATTAATGAAATTGAGTAAGTTTCCGTTCTAACGAAAGGATAGCAATAATAATATACCTGACGCAGAGAAACGTGATAATGCTCTAATTGCAATTTGGAACAACGCACAGTGGTCCAAAACGTAAATATATCGAGGCAAACTAACTTTTATGAAATTTTACACAATAGTTACAGGTAGCATATATGTTTTGTGTACGAGCTCTGATTACCTTGGTAAAAGGGGAACTACTCCCTATAAAGGAGGCGCAATTAGACATAATTAGCAACTTTTCTCCTATCTAACAGATTTTCATGAATTTTAATACAGTAGTTACCCAGGTAGTACATTTGTTTTGTACACAAACTCTGATTACTTTGGTATAGGGGGATCTATCCCTTACAGCGGATGCAATTAGATAAAATTAGTAACTTTTCTCCTACATAATAGATTTTCTTGAAATTTTATACAGTAGTTACAGGTAGTACACTTGTTTTGTATACAGTCCCTGGTTACATTGATATAAGGGGAACTGCCCCTTATAGGGTGATGCAATTAGACAAAATTAGTAGCTTTTCTCATATCTAACAGATTTTCATGAAATTTTATTCAGTAGTTACAGCTGTAGTACATTTGTTTTGTACACAAACTCTAATTACTTTGGTATAAGGGGAACTACCTCTTATAGGGGGTGCAATTACACAAAATTACAGATTTTCATTAAATTTATACAGTATTTACATTTAGTACATTTGTTTTGTATACAATCCCTGGTTACATTGATATAAGAGGAACTGCACCTTATAGGGGGGTGCAATTAGACAAAATTTGTAGCTTTTCTTCTATCTAACAGATTTTCATGAAATTCTATACAGCATTTACAGATAGTACATTTGATTTGTATACAATCCCTGGTTACATTGATATAAGAGGAACTGCCCCTTATAGGGGAGTGCAATTAGACAAAATTAGTAGCTTTTCTCCTATCTAACAGATTTCATGAGATTCTATACAGCAGTTACAGGTAGTACATTTGTTATGTATACAATCTATTATTACGTTGATATAAAGGGAACTGCCCCTTTTAGGGTATGCAATTAGACAAAATTAGTTATTATCTCCCATGTAACAGATTTTCTTGCTATTTTATACAGTAGTTACAGGTAGTACATTTGGTTTGTATACAAACTCTGATTACTTTGGTATAAGGGGAACTACTCCTTACAGGGAATGTAATTAGACAAAATTATAGACTTTCATGAACTTTATTCAGTAGTTACAGATACTAAATTTGTTTTGTATACAATCTCTTATTACGTTGATATAAAGGGAACTGCCCCTTAGGTATGGAAGTGCAATTAGACAAAATTAGTAACTTTACGGCTGTCCAACAGATTTTCATGAAACTTTATAGGTAGTATATTTGTTTTGCATACAAGCTCTGCTTACGTATATATAAGTGGAACTGCCCCTTATAGGAGGGTGCATTTAGACAAAATTAGTAATTTCTCTCTTATCTAATACATTTTCATGAAACTTTATACCCTAACTACGAACTACATATTTGTTTTGTATACAAACTCTGATTATATTTGTGTAAGAGGAACTGCCCCTTATAGGAGTATTTACACATAATTAAAAACTTTTGTCTAAGGGGTTTTAATTTGGAAACAGAGATTTCGATATAATCATTTCCGTTTCTTAATATTTCAGCAGATTTCTTCACAAATTGTAATGTTATTTGGCGGTAATATCTCGTCAAGTATGTTCTTCGATTTTGCAGAAGTATCATTTCAATGGAGTCTCTTTTGGTTACCAACTCAATAGAGCCACAGATGTTAGTAACATATCAGAGTCCGCAGCAATCAAATCTTCGAAAAATGCTTGCTTATAAAGGGAGTAACTCTAACTATTGTCAAGCTCCCATTTATGAATCATTTGAAATTAACAGTTATCGAGTTATCATCTCTATTTATTGCATTTCAGGTGTGATTTTATTTTATTATATATTATATAATATAACATGTATATAATATATAGTTCTACGTTCAACTGCTATAGCCAACAATTTTTTGTAATTCTACCTTTGCCGTTTTTCTGTAATAGTAGGTAATTGATTCTTCTTTGAGGTAAGTGTTTTTCACTTCTAATAGTTTGCTATACGCATGGCATATGTAAAAATTTCTATTTCTATACCCCTTTGTCAGATACGCTTATCGGTGTCTGATTAGTTTGCGATTCATCATCAATGCTAGAGCTTCTTCTGAAGTGTATTGACGAGCGTGAATAGATGTAGGCATACCGGTAGGCCTACTTATTTTTATTGGTCCAATTGTACGTGGAGTTCCTATTGTTTCTTTTTAATAACAAAGAAAACATTTCATTTACCTTCATTGGCAAAACTTTTCTGCGTTGCAAAGCATAGTTCCTCTGAAATACACGAAGTAACGAGTTCTCTGGATTGTCTTTGTTTAGACCTTATGCTTGCTGTAATGAAAAAGCTTTCTTGGGCAGCCACGACTTTTTCCAGGGGTAAATTTTCTCTAAATTTTCATTACTATCACGATGAGAACCTAATTTATTAAGTAGCCCAATGTTCATTTCGTTAAAAAAGGAACTCATATTCTTTACCCTCTTGCTCTCCAACGATAACTTTTCTTATGGGAAAAATGTAACATTTTAGGTAAGCTTACTATTGCACCTTCTGGGCACTCGGGAAGCTTATTTGATACATATTAACAAGCTGTCACCTGCATTCTCTGAATTGTACTTCGGAAGCAGATTCGGATCTCAGATAGTTAAATAACTGCAATCGAGAAAAATTGCACTACTGCACCTGGAAAGAATAGTGTGCATAATTTATTATTTCCGCTAATCTTCGGACAGTCGCGGACAGCCAATGAGGGGTGGTCCTCCAGCTTGGGGGTTGGGCGAAGGGCTAACAACCCATCACCGTAAAAAAACAGCTTGTTACGAAACCTTCAAATAAGCCTCGGAATGGGACTGATTCTCTGGCACGATCATGGGAATAAGGTTTTGAGATTTGGTATTTGGAATGATACAAGTCTATATAGAACAGGAGAGATAGCATTAGTCATTAAATCCAGACGTTTGAGATGAGCAGGCCATGTAGCACGTATGGGCAAATCCAGAAATGCAAATAGAGTGTTAGTGAGGAGGTCGGAGGGAAAAAGACCTTTGGGGAGGCCGAGACGTAGATGGGAAGATAATATTAAAATGGATTTGAGGGAGGTGGGATATGATGATAGAGACTGGTTTGGTCTTGCTCAGGATAGGGACCGATGACAGGCTTGTGTGAGGGCGGCAATGAACCTCCGGGTTCCTTAGAAGCCAGTAAATAATCTGTGCACCTTAAGACTTCCTTTAAATATAGATAAATACTCGAGGAATTGAAAGAAAAAAATACTTTTTGGGACGGAACAAAAGATGTATTCTTTTCTCCACTTTAGCCAGGTCTGCACTCATGGTTATATTTATATTTTGTTCCGTGTCCATTCATTCTAATTTTACATGCTATAACAACAATAAATGTAACAGAAACAAACAGTGTTACATACCTAAAGAATAATTGACATGTTGAAACCAGATATGAAGGGAATCGACCACTTACAACAGATTTACAGCACAAACAAATCGGCAGACTCCGCGCACTTGCTGAGTAAGAATGCTGTGGTATGTTACCGGCCGCTTATCTCGCTCTTCAACCGCTCCGCTGATTAACATCATCAATTGAGAGTTACTCAGTTATAATAGGGAATATAATTTAAGGGTTTTGTTTCATTTTTGACATATGAATTAAACTCTTTTCCTCCTAAATATGGATCTGAACCACTGTGCAACGGCAGTTTCTGAGGATATTTTCTGATTTTTCTGACTCCTAGGCTTGATGTACTTTATTTTTGCAGTCGAGCTACATCATTGCTTGAGCGATGGCAGATGATTCCAGTATAACTTTCTATTCTAATACGGTTCACTTGAATTGTTATACCACCACGTGTACACTACTTGTTACAGGATGCAATATATTTATCCGTAACATTATGTGTGTGCAATTAGTTTTCAGTAATGTGCTTTCTCAGAATATTTGTCTTCTCCTTTGTTTCCTATATGGCAGCTTTGGCGAGAACGTGACTCGCGAGACCTTGTGGCTCGCAGCGATAGCTGTGCATTTCGCTTGCTTCTAACGTCCGCCAACCCCCGCCCTCTCACTCACTGGAATCAAACTCCTTTCCATTTGCATTTGTCTCTGACCTGCGAGTGGCATATGTCTCTCTCGAAACCATGTACGAAAGTTCCAAGTAGGATGGGAGGACGCATTTTTTTGCTGTCAATATGATGAGAATATTAAATGTATGATTTGTTCACAAGTATTAAGAGGAAAACGGTTGTATAACATAAAACGGCATTATACTACTTGTTGCTGATGAAACATTAAAATGTTAAGTGTTATTGTTGATGTTATCATTATCATCATCATCATCATCATCATCATCATCATCTCTGTGCGTCGACCCTTTTTTCAGCAGATGTACGAATAATGCGGTTAGCTCTTCAATTTGAACTCACTGATTTACTATGTGATGTCAAATGAAAGCTAGATGTAAGGACTTGACAAATGTTGAACTTTCAAATCTTTGCCAAAAGAAATAAATATTCGAAGCTTCGTTCTTTCGCTTGCTCTGTTGAAGCCATGTTCGCTACAACTTACGTTTGTGAAAAATTATTTTCAACAATTGAAATAGTAAAAACCAAATTTAGATCACAACTGACAGACAAATACCTTCTTGATCAACTACGACTGGCAGCAAGTGACATAATTCCTGATATTGAAACTTTGTCGCAGAGACATTATGAGGACAATTAATTTTAGGTTGTGATATTGTTCATTTATTGTTCATTTCTTTCTTCGTTACATGTACTAAACATTAGTTTGTAGTCTTGTACTGTATAAAATTATATTTAAGTGCTTGACGTAAGGAAAATGAAAATCCGTTAATAAGTCAGGCAGTTGCTTCAGTTCCCCTTCGGGTGTCCGCCTCCCTCCATAGGTGCTATGCACGTTGCAGGTTACACAGTGGCTCGGCGAACGATTACATTTTCGCCACCGCTGCTATATGGTATTCTTCTCACTCTAACAGTCTCCATCGGCAAAGTTCAGTGTATCTTGCTATTCGTTGGATCTAAGGTTCGCTCAATATTGGCTTAAGACCGTTAATTTCAAGGACAATCCTTAGCGTGGTTTCTCCGAAAGAAAAGTAAAGATGTGACCCAGAAATACGCAATGAAATACAACTCTGTCCGTAATAAACAGCTTTAAACAGAAGTTTTTCAGAAATTTGTCACTCAAATTGAATTTAAATGATGAACAAAGTCTACAATGGAAATCTTTGACAACAACTCCTCACAGTTAAAACTCTAGGACAGAATTTGGATAATTCTGTATTTGGAGCTTCTCCATACTTGAAATATGCCAGTTACAAGTAACAACATTACAATCTTGGGCAATATACATGCCTCACGCTTAACATCAAAGCTACACATTCAAATGTTGTGAATTCCGCGATCATTATTGTAAAACATATGTTTGCAGTCAAACCGAATATTTTAAAAAGCAACTTTACTCAATTTATTCAGGTTGAGGCTAGATATAGGCTACATGTTAAGAGGGAACTGGAGCAACGTACCAAAAACTCCACTGTGAATATCCCTATCAGGGATTACCAGGGATCACTTGCGACCCGATGGACTTGCATACCTACATTCAAAGTTATCCTACATAAACTCATAAATTATTTTAAAGATACCTAAGAAGTTAGATGGGATGTTCTTTGATTGCGCTCTTCTGTGTCCGTAGTGGCACACGTTTGTTATAAAAATGTACCTAGCTTATCAAGTTTGGGAATATATGACGAAAATTTGAGATTCGCGTGCTATTGCGCCGCTACAGGAAAGAAGGACTTAAGTTCAGAAGGCGTTGCTGTGAAAGTTTTCAAATTGAATGAGTGTGAATAATGCACAAAAGTGCTATAAAATTTGCTTTCAAGAGTTTAATGAGTGTAACACCAGTCTGAAGACAATTTTATTCTCTGTCGGGGCGGCCATCTGAGGATAATGGATCGCCACAAACTATATCAGGAGATGAATCTCTATCATACACCCGAGAGAAGTAAAAATTTGGTCTTTCACAAACATTTTACATCCTTGCATTAGCTCGCGTTTACGAGTAAAAGAAAAGTGGATAACGTGTCATTAGTCAGCTATTCCAAAATCTGTAGGAGATTAAGTTTGCAAGATGGTCGCCACATGCAGTCAAAAGTGACTCCCTTGACATAAATAAAAAGAGAAACAGTGTATCTGAGAATCAACACGCACAATAGTTGTTAATCAAAGCCTCTTTGGGAACAAGAATCGGAAATATACTTTACTTCGAACTTATGTTGCATTTATTTACTGTATTTTGGATGAAAGGAACATTGATGCCGAACTCTACTCAGAATAATTGAAGGTTAAAAAAAAACATAGTCCAGGAAAATGTAAATTTGATATATAAAGCATTTAGTGAGCATATCATACTGAATTAGTGGTTATTGTAGGAAAAAAACAACATAATCCTATGTTACAGGACAATGATAGCATTTACAAATATCCCATTAATTAATTAATTAATTAATTAATTCATTCATTCATTCATTCATTCCTTCATTCATTCATTCATTCATTCATTCATTCATTCATTCATTCATTCATTCAGACAGAATTTACATTATCTTTAAACACTTATCTATAAAATTTTAAACTCTAGTAGATTGGCTTCTTATGTACTCGACAAATTCATCTCAGAGAAAAATACTTCAGCACGTGAATTGTTGTATCAGTTATGGAGTCATCTTTAGGTTCAGAAGTAATCCAATGAAAGAAACGTGAGCAACGAAAGTAGAAGAAACAGGATATAATAAAGAAAAAGATGATTAAAAGATGAGCCACATGAGTATTTTTTCTTAAAACAACCATTATCCACAGTGTCCTACATTTACACATATGGGATAAAGGTTGGTAATATTGTGATACTAATAATATTATGATAGTTCTTTTTGAGAATGTTTTACAATTTTACTCAGCGAGAGGAAGATCGGTTTTTTGCATCAACGTATTAAGGGAATGTTCGTGGACAAGTTTCTGCACAAATCCGGTACTTCTCTCGCTCCAGTAAAATTGTAAAAGTTTCTCAAAAAGGACTCTCATAATATTATTAGTATAACAATATTGCCAAACTTTACCCTATTTCTATGAGACAATATTTAAGTTATAAATGTACTTCATTTTTCGCAAGTTTCTATCACATCTTAAGAAATGGCTTCTCCTGAAAACTTATGTTTTTGGACTTTGATTGTTCTTTCCAAAAGAAAAACCTTCAATTGGATTGTACAACATTTAGCGTTATCGTTATGTATCGTTAGTCAATCGACTGTGAATTTATTACTAATATAACAATTCTACTCTCATTAATACAGTTTTAAATAAAACTAAATTTCAGAAAATGGAATACATTGAGGTTTAACTGTATCCAGCTTATAGGCGAAACATTACACCACCAATATTATGGCTTACGCCAGTCGGTGGCCCAATTTGTCTTAATGGAACTTGACTAGACTTCATGGTGTCCATACGTCATAATAATAGTCATTTTCTGTGTCCAGATTGAAAAAAAAATGTCATAAACAAATTCAGCTATTGGTCGATTGTTGGCTGACTGTCATTGAACTTTTTATTTATTTTAGTAGGTTATTTTACGACGCTATATCAACAACTTAGGTTATTTAGCGTCTGAGTGATATGAAGGTGATAATACTGGTGAAATGAGTCCGGGGTCCAACACCGAAAGTTACCAAGCATTTGCTCATATTGGGTTGAGGGAAAACCCCGGAAAAAACCTCAACCTTTCCCCTACCGGGAATCAAACCCGGGTCACATGGTTTCGCGGCAGACGCGCTAACCGTTACTCCACAGGTGGACTGTCATTGAAAGTAATGGACTTCATTTCGAAGAATGGTCTATCATTGTTGGTATTTAATTCCTATTAAATAAATAATTGTACATTTATGTTAATAAGTTCAGAATAAATTTAGTATAATGGAAGTTTATTGGTAAAAAAAAAAAAAACAAAATATTTGCAAAGTCAAACTAAAAGGACTCCAATTTTTTATATCATCTAGTATTAATGTATCATTTTTCTAGAAACAAATTCAATTATTAAATTTACAATGTAAAAATGTTGGTCAGGAAATAGATGAAAATGCGTTATGTATGTGTTTTACAATAATTGAAAGGGAACTTGCAAAATACTGAACATAAATTACAATATTATGATATTTACATCTTAGAATTTTCAATCAAAAGCAAAATAAGACAATACATTCAACTCAAATTTTGTAAAGTAAATACGTACCACATCAGTTATTCTATAAGATTGCGAAAATTTTATATTCAATGCAGTACACATAAGAAGAAAATGAAAGTGCAGAAATTAAGTGATTGGAAAATGTCGCTGGATATACAAGACGAGACGAAATCAATAACCTCAGTATACGCAATGAACTACAATCCTTAAAGTGAATGGCATAATAGATGAAAGGAAAGACATATTGAAAGAAGAATTTTACCAATGGACCGGACCAGGTCTGCACAAAGAGCCATGAGCTCTGATAAAAGACGTCCTTGTTAAAGATAGAAAGACGAGTTACATTTCTTGTATTCACTCTTTGATGATTCACTGAGAATATATAAAACGAAACAAAAAATTCCACTACTCTATTCAAATACTAACTTCGATTTTACTATCGCAAAATTGTAAATCGTCACATTTGTAAAAGAAGAAAAGAATTTCCATAAAATGATATTTTAAAGTACTAAGGCAAATCGTGATATGAGAATGAAAAGATTCTACCTCCAATTCCTATATTTTTCAAAAGAGAAGGTTGAAATCAGATTTAAAAAGTACTCGTATTTTTAATTAACTTTTACTGAAACTTTTCATGCCCATTGCTGAAATGATCATTTTCCAGACAGATCCCGTTCACGCCGAAAAATTATGTTCAAATAAGGCTTTGTCAGATAGAACCTATAATGTTATAACTTAAGGAGAAAAAATGAGGACAAGAGTGGAGTTCACAACAATTATGATAGAAGAAGACAGATATTATTAACAATAATTTAGAGGTGATTTAAAAATTGATATTTAGAACTAAATATTGGTATTATGGCATCTGATGAACTGAAACAAGGGCCGTAACAACGCTGTAAGCCACAAAAATATGTGAAAATTGAGATTTCAATTTAAAAATGCACTATGTCTTCTATTTATTTCATGATTGTTTTGTACACCATTTAAAAATTCTACTTACAATGTTTCTACTGCGAATAATTCAGTTTATCACTACATTAGAACTGAAATAAAAAATAAGTAAGAACTGTGTATTATTGTTAGCAATATTTTAAAAATAATTAAGTAAGAATTCTTAATCGAACTTAGATAATATGCATGCCATCAGTGTCTTTGCTTTTACTAACAGGATTTTACAAAATAAATCGAAGAATAACAAATCGAAACAATAGGTAGTTTTTTTGAATAAGTAAAATATGTACAGGTTTTAATAAAACTTACATAGCAGTTTCTGTTTTCCTGAGGTATCTATCCATTTTAACATAAAATTCATGTCTGCAACCTTCTCTTTACTAGTCTTGTATTTCAAAGAATAATACCTTATTGAATGAAAGGTGCAGTATGTTCGATCATTATTTATAGTTTTCAGGGGCCTTATATATACTACATGAAATTCAGTATCGTCAAAATTTAACTTGAATCTCACATTTAGTATTTTAGTAGGTTATTTTACGACGCTTTATCAACATCTTAGGTTATTTAGTGTCTGAATGAGATGAAGGTGATAATGCCGGTGAAGTGAGCCCGGGGTCCAGCGCCGAAAGTTACCCAGCATTTGCTCGTATAGGGTTGAGGGAAAACCCCGGAAAAAATCTCAACCAGGTAATTTGCCCCGACCAGGAATTGAACCCGGGCCTCCTGGTTTCACGGCTCCCACATTTATATTACGTTCGTTTCCGAACTGCAACTATTTAACTCGTGTAAAATGGAAATTTCTTGAAATCTAAATGCTTACTACTATTGTGAAAATAATGAAAATATTCTGATACAAAGAGAATCACTTTATAAGGATGCCTTTTTTATTTACATCTTGTAGCAGCGGAACATATGAAGCGAGTGATCAGATTTCACAAACGCACATACTTTTTTTTTTTAATCTGTGAATGCACTTTGTCAACTGATTGAATACAAGAGTGACCTTCTGTATAATACTTCATTGTTACAGTTTCAAGATTTGGGTACTGATTAATTAATTCCATAATTCCTAATAACATCATCCGTGATAATGAGCAGGAAATTCTGATTAGCTGT
This sequence comes from Periplaneta americana, assembly GCF_040183065.1. Taxonomy (NCBI): domain Eukaryota; kingdom Metazoa; phylum Arthropoda; class Insecta; order Blattodea; family Blattidae; genus Periplaneta; species Periplaneta americana. The sequence continues at coordinate 119,530,094 of NC_091118.1, read as the reverse complement.
TCACCCCTATATTATGTAAGATGGTTGTAGCAAACTGACTGCATGGAAATAAATGTTTGAGATGTAATGCACGAGATGAGAACATAATAATATTCTCAAAATATTCATACTAAATGCAAATTACTAACATTCTCGATATAGAAGAGCACACAGTGGTAAAACAAAATCCCATTGTGATAAGCTGTAAAAACACTTCGTTCCAGTAGCAGATGGTGAAAAGTCTGATATGCCTACATAATGTAAATAGAACTCTTTTATTCGAAATTCAAATGTTCTTTTGGAGTTGGACTTCTTTCATCAATATTTATATAAGAAACTAAATCATTCATGGACATAAAAATTGCTGAGTCTAAACCACATTGTGATTTACTATTTAACTCAATTTTGATTAAAAAAAGTGTAAAATAACATAACCTTTTTATTCTCATATCACGAAATTTAACAAAATGGACAGAGATTAGAAGTCAACCACAGTAGGCTAAAAAAAGAACAGAAATCAAGTTTATCAATTTCAGGTAACATGAACATTTATTTATCTTACTTAATCAGAATAATTATAAATCAATATTACAGAAAATTACTAATGGCTTCCTGGCTAGAAGAACGAATGTGGACAACTCTGATTTCTGAATAAGTTAACTAAATTAACTAAAAATGTATGCTATAAAGAAAACTGATGAACCCATAATTTAAAATTAATGAAAAATAAAATACTTGTTATTATTTATAAATGTGTTCCAAATATTATTCCATGCCACATGCTTCCAACACCATTCTTTTGAATGTCATAACTCTGTTGCATCAGGAAATCTTTGGCTGATTCATATTCTAGAAACCTAGATATTAATTTCGTATGAGACACCATCGGCTGAGACGCTTGCCTCCCGATACGGATTGTAAATTGCGATGGTGAAACAATTATAGCATTTTTTTAAAATGTGTATTAAATTTATATACACGGTTTTTCAAATGTAAGTTCCCATTTTTAAACAGCTGTATCTTCTGTACATAGCAGCAGTTTGGTTTCATATAGGTACCATTACTGTTTAGAAGGTTTGGTTTTTTTATCTATGCGTGTTTCGTTGCTATGGTAACTGTGTCATGCTTGCATAAACAATAATTTTTGTTGAGAATACAGACGGCAGTTGTAGGAGAGTAATTTTAATTACTTTTACAATGGTTTTACCTTTACGAGTTCGAATTGGCCTCCTTCAGTGCTATTACGAATGCAATAGACCAGAGGTCTCCAAAACGCATATAGTCATTCATGATCCCGATGCTGCTCGCCGAACACAGTGTGCTGTAGAGAAGGGGGAGAGACTCGTACCTCAACAGATGGGAGCGGTCAGTGAGGGATTGCGGCAACGATCTACCTTATGTTTACAAATAATAACATCGAAAGGATAAGAAATATCATACGTTTGTATATTATTTTGATATACTAGGAAGCTTCTACTTTTGATTGGAGAATATTCAATAATGTAATAATTCATTTCGCATTACATCCAGAAGACATTCTGTATGCACGATTTTACAAATGCTCATTCTGTAAAGGCTTCATTAATTTTCCAATATTCCAAGTTAGAACTTAGCTAGCAAGAAGTTTTTTTGTTTAAGACTGAGGATACGTGTGTGATTTGTGTTTGTATTTTCTTGTTTCAAATTTATCAAAATATTTGTATGTATTTCACCTAAAATGAAACGAAAACTGTAAGTATATCTTGCGAAACTGAGTGTAAACGTATCGTAATATACTTATTAATATGTACAACCAACAGTTATACAGACGTCCCAAAATAAATTATTTTCACATGTTGAGTTTTAACACACTCTGAAGATTTTTCGAACAAATTAAACATTTCATATTCTTCCCACTAACACGAAAATATATTTCTCTTCCCTTTCATCCTTGAATGTACTACGTCCATGATTAGAAGACATTGTGAAACGGTGGAACACTACGACCAACACAATGATAATAGCAATCCACCACTGCTCTTCGTTTGCGCATGAACATTGAGTACAGTGGGGATGAATGAGGCGGAGCGCGAGCATTACGTACTGGCTTCGGTTCCGTTCAGGGGCTTACTCGCGAGTACGCTTTTGGAGACGTCTGCAATAGACAATATGCATATGGATTGAGAAGATATCGAACATTACATGACTTGAGGAATGGACAGATGAGGTGCATTTCAAATTGTAGGATATAGGCAGTAGATAATTCGAATAAAATTATACAGCAAGGATTACGTTATGATTTTAAGTTACTGTCTGATGTGGTTTTACGTCACATTTCATAACAGGACCGTATTTATATGAAGAAATTGAAAATGGACAAACAAGAACAGTGATGGTAACCGTTATTTTCAAATGTTGTAAGACTTGAAGTCGAAAACATTATTTTCATGCAAGACGGCGCTCCATCTCACATACACAATAATGTAAAAATATTATTGCGCAACACATATGGTGATCGTGTAATTAGTAGGCATTTTCCAAACAGCTGGCCTTCTAGGTCACCAGACATAAATCTTGCTGACTACTTGTTATGTGGTTATCTGAAAGAAAAGTTGTTTCTTAGTAGACCTACTATACATGAAGAACTCAAACAGTCAATATCGAATGCCATTCAAAACATCCTTAGCAATGTGCTTACTAATGCCTTTTGTAGCATAGATGAAAGACTAATTCTTATTGAACAACATGGTAGTGGTCATATTTAATATATTCGTATTTTAATAAAATCTCATTTATTTAACAAACTTATTACCATTTCAAAATGGAACTTACTTTTGAATAACATTATATGTATACTTACTTACAAATGGTTTTTAAGGAAACCGAAAGTTCATTGCTGCCCTCACATAAAGCCCGCCCTCTGTTCCTATCCTGCAAGATTAATCCAGTCTCTATCATCATATCCCATCCCTCAAATTCATTTCAATATTATCCTCCCATTTACGTCTCGGTCTCCCCAAAGGTTTTTTCCCCTTCGTCCTCCCAACTAACACTCTATAAGCATTTCTGGATTCGCCCATACGTGCTACATGCCCTGCCCATCTCAAACGTCTGGATTTAATGTTCCTAATTATGTCAGGTGAAGAATACTAACCGTGCATTTCTGCGTTGCGTAACTTTCTCCATTCTCCTGTAACTTCATCCCTCTTAGCCCCAAATATTTTTCTAAGAATCTTATTCTCATTTCATTTTATTTAAAACAATTTACAATATTACAATTACAATTTTTACAAATTTTTACAATTTTTATAATATTTTACAATTTTTACAATATTTTACAATTTTTATAGTTTTACAAATTTGTTATTTTCTACATTTTTTTTACAATTTTTTTTAACAACATTTTGGCGAGCTGTAGTGAGGTAATGTGAGGCTCGAGGATTCGCCAAAAGATTACCCGGCATTTGCCTTATGGTTGGGGAAAAGCTCGGTAAAAACCCAACCAGGCAATCAGACCAAAGGGGGTGGAATGAAGTGAGGCTGAGGACTCGCCATAGACTATCCGGTTTCAGTCCCACGGCTGGGGAAGACCTCGGAAGAAGCCATTCAATGAGACCAAATGGCGGATGCAACTCAAGCCCGAGCGCAGCTCCGTATCAGCAGGCCAGCGAGTCTACCGACTGAGCTACATCGATGGCTCTACTAAAAATATAGACATACCCAGTCAGATTATTAAATTTACAAACGCAAACTATTATTCATCAGTTGATCTATAACATATAATACAAAACAAGTAATTTAATTCAATTTAAGGCATAACAATTCAATCAGTTGTAATATACAGAATTTGATAATACATATCATGCAAATGACTTCAAATTGCAAACACAAACAATTCATCAATAGAGGTATACAGATTACTATTCAATTTAAAGCATATACAATTCATGAACCAAAACTATAGTAACATAATATACAACACAAAGTAAGCAGATTAATTCAATTTACAAGCATACTTTCATTAAGCTATACAAATTTGTACATAATTATAAACAATTCATCAGTTGAGCTATACAGACTACTATACAATTTACAGCACAAACAATTCATCAATTGAGCTTTACCGACTACTATTCAATGTTCCTCTCTCAAAGTGAGAGTCCAAGTTTCACAATCATACAGAACAATCGGTAATATAATACAGTGTGCGTCAGAAAGGACGGATAGATTTCACAGGGCAAGAAAATTGTAAGGATTTATCAAATTAAAAATTTATTGTTATCAACGGACTCATCAATATATGCAGTTTATTTATGAAAAACAACATCATCCACATAATGTCCTTAGCTTTCGGTACGGGCATCGAGGTGTTTTCTGAAGTTCGCCATTACTTTCACAGTCATAGCTTGTGGGATTTCCGCGATTTCTTTACGAATCTTCATCTTTAGTTCGTCCAGTGTATGTGGTCGATGTTTAAAGACTTCCGCCTTCCAATGGCCCTAAAGAAAGAAGTCGCAGAGCGCGAGATCTGGTGAACGTGCAGGCCAAGGAATGTCGTCACGATGCGAGATGATGTGCCCGGAAAGATCTCTTGTAGGAGATTTATTGTTTGACGCGTGGTGTGAGGAGTAGCCCCATCTTGTTGAAACCAAATGTCCTCACCATCAACAGTAAGCTTGTACAAACTTGGTTGCAGGAAAATATTTAACGTAGCAGCACCTGTAATGGTTACTGTACGGCCACCGTCGTCTCAAAAAAACGTAAGGCCCCCAAACACTATATTCTACTACAGCACACCATATTGTAACTCTGTCACTGTGAAGAGATTTCTCATGCAATTCATTAGAATTGATTCCTGCCCAATAACGAAAATTCTGTTTATTGACACAGCCGGAGAGGTGAAAATGGGCTTCGTCATTGGTCAACAGAATGGTGGTAGGAGTCACGTTCTTGATATACGCCAACATTAATCAACACGGTTCTTCCAATCTCCTGCATTAAGTTGTTGCACTAAAAATTGTGAAAATTAAGGTCTAAATGCAAAATGCGTCTTATCGTAGTGTCGGACAATCTCAGTGCAGTAGCATGTGTGCGGGCTGATCGTTGAGGTGTCCAGACAACCGACTGTCTTGGAATGGAATTGAATTTAAGTGAAGGGGGGGGGCACGGATGGCCCAGCACTGCGACCTGTTAAGATATATTGCGCTAACCCTTGGTATGGAATGAGTTGCGGCGTGCCATAGATCCCCTACGCGCACCAACCCAACCACATGACTCCCTGACGACCGGTCCCTACAGCCAACAGAAAACCATATACCATTCCTACTTCGGTAACTTCCCCCAAGGCTCCTCAGTCGGTCCGAGGCGAAACTCCTCCCTCGAGTAGGTCCGCCTCGCTGCAGAAGCCATCCAACGTTCACGGAGACCGGTCGAGAGAGCCAGTAGTTCCAGGAGCCGCCTGTAGAGTGATCTGAAAAACCAGAAACGGGATGATGAGGAAAGGATAATGGAGGAGGAAAGGAAGTGGCGAAGGTGAGTGGGGTTCCAATCGCCTGATAAAGTTACCTGATATTCATGCATAGGATTGAAAGAAAAAAACCGAAAACCCTCACCCAGGCAACTCGTCCTGACTGGAATAGAACCCGAGACCGCTGGGTTCGGAGTTAGACTCGCTAACCGTTCAGCCACAACGGTGGACATCGACTGTCTTACTGTCTCCACATTTGCAGGTGTAACGAGCTCCGTGGTCGTCCAGGTGATTTATTCTTTAATGTTGAACCTGTAGTACGAAATGAAGCCACCCACTGCAAAATCCGAGTTGGAATCCTAGCGTGATGTCCGATCTCGAAATGAGTCCTGAGTGGCGATCACAGACGCTTCATTTAAAAAAAAATATATCTCTGCGATGAACGCACGTCGTACGCAAGACCACTCCATGTTCTTAACTGAAACTGCATTCTCTCGTTGATCTAACAGTCGCGGTCCCGTCCACTCTATCCCTCGCTGAGTATCGATAGTTTGAAATCCATCCGTTATTTCTGGCGCACTCTTTATATATATATATATATATATATATATATATATATATATATATATATAATATTTGTTTCTTTGCTTTTTATGGATATATTTATTTCACTATTTGCTTAACCTTCATTCCTTCATTTGTGAAATTATTAAATCTGAAATTCCGTTACAACTTGTTTTCTTGACCATCGTGCCGACTACACTCTGGGGTTCAATCACGTACTTGAATTTTCAAACTGTCACGGGATATAAGAATTTACGGAGGTTATTAAAAACCGTACAGATTTAAGCGGCGGGTATTACGGAGGGTTGAGCTGCTAATGGCGTTTGAAACAAAGTTTTAATGTGTAATGAAAGAACTCTAGAAACAGCTGCCCCAGACGTATCTTGGTTAGACACAACCTCTCAACGAGGAAACATGACTAAATCGGCCGCTTCATGGAAATTAATGTCGAACAAAGGGCTACGAGACAAATTTTTTTCCTCCTGTCTCATTTCTCCATCACTATCGTCACCTCATAAACTTTCAGAATCACTACAATTTAAACTTAAACCGCAATGGGTAAAAAGATAAGCTCATCAAATCGTTTGATAACTTGAAAGAATTCTTTGAACGGTATTTTATAGACAAGCCGGTAGCCCAACTGATAGCGAACAGATACAGGATCAAATTCGTTGGGTTGTAACACGATTTGTGATGGAGAGACAAATTATTGCGCATGTTTTGTCCAATTGTTCCCGCTTTCTGTGCAATCATACAGTCATTTTTCTATCCACTTCTTCGCTTCCTGCTTTATACTCACTAAAGGATGTTCATTATAATTTATTTTCTACGAGTATTTCAGAATGAAGTTCGACCATCACATGTGATTCAGACCAAATAATCTTCATTCATTTAATGTTGCTATATATCAATATATTGAATCTTTCAATCTTATGGGTTAACGTAAAATATAAAACCAAATTAACTCAGTGTTTTAAATATTTTACATTTTGTTGTATTATTCTACAAACGTTTTCACCCTCCTAGGGGTATCATCCAGGCATATTGGTTGACAATTTAGTGATTACAAGTTGTGTACCGCCATCTCTCCTAGTCCAAAGGTAGAAATTATACATGCAAATCTCTGACCCCGCCGAGAATCGAACCCGGGCCGGCTAGACTGGCGGCAGACGCGTTACCACAGAGCTAACTCTGTGGACATATAAAAACAGCAATATCACTAAAATGACTTAAAATATTTTGAGCCCTGAATGTCATAAATTTCAAATATTGTTAGCTATCTTAGTCTATGTGAGGTAACATTATATTCCTTCTTTAGAAAAGAGATTACTTTTTTTATGAAAGTGTTAAAAATTCTGCCAAGTCGTTTGTAACAATTAAATGAATGCAGAAAATTGTCGGAAAATTTTAACTTAAGCAATTTCATTTTTTACATTAGTTCGCCTATATATCTGACGTTTTTCTTCAGTAATATGTGCTCCGCTACCAGAACTAAATCTTTTACGGACTGCAAGTGACTCGCGCGCCGTCTATTGGGAATCGCTGTTGTAAAGCATTCGATAGCTCAGTGTTACAGCACAGGAATATCTTCGGATTCCGAGAGTTCACTTCGAATGAACAAGGTGGGACAAGGAAACGTTTTTATAGTTATCCCGATTTCCTAAACTTAATAAAATATCAATATTGCGGAAATGAGATTTCTAAGGAGGACTGCCGGCTACAGCTTGCTTGACCACAAAATGAATCAACTAATTACAAAAGAATTGAATATTACACCTATTTATGAACATTTCAACCACTATAGACTAAAATGGCTTAACCGTGTCAATAGGATGGACCGTTCTAGACTCCCAAGACAAATTCTCCGCTATATACCACATGGAAGACGATCTTTGGGACGCTCCCTGAAAAGATGGACGGAGACCGTAACAGGCCACTAGGCCTAATACCTGCAAGGACGATGATGATGATGATGATGATGATAATAATAATAATGATGATGAATAAAATATTAATACACCAATACTCTTCTTTCCAACTTACCGTTTCCTCTCATTTAATTTATTTAAGTTCGGTGTCAGAGCTGACATGACATTATATTCCTTATTTTCAGAAGATGCATTCCTTTCTCATGAAAGTGTTAAAAATTCCGCAAAGTCAATAGTACCAATTAAATGAATGCGGAAAATTGTCGGAAAATTTCAACCTAAGCAATTTCATTTTTATACATTATTTCGCCTAGCTACATCATCTGACTTTTTATTCTGATCCCTGCCTTCGCTGATGCTAAAGCTGGCATATAGTTCTGAATGTTGGGTTTTTCTACACCTACGTATCACACGATATAATGAAAAAAATTGACAGATGATCCTTCGTTCCGAAGAGTTTGACATGAATATGTCTTGTATTAAAATTACGTTTTAGGCACAGTAACCCTTCAGTGACGTACTTACAAGAAAAAATTTGCAAATACGGTTTATGATGCTTAACTATTAATTTTTTAACGTAATGCATAATCCAACTACATGCTGTCTCTATAGAATTTTCTGAAAATGTTGTGAGTTTCCAACTAGATTCAAGTTGCCATTGTCCAAATTCCTACGTGCGCTGCGTCTGATTTGCAGTACAGATTATGATGATGATGATGATGATGATGATGATGATGACGATGCTAGGAAGGTAAAGATGGAGACGAAACAATTAAATGAGCTTCAGTCTGTTGGTAATTTTCGCCACTCCGTTATTCACCATTTCGATGAAGAACCAGATAATTTCGAAGGGAAAAGACCGAAAATGGACGTAATTTAATATCCGTCTTGAATCTTGCGTACACTACTTTTAACACTTAATTACAAATGATAAGGCTGTGATGATGGTGTACAGTATACACCGAAACAGCTGTAAGCCACACGTGCTAATTTAATGAACACCAGTAAGTCTGCCATTTTATCAATCATTTGTAATTTAATAGTTACCACATGAGTGGGAGCAATTACTAAAGCACTGATGAGGCTCTGATGATGGTGTACAGTATACACCGAAACAGCTATAAGCCACACGTGCGTATTTAATTAACACTAGTAAGTCTGCCATTTTATCTATCATTTGTAATTTAATAGTTACCATATGAGTGGGAGCAATTACTAAAGCACTAATGCACGGTCAGCAGCACTACCGAAAAACAGCATCTAATAATTACGACGACACTGAAGTACATAATAGAGACGACCGCGTGCGAAACTACGAGACACCTGTCGAAATACAAATAATACAAATTGCATTATCAGATTCCGTTGTCCAGTCTCATCGCCTAGATTATTCTAGTGGCCATTCGATATTCAGGTAAAAATAAAAAACAAAACTATATGGGTATATATGTCGTAACACAAGGAGATAAGCTTGGATATTTCTTCTTCTTCTTCTTCTTGGCATATCAGTCTTTTCCACCAGATAGGAAATCGCTCCATCTCTTTTTAGGTCTTCCAGGGCTTCTTCTCCCTCTTAGCACTTCTCTTACATTCATCATTTGTTTTGTTTTTGTTGTGTTTGATCTAGTTTCTACAGAATAAGTCATGATTGGCCTCAAAACTATTTTATATATTGTGGTTTTCGTTTCTCTTCTTAAATATTTTTTTTTCTAGCTGTTATCCTGAAACAGCTGCTGCCTTATTCACTTGATCCCTCACTTCTTCCTTTAATCATCCATCACTTGTTATCTTTGCTCTTAGATAGTTAAAATTCATGACCTGCTGTAGTACATGTTGATTTAATTGTAGTTTACATCTTAACGGATATTTATTTACTGTTAAAGCCTTTGATTTTGATGCATTTATACTCATTCCATATTTGTCACAAGCCAGTGAAAAAAAGTGTAATAAAATGTGTAAGTTATCTTCTGAATTTCTAATTAGAACAATATCATCTGCATAAGCAACACTAAATTTATTTCTCCTGTCTCCATTAAGTATCCTGCTTCTCTCTTACTTCTTGTATGATAAAATCCATTAAAATATTGAAAAGTAGTGGACTGAATGAATCTCCTTGTCTGATGGATATATTATGTGCCTGTATCTAGGTAAACTGATACAACCTTAAAATATTTGTATTAACACAAAAGAAATTTTTGGAGACTATAAGAGAGAGATCTTTTTCCTTGGTTATTGCCTTAGATTTCTCCTGACCTCTGGGAATTGCAATTACACACTAGGTTCTTTAAATTTCGACTCAGATACTGATCGTATGGCACGTAATTGGAAGGGGGATTTCCAATTCCATCTAACTTCTCTTCTGTTAGCACCCGACGTAAGCGTTTCCGTTTTCTTTCTCTCTTCCCTTTTATTTCACTTACAATTCTCTGTATCGTTGTTCTATTTCGAGTTCCGATGCCAGAAAATTTCTTTTTGTCTTCAAAGACTTATTATAGTACTTACATAACCGCTGTCCCAGCGCGTATCATTATCTGGGCATGATCACAATCTGCAGTTCATTGTCAGAACTGAGCAATTTGTTCTTTGTACAAGAGTGACCCTGGACATTTTTTAACTTGACTTACACGCGAATTCAAATATGACGAGTATCTTAAAACGTACAATATGTTATTATATTATGATTGTTATCCAAAGATTGAAACCCTATTTTAGCCTTTGGTATATTAGCGTTGTAGTTTCTTGCATGTGAAATATGTACATTATGTAGAGATAATATACAATTTTAAAGAAATATTAGTAGGCATGAGTCATAATTACAGCACAATATAAATGCATTAATTAATAGACAGTAAGCAATACTAAATATATTATACAATAATTACATTCAGTTAAAAAATTAAATACATAAATTAGAAATTATAAACGAAGGTGTAGAGAGATTGCAAAAATATCACATAAATTTACGAATTTATACATAATTTTGAACAATAATAAAGAGATAATGCACAAAATTGAATTAGTTACAAATTGAACACGTAATATATAGATACTAACAATAAACAATAGGAAAAAATACGGAATTTATATTCAGTCACTTTTGGTTATATATAAATACCTTAATTACAAACATTGAGGCAATAAACAGCAGCAAAAAAAAAATAGAAGAAATAACATAGTTACAATTTTCGATGTATGGTTTGCGACAGTAAAGTAATTCTGTTTTCAGCTCTTATGGTTATAAACAATATATACCTGTCATAAAACACTGAACAATAGTGAAATCCATAATACAAACATAGTTATTATTGTTATTACTATTATTATGTCTGAAAGAGAGACAACTTGTTTTAGATAGTGTAATAGGATTTTATATTATCTATAATTTACATACACTTAATAGCTAGTCTTGCGTAGATTTTGTGTATGAACTCTGTGAATTGTTTATAACAACATTTTTTCGTAAGTAAATGGTAAAGGGGATGCAGTAATTTAAATTTCAGTCCGAGATATATCTTAAAAAATGTCTTTTTCTTTCGAAAACTGGACAGTGAAAAATTAATTGTTCAACAGTATGACTGTCTTTGCATATGCACGTACAATATGTGACAGATGTGTTCTATTACCAAAAAGATAAGTTTAGTAGGCTGATTATTTGTCTTCTTTTCTTCTTCTTCTTCTTCTTCTTCTTTTTCTTCTTCTTCAAGTTAAGAGTGTAAATTACTACTGTAGCACTTAGGCATAAATGGCCCATAGTGCACTCCAAAAACTATAAATAAACCCAGAAGACAGCAGTGTTAACAATTTTGCGATCCCACTGTGTTTCATTTACTGAAATTCCTCAAGGGGCATTATTTGTTTCTCGAATAAAGATGCTTGATTTGGTTTATACCAGAAAAATGTGAGGTGCGACTGTAAGTTATCCCGTATGTTCTATAAGTTAAATTAACACTACGGCCGAATTTATATAGGTGATTATTCAAATGATAAGGTACAGGCAAAAGTCCGGTTACCGATCTTACAATTATCCTTACTAAAGCTCAAGTGTCGTTCAGTGAGTTGAGTGAGGTTTTGGTTCTCCAATAAGGAGTTCAGCCTGTCTCATGGCTGGTGTAGGTCTCTAGGCTCCTAATAAAGCTTTCATCAGATTCTCCTTTAGAGCCTGTTTGATTATATTTGAAGGGCTCAGAACCATAGTGGGCCAAGCGCCATATATTAAAAACAGAGAAAACAAGGGTTAAAATTATGTGATTAACATAATTCAATGAAACATAAAGCAAGTAATATAAAGTATGCACATTAAAGTTAAACGATATGTCAATTTTCATTAAACAATGGTATTCACTTAACTTTAATCTTTCTTTCTCCGTTTTTAATAAATGGCACTTGGCCCATTATGGCTCTGACCCCTTCATTTTATATTGTACACTTATAGATGGCAAGATAGGATTCCGGGCCACAACATTGAATGGAAGTTCCATGTTTGGCCAGTATGTCAGCTTCTCTGATCGTGTCATTGTCAGTACGCTGACTGCTTACACATTGTTGTGTAGCTTAAGAATAATACTCTATGTAAAGAAAGAAAGAAAGAAAGAAAGAAAGAAAGAAAGAAAGAAAGAAAGAAAGAAAGAAAAGGAAGAAAAGAAAGAAAAGAAAGGAGGAAAAGAAAGAAAGAAAGAAACAAAGAAAGAAAGAAAGAAAGAAAGTGAATATCCAGAGAAGATAAATCATAATAGTCGCCTGGGGAATATTATTTGGAACTACAAATCAACGAAAAGGAGGAATCTGAAAAGTTGCTGGCCGACACACAATAGAATGAATAATAAATGGATGAATGGAGAACAAGACAACACCGATGAAACGTGCCTGAAGAGATTCTTCCGAATTTTGGCTTAGATTGTCAATGTGGAATGTTGACTACCGAATCATTCTGTTCATGGAGCGCTTACGTATTTGTTTCATATTTCAACTGTGTATACTTGTGAAAATATGAAGGAAAGTTATTATAAATAATTATAATATATAAACTGAGTAGATATTTATGAAAAATAATAATGTCGATAGTCGAATGATGCAAATTAATCTTTTGTGAAATTTCTTTGTGGTTGAGTTGACTTTACGGGACTGGATAGCTGCTATGAATGTTTTTTTTTTTTACCAAGGCGGGCGGTTCAACTTTTCTGTGCGGTTTCGCTATGAACACGAATATGAACTGACAGAATTACTTTATTAAAACTGATGTAGACTGAGATGAAAAACAGTGACATATTTATATAGAAGTTATGATTATAAGTTAAATATATTTAAAATTCGAAGTTGGGAATTAGTGATGGCAGATTTCATTTAAACAGCTTGTTTAAACATATAGTTTAGTCCAGCTGGTAAGGAAAACTGAGTTTAAATATTGGAAAAAGTTGAGCTTGCAACAACTAAGAGAAGCGTTGCGTTGAAAATAAAATTTATTTCAGTTCACAACTGTAAAAAAGTTCCTTCTTCTATTAAAAGCACGCGAGAATCGGACGTTACGAGGGCTTAAAAATGCGAATAACAGACATGTTTAAGTTAGCTAATAATAAAATATGGGTGAAATTCCAGAGAATGATTTTCTTAAATGAGACGAAACGCAAATATTTGTTCAAGATCAGTCAGTGGAGTACATATTAACTAAAGTAAAACAAATATTCATTGTATGTAATTAGTAGGTTTCTGTAATAAAAAAAAACGTACAATAATTTTCTACATCAATCCTTTTCAAATAAAGAAAATATTACGTAACACACATTCGCTATTATCATCATTATCATCATAATCGTGCATAGGACACCGCTCAAGCGTGAGTTCGAACCCAGCTTCGGTTGATTATCTGGTTGGACTTTCTTCCAGAAATTTTCCCCAAATGTAAGATTAATGGCGTAACCTTGAACTGATCTCGCCAAATAATATCTGCTTATCAAAAATTCCATCGACGTCAGATATTCGCAGTCGATACGGGATCGTAAAATACGCAGTCATAAAAGCAGAACACAATTTCTTATACTACTTATTTCTTGTAATAGAGTCGGAAAGTACCGGAAATTCGGGTGGCACGCCGTGATCTATAGGCAACTTCTCTGCCTTGTCCGTGTGGTATGTGACCTACTTTCAAGGCGTAGATCTGCCAGCGTCCATACCACTTCTCGTAACATTCCTGCAGCCCATCTTTGGTCACTTCCCGCAGAGCATTTGTAGCATGAATTTTTACCTCTTCAGCTGACGCAAACCGCCGTCCCTTCAGTAGGGGTTTGACCTCTGGAAATAAGTAGAAATCTGCTGGAGCAACACTGGAGAATATTGTGGCTGTTGAAGGACAGATATTTTGTATTCTCCGAGGAATTCGCTCACCAAAAGCGACCGATTTGCTAGGGCATTGTCATGATGGAGAACCCAATTCTGTCCTTGCCACAAGTTGAATCTTCTTCGTCGAACTGCATCACGAAGACGCCGAAGAATTGCAACATAAACCTCCTTACTGACAGTTCGACCTTAAGGAATAAACTCGAAATGTACGAGACCCTGGATATTGAAGAAATTTCAAGCATTACTTTCCCCTTTGATCAGTCGGCACGGAATCTCTTTCGCCGTGGTGAGCCGGCAGATTTCCACGTTGAAGACTGCCGCTTTGGCTGCGGGTCGTAAAGAAAACACCATGTCTTATCACCTGTGATCATACTGTGCAAGAGAGTTGAATCCTGATCCACCCTGTCAATCAGGTATTCACTAACCGGTTGCCAGTTTCATAGCTTAAATATGTTTATTATAATCTTATTAACTGAAGTAAATTCATAAAAATATGAATACAGGAATCATACAACTAATGTGTATTAATTAAAATATGAATAGTAGAATTTCATTAACTGAGATAAATTCATAATAATGTGAATATAGCGAACTCATGAAGTAAGGAGAATTCAGTAAAATATTAATATATGAATCTCATTGACTGAGGTACATTAACTAAAATATGAATATTTGTATATCATTAACTAATATAAACTGACTAAAATACGAATACCGAAATATTACTAACTAAGGTAAATTCGCTAAAGTTAATATAAATATTGGAATCTCATTAACTTAGGTACATTCATTCAATTACGAAATCTATTTTTATATGAAATGAATTGTGACGAAAATTCGGTAGTATAAATTTGTAACTTTTTTTTTGTATAATTATATTTATGTTTCTACATTTGTTCATTATAATCCAAGCTCTAACGATAACTACGATGATATACGTACAATGTAGTTAAATATCCGCTTGTTATAAGAAGTGTTCTTTCACTACTATTGATATTCCCCCTTTTAAGTTACGAACTGAATGTAACTGAGATGACGTCAGAGAATTAATTAAGTCTGTTAGCGAATTTACGTCTTAAGCAGGAAATTAAGTTTTCACAAGTCTGTGCTAACCATCTTCTTCCAAACGAGCGGACCTTTTGTAATCTCTTAATAGATAGCAAGGATATACTTCACACGATACTTTCGTTATTAGGTATCCAAGTTTTAAAACGAAATTATCCGCCTCCGTGTGTGAAATTATCACCAGGATGGAATTCTAGTTAATATTTTTCTATGAAATTTTATCTTATAGCGTTGCCCATTGCGGTTTAAGAGGTAAAATTCCTATCTGTAATTCCGGCATTCCCGTGTTCGTTTTCAAACAGAATATAGGAAATTTCTGTCCTTTCCAGAGTACCTCGCTGTGTGCCTAGAATCTTATGTTTGCTTTATGCTACCGGTGCTTTCTTGTGACGTAGTTTTGCTATATAATATATTATCCTTACACTCTTATTAAAAAGTGAAGGTAAAAAGTAACAGGTGCGAACCTCGTCCATTAGCTACCGGAGATTAATACGAATACATATAAATAATAATTTAATGCTATATGATTCATGGTTGAAATAATATTTTAATATTTTAAAATATTAAATGTCCACCTGTTAATATTCACTTTACAGCTTCTGATTTGTTTTCAGTTGCCATAAAAAACACATTTTCTCCCTACGATATTCTGAAATTTATTACACGAATTTTAATAGCCAAATATTGAAAACTTTACGGAAAACAGCTATGATTTGTTAATACCTTATTATTGGAAACATAATCCGAACTCCCCTCACCATCTCGCAATGAGTAAGCGTCCATGTTCTGACTCTTCAGTATCATATATGTAGAAATATAATCAGGTAGATGCAAATTCTTCTGTCGCAAAATATAGCTTTTTAATAAGAAACAGCTTATAATATACCCCAATGTAGCTTTCTAATTAGAAAAATTGAGATATATTATATGCAGTAACATGAGCTGTTGCCAATGAGTCAAAAAGAGAAAAGTAATGCCAAAGAAAGTTCTTAATAGAATAAGAAACATTTCCTGCTGACCTCTACAGAAAGAACTAAGGAAAAGACTAGTGAAGTGCTTTGTGTAGAGTTTAACATTGTATGGGGTAGAAACATGGACATTAAGATGAAGTGAAGAGAAGCGAATAGAAGCATTAGAAATGTGGATATGGAGAAGGATGGAGCGTGTAAAATGGCAGAGAAAATAAGAAATGAAGCTGAGTTGGAAAGAGTGGGTGAAGAAAGAATGATGCTGAAACTCAACAGGAAGAGGAAAAGGAATTGGCTGGGTCACTGGTTGAGAAGAAACTGCCTTCTGAAGGATGCACTGAAAGGAATGGTGAACGGGAGAAGAGTTCGGAGCAGAAGAAGATACCAGATGATAGATGACATTAAGATAATATCTTAATGTCATCTATCATATCTCCATATATTATTGGATTATATGCGGAGACTAAAAGGAGAGCAGAAAATAGGAAAGACTGGAGAATGCTGGGTTTGCAGTGAAAGACCTACCCTTGGGCAAAACACAATGAATGGACGAACGAATGAATGAATAAGAAACACCGCCAAGGAAAGCCTTTAACATGTAATGAGAAGGAAAGAAAAATAAACATGTTTAATAAGTTCGCTGAGAAATGCCCTGAAGTTACGATTAAAGATATTACAAGTGAATTTACTGATGTTTCCGTTTCATTTTATTTGCACCATAATGCATACCGTCAGCTTACGTCTACTCACAGAATATTGTCAATCCAATTATTTACGAATGTTGAAATCTGTGTATTACGTTCAAAGTGCATCTACTGATAACATCTCTTAAGTCAAGAAATGTCTTTATACCGTATAATATGTGGTAAATAACAAATGCATAACAGTTTGTAGATGGGGCATAAAAAGAATAAAATTATTTTTCTCTCCTGTTTAATGTCCTAAAACGTAGTTCGGAGGTTACAGGAGTAAGTCAGCGATATGTACCGTATGAAGCATTAATAAGGAACAGCAAAGCCTCTAAATGACCGGAATGTAAATGTCATTCAAGCGCACTGCTACGGTTCTGCGGTATTCTACTTCTAGTGGAGGAATTGGAGTTACGCTGATATCAGTCGAGAACTATGAAAGAAATGATGATTTACTTAACGACGCTCGCAACTGCCGAGGTTATAATTATCAGCGTCGCCGGTGTGTCGGAATTTTGTCCCGTAGGAGTTCTTTTACATGCTAGTAAATCTACTGACATGAGCCTGTCGCATTTAAACACACTTCAATACCATCGACCTGGGCCGGAATCGAATCCGCAATCTCGAACACATAAGGCTAGCGCTATACCGACTACGCCACTCAGAACGACTTGTAAGTTATATTTTGTGTTGAAGGATGAATGGAGCAGAGAAAAATTCTTTCGGCACCGGGACTCGAACCCGGGTTTTCAGCTCTACGTGCTGACGCTTTATCCTCTAAGCCACACCGGATTCCACTTCCGATGCCGGATTGAATCCTCTCAGTTTAAGTTCCACCTCTTAGTTTCCCTTTAGTGGCCAAGCCTCATGCACTGTGTCACAAATGTGTGACGGTGGCATAATGTTGACGTAGATAACTAGATAGGTAGATGGATTTATTGAGTAATATTATACATACAGATTTTATATTATCATAATTTTCTCTAAAATCCAATGCACGGGTCTTCTGACCGTACGTGCTTTGTACCTAAAACAAGTCGTACTTAGTGGCACAATGTCCAATACACTATATGCAGAGGTGCAATCAGTAGGAGTGACTATGTGGCCGGAAATATCAAAATATGTACTTCGGTACATCACAATAATATGATATGCGTAAATAAACACTTAGGGCCGATTGTATAAACCATTCAATCTTAGATCAGAGGTTAAATTGATCCTCGTTCTAGCTGAACTTGGAATTTTGTGTTGTATAAAGTCTAATCTGAGATTAATTTGTCTTAAACTAAAGTCAACTTTGACTGAAGAAATGTCTCCGATTAAGTTATATGATCCAAGTTCAGTTATTTCCTTTCTGTTTGAAGTATACGAGTGGCAGATTGTGCAAAAAGAATAACCACTATTATTAATATATATGGTAGATATATATATTTTTTTTTTCAATTTCTTGCCTTAATATACAAACATTCTTATATTTTATAGGGTTTTATCGTGTTCAGCTGTATCAAATAACATAACCTATAATTATATTATGTTTATAACAACCATTAATTATTCATCGATATGATAGGTACATCCATAAATTTTCAATTAGCTGTATTACTAAACGAAAATTGTCATTTTACAAAGCTTTATTATGTTTAGCAGTATCAAACACCATAACATGATAACAATTTGGAGAACAGTCAACCTTCTTCTTATTGTCCGCCATTATTTAGAACGCACAACACAAACCAGTGTCTCCAACAGAGTGTGCGGAAAGTCGCCAAAAAGTAGTTGGAAAGTCGCTAGATTTCTTATTATCAACAAAGAAAGATTAAATTTTCCCACTATGAGGTGCTAAAAAGGTCGCTAAATCCCTATTTAAGCAATATAAAAGTTAAAAGAAATTGTCGTCGAAAAAGAGTTAAAGTCGCTAAATTGGCTACACTGAACAAACCTGTAAAACATGGCCCGCGCATCACATAGGCTACTTCACCTGTTTATGCGATGTTGCCAAGTCCTTTTCACGTGAACTTAGATTGCATTTGAACCTAGGTAATTTGATCGCAGAAAATTTTTATACAATAGAAGAAGTGTCTGAACTCTGTTCACTTTCCGATCTTCGATCAAAATTGATCTTTACTCAGGGAGTTTTATACAATTGGGCCTTAGTGATTTAAGACGCGCTCATTCTGTCGGATCCCGGCCTCACATCACACATCTGGGACACAGTGCATGAGTGTTGGCCACTAAAGGGAAACTAAACTGAGAGGATTCAATCCGGCATCGGAACTGGAAACCGGTGTGGATTAGTGGATAAAGTGTCAACACGTAGAGCTGAAATCCCGGGTTCGAGTCCCGGTGCCGGAGAGAACTTTTCTCCGCTCCACCCCTCCTTCATCATATGGTAATGCAGAATTCCTCCACAGAAATATCATACGTACTTCGGTACATCACAATAATATATTTTGTGTGTTATATGCCAGTTTGTATTAGTCAGCAATGGTTTATAATGACTTCAGCTTATGCCGATAGTGCGGGAATGAAAAGTCCAAGTAGAAAGCGGCGTCTTGTGGAGGAATACACATTACCTATCATTTGTTTTGTTTACCTCCACTAGGAGCGGCAAGAGAATACAGTCCATCTGAATTTCTTATACTGGTTCATGTTCCTCATAAAAGTGAAGATGAAGTGGACGTAATAGGAGGGGTGATTGTAAGAGGAAGGATAGTAAGTGTATACGATTTGGTGATGATATGGCGTTGTTAGCACAATAGATACCAAGGGATATGCTAATGGAGCCAAATGACAGCAGTGAGCAATATGGGATGAAGATAAATGCAAACAAATTGAAGACCATGGATATGGGAAGAAAAATAAAAAAGGTACACTAGTCGCCTAGAATCTGAAAGCATAGCGACCGTTAGCGTTGTCTGTAAAACAGAGTGCGCATGCGCGAGCATATATTATAGTACTGCTTCTACCTACCGCGTGACGTCACTCATGCTTGCAGATCCCAGGCTGGCAGTGCAAGCATGCAAATTGTAAATAAGTATTGCAATTGGACAGCTTCAAATTCTTGAGTTGTACTATAGGTAAGTAGTAACATGATCTGCAGCCAGGATGTCGAAAGGGCAGCAAAGGCAAAGGAAGCTTTTAATAGAAATGGAACATCACCTGCGGAACTCTGGAAAAAGAACTAAGAAAATGTTTAGTGATGTATTTTGTGTGAAGCGTGGAATTGTATGGGGCAGAAACATCGAACTGAAAGAATTGACCATAAGCATTTTGAATGCTGATATGGAGAATAATGGAATATGTGAAATAAAGAGAAAAAATAAGGAATGTTGTTCGCTAGATAGAGTGAGTCGAGATATAGTAATATTGAAACTGACCAGGAAGAGAGAGAGAATTGACTGGGTCACTGACTAAGAATAAACTGTTTACTGAAGGATGCGCTGGAAGGAATGGTGAACGGGAGAAAAGTTCAGGGAGGAAGAAGATACCGGATGATAGACAGCATTAAAATATGTTTCATATGCGGATACTAAGAGGAAGGCGCAAAAGAGGGCAAATTGGAGAATACTGAGTTTGTAGTGAAAGACCTGCCCTTGGACAGAAGTCTATGAATGAATGAGCAGCGGTCACAATTTTCATTGATGTAAGTCTATTTGTAAAATTCTCCAAGTCATAAGCTTCGTCATGATTAATGAATTTCATTGATCATACCAAACAATATAAAGATCAGAATTGTTAGTGTTAATTGAATCGGTCATTGCAGAAAGGGGATAAGTCATGAAATCTTACTTTTGAGATAATCAATAAAAACTGTTTTCTTCTTCAAATACTGGAGCAATCATTATAAATATTTTTTCTTACTTTGTTTATGACTAGTGAAATATAATACATCATGTTAGACATCTGACATCTCAAACACTTTTGTTTAAAGTTGTTTATTCGAACCATGACTTATCCCCTTTCTGCAAGGATTTGTTAAATATGGAAGAAAAAATATATAATTTACAATTTTGGGCTAATGTAATATTTGAAAACAAACTAAATGTTAATAATTATAATGATTACGATGATTTTGTGTGCAATTACTACATTATTCTCACCATTTACATAATTATTTTTGCATTTTAATCATTGTTCCTACTATAGAAATGTACCAATATGTGATTTTATATCACAGTTTTAAATCAAAATTCTACTTTTAAACTAACACTCAAAAACTGCATATAGGAGGGCACAATAAAAAATACAATAAAGTACTCCACAAAATCATTTGTTTCAATTGTTATAGAGTGTATTGTTAAATGTTGGAAGCCTTTGTAGATTCCTTGCCACAAGGTGGCCAGTTCAGGATCTCTTCGTAAAAGGAAGTGTGTTCCAATGGAATGTATTGCCTCACTTTCGATACATCTCCAAGTTTTATTCGTATTAATGGAAATTTTCCCATTGTATGCTTTTGTGTAGGCATTACTATGCGTCCAGAACCTGGTTTTTTCATACAGAATCTGTGTTTCCTCATTTCACTACCAAACTGGCAGTCACACATCCTGGATCTTCTTTAGAGTAATCAAATTCACTGAATTGTGCTGAAGAAAACATATTCTTATCTTTCCCTTTCTTCCCCAGTGTGTCTAATGAGCAGGTGGTTTTCTTGTAATACTCTGGCCATCAGCATTTAAAAGTCAAAATATCATCAGTAGTAACTGATTATACAGAAAATCTGTTGTTTATGTTTGCCTGGTGGATCAAGGTATTGTATTCGTCTGGCACATATACCCTGTCTGTCTTCCTTGGTTTGCGCTTCACTACACCAAAGTTGCGGTCACAGAGAAGAAATGGATGGGCTCGTTGTGGAAAATAATGAGTGATTTTGTTAAATCTACCCATTTGGATCAGTGCAAGCAACAATCGAATACAGTATGATTTTTATTTTGCCCTCCCTCCACAGTTATCAGAGAAAAGATACAATTCCCTGACTGAAGAAGAGACATTATTTTCAATGTAGTTCAGAATGAACTTGGAGATTTGTGGCCTATACCTTCATGATAGGAATAGAAATGCGCCGTACGATCTTTCAAATTGTGAATGTTGAAAATTGATGACCCAAAGTTGCGTCTAAACAAACAAAGAATAGTTTTTTACCTACATTGTTCTCCTGTCGTACGGGCTGCTACAGACTACCCAATGGAATTGACGTTCCAATCCCTTCAGTTTATTTTTCTTATTTATATTTCTGCGGTAGTTAATTTCATTGCGTTTACGTTTGTCACTAATAACACAGTTTTCTTCCCTTGGGTCACTTACTACTTCTAGCTTATCTGTTATTTTCCTTATCAGCTGATGGGCGCGTAACTTATTAGATCCGCGGCACTCAGTTGCGTCACGTCGTCAGTCAGTGCAGAAAGAAGGTAAGTCGCTGACTTGTCCCCTTTCTGCAATGACTGCGCTGCTTATGGTACTCTGCTTCGCGTTGAGAATGAGCAAATTTGTCCCATTTCTTTATGAAAATGTGTGTCTAGGTCTGAAGAAAGCAATGGCACTCTTAACTCATTTTCGCGTTTTTCATGACTTATCCCCTTTCTGCAATGACCGATTCAATTATTATACATCGACTCACTTCTGAGTTAGGAGGTTAACGAAGCCACATGCAAACAACCGCACGACGCCCAAGTGCAGGATTATACCACTCTCACTTTGCGCGATTCCCAATGGCGTCGTATTACAGTGAAGCCAGTGTGTGAACTATTTTGCAGGATAAAATGTTTGCAAGCCAAAACAACGGACAGCAAACGAAAGACATTCAGCATTACATTTAGAATGACAGAAACGTAAGTCCCATTGTAGGCAGACTTGTGATAAATGAGCGTTTAACAACTGGTTTGTAGCAATATATTGGTTTTAGGACTTCCTCATCTCTATTCTAATTCCTCTTGCAATTTACATACACAAAAAGAAATTTTGAAATTATAATGGAGTATAAAGCAATAGTAGCACCATAAGCAGTTGGCATAATAGCAAAAGTAGTGGAAGTACTATTTAATGTGACGATGGCTTTAGTAACAGAGATTATTTTGCTCCAAAATTAAATGTGAGCTGCAATTTACCGGCACATTCTTCCTGGAGGCCTATATCGATAATAAGACTAATTAATACGCAATTGATCTATGGCTTTACTTTCCTCCCGGCGGCAGCTATGCTAATAATGTTATCGCCGCCAGGTTTGAAGCTGCGAAATTCCGATCCAACAGCTAGCAAATAACCAATAGAACACTAAGAGAGATAATACATATCACTGCTTGTGCACTTTGTGACCTGATAGAGTTTAAGAGCAGGCCCTATGGCCTTAATTCTGTCAATATAAATTAGTAAACAAAATAAAAAAATATTCTACAAATTCCTAAACAGAAACTGCCTAGGAGTAGTAAGACAGGGGTGCCCTATATCGTCCACTCATATGAACAGTATATGTATATATATATATATATATATATATATACATACATACATACATACAGGATGAACCTTAAGTAATGTCATTAATTCTGGTGGAGGAATCATTCAATAAAGATCAACAGAGGCCACCGGCGTAGCTCGGTTGGTTGAGGTGCTTGCCTGCCGATCCCGAGTTGCGCTCGGGTGCCGGTTCGATTCCCGCTTGGGTTAATTACTTGGTTGGGTTTTTTCCGAGGTTTTCCCCAACCGTAAAACTAATATCAGGTAACTATGGCGAATCCTCGGCCTCATGTCGCTAAATATCATCTTGTTATCACCAATCTCATCGACGCTAAATAACTTTGTAGTTGATACAGTGTCGTTAAATAACCAAGTAAAAAAAAAGAGAGAGAAAAAAAAGAAAGATCAACAGAAAAGTCAAATACCACTTTTCTATCCTTTGAATAGTTCTCCAGAAAAACGTTGTATTGTATTGTATTGTATTGTATTTATTAACATTCCATGGTAGTCATACATTGCTTCACAGCTAGAATATGGAACAAGTCAAAAAAATTAATACTATTATAAAGTCTTAATTTATAGTCACAGTCTAGATGAAATATATAGAGACGAGGTTTACAATATAGTCTACTAGTACAACATAGAGTTTTAGTATTAATTTCATGAAGCGTTGTTGAATGTCATGAATTCACCTACAGAACAAAAGGCGTGAGAAATTATGTACTTTTTTATTTGGCCCTAAATAATCTTATGTTTTGAGTTTCATTTTTTATATCGATAGGGAGGTTATTAAAAATTTTTACTGCCATATAATGCACTCCTTTTTGATAGCACGATAGACTTGCCGATGGAGTATGAAAGTCATTTTTTGACGTGTATTTATGCTATGAACTGTTGAATTAGTTACAAAGTTTTCACGATTACATACGAGGAAGATTATAAATGAAAAAATATACTGACAAACCATGGGAATTATTTTAATTTTAAAATAAATTGATAATGAGATCGTGCAACGCTGCAACCAGCAGCGAGTACACATTAAGTTCTGTTTCTCTGAACAACCCCTTCACCTGACTTGTTGAAGGTCGTTGTCATGTACATACATTGTTTTTTTTTTAATCGTAAGAAAAAAATTAAGATGATATACCTGTTAATTTTTGTGTTTAAAACCGTGTTGGGGATCGGAGAATGAACAATGCTCACATCATGTTAAATAAAATCTTCGAAAATTTAAAATAAACTTTACAATCTAATTTTAATTAACTGTTCAGCGAACACAAAGAATAAGACACTTTTATGTCAAACTGAATGGAAAAGATTAAGAAATATTTCTACACTACTATCTGAATTGAATATTCTGGAGATGGTAAACAATAATGGTGCTTATTTCACGTCATAAAAATAAAATTGTAAAGCATTTAAAACTTTATAGAAAAAAATAAAAATATGATATGCTTATTTTAAGGCACAGCAATGAACACAATTAAAAATAGGCTAGTATTCTTAAATTCTTCGATTTAATTATAACTAAATATTCGATGAACACAGCCAATAACAAAAGTTTCTTTACATTATACAAGTGCAATCAGTGGTTAAGAAATCTTAGTTTCTCGTACTACGATCATTTTTCCGAGCCAATTAGAAATAGTTCCCTCTCACTTCAATTTTTAAAGTAATCGGTAAACTTACTTACAATAAATTTTTCCTAGTTATCTTTAAAAGCAGTTGTATTACGTTTGCATTTCTCGTAGTGTCACCCATTCCTTGCATACGCGAGCTTCATCTCTCCATGAAATAGTCTTTACAGCGTTGTCACAGTGCACCACGTTTTAAAATTCATTTGCAAAACGAAAACTTGAGTTTTTAAAGATTAAATTTCCGCATATTTCAAGGACAAAACTGAAATTCTTTCAATCATTTATTATCATAATACATTGCTCTCTTAAATTAACTGAGCATATACTGGAGAATAATTCAATAGCTCTCTCGAAATACGCTATGAATTGTTTATATAAAGCAATTTGTTTCTCGAAAAATAAGCAAAAATGAGGAAAATTGCATTAAAGTTTTTTGTTTGAAATATCTCAAAGAATAACTCTTTGGATTTAATGACATTATTTATGGTTCACTTGTATATGCAGCTATTGCGAAATTACAAGCACAGCTTAGTTAATAAATTTAATTCAATATATTTTATGTTTGGCAGTGACAGGCCATATGCAAAGAATCTGAAGATCAGTTATTATAAAATGTGACACTATTGCTGTACAAAATTGTGTAAAAGTGTAACGTAGGAGATATCCTAAATAAACAAAATCTATGACATTTTATGGAGAACATTGAATTATGGTAAAATTATATTGGATAAAGTAAACTCGTATTAAAACATTTTAAGAATGGAACCTTCAAGATTGACAGAGGAGGTATTTATGTTATCGGTAGGGTCAGTAATCATAAGTATGCAAATGCATATAATTACAGACTCTTTGAAAGTCATGCGAAAACAGTTTTATATACGTTTTGAACATCTTTGATTACGAATATGCAGAGTTAATTTGGCATATTTTGCATATTTTGAGTGTTTCTACATATAATACCATATTTTTCATATAGCCTATTGTAGCATATTTTCAGGATTTTGTTGCACATATCGCCATATATGCAAATTTCGACTTTTTCAGATTTTTCAGTATAATATTTACGTAAACAAACAAAGGTCTATTGTAATCTCTTATGAAGTGTATTCACTCTACCGACAATAACAACTCTGATGCCATTTTTCTCAATACGCGTGAAATGTAACATAGACGTTTGTTCTCCTTTAAGATACAAATATATTCTCACTTGAGAAAGAAAGCTTAACAGTGTGAGTCAAAGGAAAATTCTGTGTGGTTTGTGTCAATTCTCGATGCCACCTACAAAATCATCGTTCCAGAGCACCCTGAAGCAATGGATAACAAATAAAGAAGGCTTCTGGACAGATGGAACGAAAAACATGTAAGTATATATTTCCTATATAAATATTATAATTTTTATTTTAATAGTTAAGAATGCAAAGTTTATAATGTCAATCGGAAACGAGACAGAAACTTGCACAAATGTGAAATTAATAAAATTGAATATGTTAAAATTTATCTTCTTGGAAACTTTCTTTATTTGTCTTACAATTAATTTCAAATGTACAGTACCTACTAGAAACAAAATATGGGCCGACTCTTAGTCGGGAATCGTCTTGTATGTAGGCAACAAGGTTTAAACATGTGTTCATACATTGTCTAACTACAAGCACTACACATGCGCAAAGTGTTGTATCTGGAACTTGACTAGTTACAGATACTTGATATGTTAAATAAACTGATTTCGCAATTTTTATTGCATATTTCTGGTTTGATTTTGCATATATCAGGTTTTTTTGTGCATTTAAATCCTAGCCGTAGTTATCAGTATCAGCCTCAGAATGGCAGACATGTAGGATGTCCCAAAGAAGATGGGAGAATTAATTGTGAGGGCTAGAACTTACAGGCCTATGATGAAGAAGGACAAGATTATCATCACCGAAGACGAAAAAAACCGTTCCATTTATAGAAAAATGCTGTGATATGTTCATTTCATACATCAACCAACTGTTCAAGAAAATAAATTGTCAACTGGGAAATTATTCATAACGAAAGACATTAAACTTATAGGCAAAGAGAAAATTCCTGTCATGTATGTGACACTCATTTTGTTTAAATTTATGCATGTAAGTTATCAACACAGGCAATGAATAATAAATTATGTTATCAAACGGCAACACAGATAACACAGACAATACTGCAGATTGTAGAACTCTTTCCCCGTAAATCGAAACTCACTCACTTTCAATGGCATAATTTATTTAAACTCGTCAACGAAAAAGGTTTTCATTATTGATTGCAAAGTTGGAAGCGTATGGAAATAATTCAGCGAAATATGCAACTATAATTGGCACGTGTGAATAATTCAGACGTTCTCGGAGCAGGATTGTCGTCCGGAAATACTGTGGATCAATTCCAACTTTCTGTAAGTTACCGGTGGTATGCAGACCGCGGGGCGGCCAAACTAAGCTGCAAGATTCAATGACATCGACCACGAGGCCGTCAATTCACATGAAATAACTTGGCTCACACTGAACTTCTGCAAAAAATATCTTATGCTCTATACTCCACTACACCCACTAGGAGACCAAAAATATGAATGAATGTTTAACTTTAAACCATGTAATTATCTCCTGTCGACAGAGTGCGAAATATGTTAGCTGTTACATAGCTTCATACTCAAGCTAAGGATAGAAACCATTTATCTGTTTCATTTTTAATTTTCCATATGTGCGCTTTCCTATGTTCCCATTATTTACAGTGTCGTTTAACTAGACCGATTCCATGCATTCAAGTTTGTAATGTAGAGATGGAAATGTTACGTCACATAAATCATGAATACAGGAAGGGGGTAAAGAAACATAAGTGTCACTTAAAGCAAAGATGCCTGCTGGTGATTATTTTAGTTGGTTATTTAATGACGCTGCATCAATAACTCGGTTACTTAGTGTCAATGGAATGGTGATATCAGGATGGTATTTCGCGAGATGAGGCCGAAAATTGGCCATAGACTATTTGACATTCATCTCACGATTGGGGAGAACATAGAAAAAAACCCAACCAGGTAATCAGCCCAAACGGGAAATGAACCCACGCCTGAGCGCAACTCTGGATCGCCAGACGAGCGCCTTAACTGACTGTGTTACGCCGACGGCTGCCAGCTGGTTTCACAAACCCCAATAGGGGTAGCAATAACAACAGCTGTAAAGTCATTATATTTTTTTTCATTTCATTTATTATAGTCCATAGATCTTACATGAGCAATGAAATTTTAAGATGTGGAACATGTTAAAATTTTACAATATTACAATTACAATTTTTACAGTTTTACAATTTTGTAATTTTCTACAATTTTTTTACAATATTTTGGGGAGCTGTAGTGAGATGATGTGAGTCAAAGTCTAGTTTTCAAAAGATAAAATTTTTATCAATTGCCGGTAGCAATAATACTTTTGGAAATGTCTGATGTATAATGCCAAGACTCTAAACATAGTGCAAGGTAGGTATTCCACACAAACGCCATGAAGGCGCTTCAGAGATCTGGAAGTAGAGCTCGATGCCTTCTTGAGCTCAGGCCTAGAATGAGATGATGTGATCGGCACCACGCTACGAACGAAAGAAGATCGGGGGAAACACCCGGTACTCATCTAATAACATTAATCATGCAAAACCTAGAACAGTTATTCAAACTTTGAAATAGAAGCTGAAGATTATTATAAACAAAAGTAGTGGTTTCTCAATCATATGTGGTGTGTGAGATGTGTTAATCGAACAAGAAAAGCTACCCTCTGACAGAACAACAAAATCAAAATCATCAGCATTTCATGTTGCTCTTATGCACCTATCACTTCTCGCGACTCGTAAAGAGTTTCTTGCAGTATAATTATTGTTTAAATGACCACTTCAAATATTTTCATTTCACTTTCTATGTACAGTACATATATCATTGTTCACTGCAACGCTAGTGTGATAGCGGTTTATCTTCAATGATAGCGAGTAGAAACCGTCAGATTGGAAGTGGAAAGTGGGTGGTACCTAATGTGCATGTGCAACAGTGAAATCTATATTCCAGCTACAACACATAAGTTCTAGTATGTTCTATTTAATTCAATTTATTTCAATAGACAACACCGTGCAGCATGATTTTCTATTAATTGAAACTAAATAGAGTTTCTTATCGATTTTTGTGTGCGAATTACGAAAATGTAGTTTTTGCCCACCACATCAGAATATTCCACAATTCCCAATTTTACTGTTAGTTAAGGGATGCGGAGACTGAACTTCCAAACTTCCACATTTCTTGACAGATTTTCTTAAACATTTTTCTGTCAATTAACAGTATTAACAGTAATAATATTAAATGAAGATAAATATCATAGGTCCTTATATAACTGTCTATTTTTAACCTAATGCGTAGTACAAAAAATTACATTAGGTTATACACATAAAAACATATACACGACTAGCGCTTTCGCTATTAAAATAGCATCTTCAGGCCTGGTTAGCATATTATGAAGCTTTTTACATAAAGACATAGATGGAATGCAACATAATGAAATGTAATAAAATACACAACTTGAGAAAAATTATAATGCTAAGATAACAGTGCAAACAAAAGGCAAAGTAAAATAATGATTTGAAACACAGGCAAATAGTTGTAATAATTCAAACCTCTATAAAGTCTAGATATTAAATTATAAAAAATGCCTTGAGGTAAAAGTCTGCAAAACATGTGCGCAGCTTATAAAATTTGCCTTTTGTTTGCACAGTTATCTTAACATTGTTATTTTTCTCACGTCGTGTATTTTATTACATTTCATTATGTTGCATTCCATCTATGTTTTTATGTGAAAAGCTTCATAAAAATTTTTGCCTTTTATTTGCACAGTTATCTTAATATTGTAATTTTTCTCACGTCGTGTATTTTATTACATTTCATTATGTTGCATTCCATCTATGTCTTTATGTAAAAAGCTTCATAAAAATGTTTGCCTTTTGTTTGCACAGTTATCTTAGCATTGTAATTTTTCTCACGTCGTGTATTTTATTACATTTCATTATGTTGCATTCCATCTATGTCTTTATGTAAAAAGCTTCATAAAAATGTTTGCCTTTTGTTTGCACAGTTATCTTATCATTGTAATTTTTCTCACGTCGTGTATTTTATTACATTTCATTATGTTGCATTCCATCTATGACTTTATGTAAAAAGCTTCATAAAAATTTTTGCCTTTTGTTTGCACAGTTATCTTAACATTGTTATTTTTCTCACGTCGTGTATTTTATTACATTTCATTATGTTGCATTCCATCTATGTCTTTATGTAAAAAGCTTCATAAAAATTTTTGCCTTTTGTTTGCACAGTTATCTTAGCATTGTAATTTTTCTCACGTCGTGTATTTTATTACATTTCATTATGTTGCATTCCATCTATGTCTTTATGTAAAAAGCTTCATAAAAATGTTTGCCTTTTGTTTGCACAGTTATCTTAGCATTGTAATTTTTCTCACGTCGTGTATTTTATTACATTTCATTATGTTGCATTCCATCTATGTCTTTATGTAAAAAGCTTCATAAAAATTTTTGCCTTTTGTTTGCACAGTTATCTTAGCATTGTAATTTTTCTCACGTCGTGTATTTTATTACATTTCATTATGTTGCATTCCATCTATGACTTTATGTAAAAGGCTTCATAAAAATTTTGGCCTTTTGTTTGCACAGTTTTCTTAGCATTGTAATTTTTCTCACGTCGTGTATTTTATTACATTTCATTATGTTGCATTCCATCTATGTCTTTATGTAAAAAGCTTCATAAAAATGTTTGCCTTTTGTTTGCACAGTTATCTTAGCATTGTAAGTTTTCTCACGTCGTGTATTTTATTATATTTAATTATGTTGCATTCCATCTATGACTTTATGTAAAAGCTTCATAAAAATTTTTGCCTTTTGTTTGCACAGTTATCTTAGCATTGTAATTTTTCTCACGTCGTGTATTTTATTACATTTCATTATGTTGCATTCCATCTATGACTTTATGTAAAAAGCTTCATAATATGCTAAGCAGACCTGAAGATGCTATCTTAATAGCGAAAGCGCTAGTCGTATATATATTGTTTTATGTGTATAACCTTATGTTAGGTTAAAAATAGACAGTTATTGAAGGACCTATGATATTTACCTTCATTTACTTGTTAACTTGCCGGACCAACATGCCTTTCAAATTTAGTAATAATATTACCAAAGTTGAATTTAATCGGACTAATAGTTATTAAGTTATTACTTTTTAAAAATACTATAATATGCAAATAATGCCAATTGATCAAATGTACCCCACTGTATTCAAAGTAATATTTCTTTTGAGTATGAATTACAGACATAGAAACAACTTTACAGAGAGATATTTAGTATAACTGATTTTATTAATTGTAATATTTTTAGCGGGGATTGTAGACCCTATTCCCGCAATGTTAATGTTACCTACTTCAGGTACACTTTTTTCTGAAACTATCGCACAGTTATGAAATTTTGCACATTAATAGTTTGGATCTTTCGGAATTTTTGTGTGGTTTTAAATTGTGTTCGTACAAAAACTATAATCTTTAATTATTTTTTGACAATTTCTTGTTGCAATTTTAAAGTAATCTCTCTGTAAGTTGTTAGGTTAATGTGGATATGAATTAAATAATTCATGTTCTCACCGCTGCCGCATGCCTGGCCTGTGTTTGAATCATATGACAATATAAAGATCGTACTGCAAAAAGTGGAATATGAAAATCATATATGGTCTCTTTGTGGTGATTTTAAAGTTGTTGGTTTTTTATTGGGTCAGCAAAGTGGTTTCACAAAATATCCGTATTTTTTGTGTGACTGGACTGCAGAGAGAGGACTTCCCATTGGGAGAGTAGAGAATGGCCTAGGAGACAAATATTTACATCAGGAATAAAGGTCATTATTTTGGACCCATTACTTGACCCCATCAAAGTTTTTTTGACACTCTTATATATTAAATTAGATCTTACGAAGCAGGTTGTGGGAGCTTTGGACAAAAATATACCGTGTTTTAAATACCTGTGTGATAAATTTCTCTCACTCAGTTATGATAAAATCAAGTCTGGAATTTTTGTAGGCACGCAGATACGTAAATTAATATTATGTAATTATTTTGACGCTGTTACGTGTGATTCAGAAAAGAATGCTTAGGATAGCTTCAACATAGTTGTAAATAATTTCTTAGGGAACTATAAAGACCCCAATTACAAAGAAATGGTTAAACTATGTTTGATAACTTCAGAATCTTGGACTACAATACAAGTGTTAAAGTTCATTTTCTACCTTCATACCTCAATTATTTTCCCGAGGACTTAGGCGCTTTTAGTGAGGAAGATGGTTGAAGGTTTCATCAGGACATCAAGCGGAGAGTGAGTATGATGGCTGATTACTGCTAAATGCTTAAGGGAGACAATTCTTCAGAAACGTCTTTCAAGGAAGTCAAGAAAACGGAAATTTCAAGTGGACTGAGATGTACATAATGGTCAAGGTAAGGTTACATGAGTGTAAATATTATGTTACTAGCTTTGTTATTCAGTTAATAGTTCTAATTTTGTCACAAACTCTGATTTCCATGTATTTAACAAACATGAACCCGATATATTTGTTGTAAAAATGTTGGTTTTAGATATTTTGTTTCTTTCTTTTGTGAAACATTGTGATGCGATGGGGCTATTTGGAGGTCAGTTTCCAATTTAGCACTGACGAACTGTTAATAATCAGTTTTCAGATCAAAATCATAGGGGAAAAAAAGTATTAAAATGCAGCATGATGTAATATATGGCAAACAGGAAATAAAAATAAAATCTGGTCTACTTCCTTTTAGTGTGAAGTCTCTTTGGACACAACTACACGAGAGAGACAGGAATATGTCAAATGTTTGCGTTTGGTAGGCCTATTACTTCCCCATGTCGATATGAAACGAGCTATAGTAATAGCACACACAATGGTCTCCAATATCCGCTCCCTAAATGGCAATCATTATCATTAGATAGGCCATATAGGTACACTCCTCTCCGGTGAAATCATAAAGACAATTCGTTTTTATGATACTAGGTACAGAGGTGTTCTTCCAGCAAGATATGGAGCATGTCTAAGCACTTTAGCTCAAGTAGGTTTCCTCACTCACATGACGGAAGGAATTTCGTGCCGATAATGTTGCTCGGCTGAGCAATCACGATGTCACTCTTTGTATTCCTCTCCAGCCATCAAATCCGTACATCATACCTCTAGATGTGGTCAGCTGTACCTCACTGATACACATGAGTCGTCATGACATCATCAGTCAAGGAAGAACCTGGGAGGCTGATTTGCATGGACCCACTATAATTTTCATTATTTTCTGAATACTTAAGTAGCCTTTCAGATAGGACATAACTGCCAATTAAAAGCGATAAAATAAAAGTGACAATAAAAGGTGGAGAATATTTTAGTGACACGAGCTCTGATTTATAAAGTTAAGTGATTCTTACACTATATTATTAGAAGTTGTCAATATTTTCTTCGTTTCTCCTCAAATATTGAAAAAAAAATAGTTTTGTACACATACATATGAAGAGTCCACTGCAAGAATGATGGATGTCATTTGGAATACATTTTGCAGGAGAAGCAATTGAAAGTTTGAAATGCTTAGCGTTCAAAGCTTAACTGTGATTTTCTGATCATTACTGGACAATGACTATCAGTGTTAATGCCATATAACTCTCTATGTACATTCTATATGTCTTAAGCTATGCATTGACAGTCTTGGTTCAATTTCGACAAGAAAGTGACATCCATCATTCTTGCAGTGGACTCTTCATATACAGTGTTAATACTTGGACTTTCCTTACTTTCATATTATGAAGCTCGTGTTGCTGATACAAACATATCGTTTCTCTGTACAGTAGCAATTCATCGATTTTCATTCACTGGACCATGGACAGGCAATTTTGTTGTAATTAAGCTCTCAAATCTCCATGTAGGTAGAACCAACACTCGATAACTTGTTTATGAATTCTGTATTACTGCTTCTAGAGTTTATGCACTTATAATGCTGAATTCTTTCAAATTAAACCACTGAAAATTTTCGCAGAAAACTCTAAGGAAAATAGCATTATATCAATAGATGAAAGTATTAGTAATATGATTAAAATAGTAGTCAGTGACTTTAGTTATACATTACATAACTTAATGTTCATGTTATATATATATATATATACCGGGTGCTTCAGGTCAGCCGTATCAGCCTTTTTTCTCGAAAACTACATGCTATTGGTTGTTCATAAAAAAATTTTGAGAACCAAAACCTATGTAAAGAATCGATTGGTGGTAGTAAAATTTCCCGTAACAAACCGGAAGTAGGGGTACCTGTGGTCAACTTCGAAATTTCAAATGGGAACATGGGTAATTGAAGGTGCCATTGGAAACTACTTTTAAAAAGAAACAACTTTTACTGAAACTTTTTTTCTAACTTTTATTATTTACTCACAAAGCAACAAAAATGATATTTTCTGAGAAATGTTGTATGTTGTTTATGTACGTACAGTATTCATAGCAAGTGTTCAAAATATGTTTCGAAGTTGACCACAGGCACACTATTTTCGGTTTGCTAGGGAAATGGTACTGCCACCGACCTGATATATATATATATATATATATATATATATATATATATGTGTGTGTGTGTGTGTGTGTGTGTGTGTGTGTGTGTGTGTGTGTTTACAGTAGGATAAATCAAATATCAATCGGAAAATACCTCAAAGTCTTCAGAAAGTAACAATTGGAATAATAATTTTAATGGTAGAGAGAACTGAACGACGTTAGTAGCTTCACAAATAAATGTCATGATGGTTACAATTACCACTAACTATAATTTCTTTTACGTTTGAAGTTTTCGTAAAAGTTTTGTTATTTAGCGAGTAACAATTATATTTTATTTCCCTTTATTAATCTGTTCTGCATGGATTTCGATATTTCAAAACTAAAAATTATCGTGCAAGGTTGAGAGACAAGGGATAAATTCTCACTTTCCGATCAAGTCAACATTTATATAGGCCTACTATATTTTAACATGGTGCAATTTTATATACAGTAGTACGCGATTACATATAAAGGACACATCCATTGGTAAAATTCACAGTTGTATTTATGCCGAGACATTCTTTTGGCAACACATACATACATACATACATATATACATACATACATACATACATACATACATACATACATACATACATACATACATACATACATACATACATACAGTCGACCAGGCTGGAGAGTTGGTATAGCGCTGGCCTTCTATGCCCAAGGTTGTGGGTTCGATCCCGGGCCAGGTCGATGGCATTTATGTGTGCTTAGATGCGACAGGCTCATGTCAGTAGATTTACTGGATTGTAAAAGAACTCCTGCGGGACAAAATTCCGGCATATCCGGCGACGCTGATATAACCTCTGCAGTTGCGAGCGTCGTTAAATAAAACATAAAATTTAACATTACATACATACATACATACATACATACCTACATACACGTACACATACACATACATGTGTTCTATTCATGGGGAGATCTTTCACTACAAACCCAGCATTTTCCATTCTTTCTTATTTTCTTCCTTCCTTTTAGTCTCCGCATATGATCCACATATCTTAAGGTCGTCTATCTTATATCATCTTCTGCCCCGAACTCTTCTCCCGTTTACCGTTCCTTCTAGTGCATCCTTCAGTAAGCAGTTTCTTCTCAGTCAGTAACCCAACCAAATCCTTTTTCTCTTCCTGATCAGTTTCAGCATCATTCCTTCTTCACCCACTCTCATTTTTGCAGTTTTCTTGGGAAGGATAAATGCGTTAGCTTCCCGTTGCTTTCCGTACACCACTCTTTTTTTCGCTTCTTAAAAGATTCCAGGGGGATCCAGCGTGGAAGTGAATAGAGTGGATATGACTAATTGGGCCCTCCGGACTTCACCGAAATCTACTGCAAGGGCTAAATATCAGTTCTATCAAGGTTTTGACCAAATTAGAGACCGGGAAATTCCAATTTTGGCTATAATAAGTTTATAACGTATTTATTTAAATAAATTCCACTCTCAGTCCATTTCTGTTTTGGTCCACAGCTTTCATGTCCACTAATGTAATGTCCTTACTGTACAATGTCCGCTTATATAATAGGCCTATTCATATTCTACAATGCTGCATTGTTTCAACTAAGAAGTAACATAATTTACACTGATGCGACTTTCAAAACAATCTATTTTTATCAGTTGTACACTGTTCATAGTGCGGTGCAAAAGCATGTTTTTCCTATCGTTTATTGCCTATGCAAGACAGAAGAAGAGTGAACGTTTAGGGCGATAAGATAAAAGTTCAAGTACATCAAAATCATAATTTAAATAATGATACACTAATTGGACTTCGAGTTGAGGACAATAAATGCTGCAGCTGCTGAGTCCAAAACTGCATCTATTAAAGGATGTCTCTTCCATTTCTATCAGCCCACCTGGAGATAAGTTGTTTTTGGAACTGAGAATTGCTTAAAACAATCGGAAAGATCCACAATTGAGAAATGATAT
Source organism: Periplaneta americana (assembly GCF_040183065.1). NCBI lineage: Eukaryota > Metazoa > Arthropoda > Insecta > Blattodea > Blattidae > Periplaneta > Periplaneta americana. The sequence goes on along the minus strand of NC_091118.1, from coordinate 119,493,454 downwards.
TCGAAAACTAATGGCTACCTCATTCATGTGAAACTATAATGTACTGAACTTGTTTGGTATTTCTGTAGATACCATTGCACTCGATGCAATGAAAATCCGTTATACATTAAAAGGACGTATAGGTATAAGGGAAGCATGGAAAGAAGAAATGTGGGGTTGTCTAGATTCGAACCTGATATACATGAGTTGCAATGAATACATTTCCGAACTGCACCGTGAAACATGCATGCGCGTATTATTGGCATGCTTCTATGCCAGTTGAGTCAGTCTATCAAACATCGTCCCATTGTCTTTAAGAATTTAGTGATTAATTTCTGTAAACATATCAAGCACCTATTGTGATTATTCTTGCAATCTCTCCATATACGCCTTAAGGCTAGTCTTCTTCTCTGCCTTTGAAATAATGCATTTAGTATAGATTCCAGGCATTTCCCTGGTTCTAGATTATTTCTCAGTTTCCTATATCCTATGTGTTGCCTGCATTACAAATTGTTTTGTATTGAATATTTTATAAGAATGTGACAAATTTAAAACCAATTTCTCTGTATATATACATATAGCTTACATATTTAGGTATGTATTTATTTATTAAATCATTAAATTATATATTTATAATTTCATATACTCTTTTCCATTATTTGAAATTATGGGAACATAGCAAACGGATTTAACGAATGATCCCTCACTTTGACGCCTAGCGTCTCAGAATATCGGAAAAATTACAGTTTTCATTCAAACATCAATTTTCTTATATAATTTTCTTACTTTTCAAAAACCATTTGCAGCCAGTTTTGAGAACTAATCGCTTTTCATAAGAAGACAAAACACACTCTAATAAACATTATAATGAACACTATACTCTTTAGCTGCAGAATAGCCAACATGTTATATAAAGCTCATATTCTCTGACATCATAATGCCTATAGGTCTGTCTCCATTTGTGTAATATTCGGAGAACTTCCCTACACTCGTTACTAAAAAATTCAAAACTTATTAAGAAGGTTTTATCATGAATTTACAGCTTTGATTCTCTTTTGTGGAATTTTCTGAGTGCAGCTGCATATTGATTATTAAACACTTCAAAACACTATATTCTCCATCCTAAATACTATGTCCAAAATATCTCATCGCTACGAGTGAATATAAATAGAATGTCAATGCTTGTACTCATTCAAAGACACTTATATTTGAACTCGGAATTACTAGTGGGCAATCACAGGCCTTCAAAGACACATATAATTGAACTCGGAGTTACTAGTGGGCAATCACAGGCCTTCAAAGACACTTATAATTGAACTCGGAATTATTAGTGGGCAATCACAGGCCTTCAAAGACACTTATAATTGAATTCGGAATTACTAGTGGGCAATCACAGGCCATCAAAGACACTTATAATTGAACTCAGAATTATTAGTGGGCAATCACAGGCTTCAAAGACACTTATAATTGAACTCGGAATTATTAATGGGCAATCACAGGCCTTCAAAGACACTTATAATTGAACTCGGAGTTACTAGTGGGCAATCACAGGCCTTCAAAGACACTTATAATTGAACTCGGAATTACTAGTGGGCAATCACAGGCCTTCAAAGACACTTATAATTGAACTCGGAATTATTAGTGGGCAATCACAGGCCTTCAAAGACACTTATAATTGAATTCGGAATTACTAGTGGGCAATCACAGGCCATCAAAGACACTTATAATTGAACTCGGAATTATTAGTGGGCAATCACAGGCCTTCAAAGACACTTATAACTGAACTCGGAATTATTAGTGGGCAATCACAGGCCTTCAAAGACACTTATAATTGAACTCGGAGTTACTAGTGGGCAATCACAGGCCTTCAAAGACACTTATAATTGAACTCGGAATTATTAGTGGGCAATCACAGGCCTTCAAAGACACTTATAATTGAATTCGGAATTACTAGTGGGCAATCACAGGCCATCAAAGACACTTATAATTGAACTCGGAATTATTAGTGGGCAATTACAGGCCTTCAAAGACACTTATAATTGAACTCGGAATTATTAGTGGGCAATCACAGGCCTTCAAAGACACTTATAATTGAACTCGGAGTTACTAGTGGGCAATCACAGGCCTTCAAAGACACTTATAATTGAACTCGAAATTATTAGTGGGCAATCACAGGTCTTCAAAGACACTTATAATTGAATTCGGAATTACTAGTGGGCAATCACAGGCCTTCAAAGACACTTATAATTGAACTCGGAATTACTAGTGGGCAATCACAGGCATTCAAAGACACTTATAATTGTACTCGGAGTTACTAGTGGGCAATCACAGGCCTTCAAAGACACTTATAATTGAACTCGGAATTATTAGTGGGCAATCACAGGCCTTCAAAGACACTTATAATTGAACTCGGAGTTACTAGTGGGCAATCACAGGCCTTCAAAGACACTTATAATTGAACTCGGAATTACTAGTGGGCAATCACAGGCCTTATTTTAAGTATTGTAATTTTAAACTTTTAGATATCACCAGGGGTAGGCATTTATGGAGAATAATATTATCATTTCTGTTTTTTAATATTGGTGTCGGCGGAGATTGTTGGAGATTAATTTGTACTCTTGGCAGAGATTAATGGAAATATTGGAAAATGCAATTATTTTGGAATTATTGGAGTATTAACTTAGCATGAATATCATCATCATCATCATCATCCGTCACGAATTAGGCCCGTGTAAACTTGTTTCGGACCCATCTAGCAGTTTCTAAAGAGTCTTCCTAACCGTCGATGTTCTCTGGGTTGATATTGCATAATCATTTTGGGGATTCTTGAATTGTCCATTCGTTTTACATGGTGTAGCCAATTTAGTTTGTATCTGTTCATTTTTTCTTCTACTGACTCTACTTCTAATTGTTCCAATATATCTTCATTCCTTTTTCGATCTAAAAGAGTATATTTTCATTTCCGTTGCTTTGATTCTGCTCAAATCTCTTTTCCTTAATGTCCAAATCTCACTTCCGTATAAAAGAGAGGGTAATGCTAGAGTATTATGGTAAACTAGGGTCTGTTGGACAGTCGGGCATGTTGGACACTCTGTACTTTAACGTATTACCTCGCCACTTGTGGGTACCACATTCTGCTAGAAGTCAATGACGGAAATAGCCCCACTCGTGGCTACTTCCGTCATTGACTTCTAGCAGAATGTGGTGCCCACAAGTGGCGCGGTAACACCTTAAAGTACAGAGTGTCCAACATGCCCGACTGTCCAACAGACCCCAGTTTACCATATATATTTTATTCTTGTGGATTTTTGTACTAATTTAATTTTTAATGTACTATTTATTATTCCTACAATTTGTGTAAATTTGGTGATTTTCTTGTTTACAGCTTTTTCATTTTGATAAGATATTTCACAACCCAGATAATTGAAATTTTGTACTTGTTCTAGGCATTGGTTATTGTGTATTATCTTACTACTGATTGGATCTTGTCCCAAAAATGCCATTACTTTTGATTTTTGTGCTGAAATCTCCATCCCAAAATCTGATAATATTTTATTTAATGTATATAGTCCTCTTTGTAAGTTATCCTCTGAATTGGAAATTATAACTTAATCGTCTACAAAGAGCAGGACATTTAATGTTAAGGTACTGGTTATTATGATTCCTGATGTATAGATTTGGTTTCATTCGGAATTGATTTCATTCATGTAAATATTAAATAGTGTTGGAGATAAAGGACAACCTTGTCTAACTCCATTATTAACATTTTTTTTCAGATATACAATTATTTATTTTGACACTTATTTTATTGTCAGTGTAGATTTCTATTATTTTTTGAAATAACAGGTTTGGTATATTTTTTCTTGTAAAATGTCAAATAAAAGGTCTCTTCGAACCTTGTCGAAAGCTTCCACAAAATCGATAAATGCTATGTAGGTTTCTAAATTAAATTCTCTTCCTTTTTCTAATAGTAATTTGATACTGAATAATGGATCTATAGCCAGTTTGGAAATCTAGAAGAAAGGTTTCAGCATGTCTTTTTTTATTTTTTTTCCCCGTTTAAAATTCTGCTAAATATCTTATAGTATGTATTGAGGATACTGATCCCTCTATAATTCTCAACATTAGTATTACTTTCCAAATAATTAACATTATACGTAGGTTCGTTGGATTCTGGCAAAGGTACGGTATGGCGAATAGACAATATTTGTTGGATTGAGACTGTATTTAACACACATTCATTAAAAACGAAAAACACTTGCAACCCTCAAATTAACACTTTCAAATTATTAGTGAAATGTTGAATTCTCCGACTTTTGAGTTCACTAATGTAATCAGAACACCTGGAATATCATGTAATGTTGCCAACTGGATAAGCAAATTCATGCTGGGTTAATAATCCAATAATAACAAACTGAAATGAAAAAAAAATAAATAAAAAAAACTCAGAATATGAAATTCGCTATAAAACGACTCAATAGTAATAAGGTGTCCATATTTCGCTACTAGAACTCTATTTCGCGATTTGTAGCGATTGTTTTATCAGGATATTATTAATCAGTATGACTTAATTCGTATATCTATTATGTCGTGATTTTAGCGATCTCCATAAATACCCGGTACTGAATATCATCCAAAGACACAACTTCAGTGTGTTATTGTATTACAAGATTATTTTATCACATTACAGGTTTATTAAATGTTACTTCACTGCATGTTAAAAATGTCTCAGAACTATAACTTACCAGTTCACATAACTCTATAATGGTTTTATACATTTTTTAACTTTACAATATGTACAAGTATTCTTTTCTTTTTGCATTGTATTTCACCTGTGTTCAATTCGTTATAATATATTAATGTGTTTTCCACCTGTAGATAAATTTTTATAAGTTTAAAATATTCATTGTAATAATATAGTAACTTGACATGACAGAAAATAATTCATTTGTTTAAAGTTTTGTAAGTTGTAGACTGAAATTATATCGGGTCTTTCAAAAAGAATGAATCGACTTCGAAGCTTTATTTCGCCGTACGAAAGCAACGCAGCGGAACGAGTCGCATGCGATTTCAAAGAGCGTATTTTCAAGTTTCGAATAGTTACTTTGTCGAATGCTTTGTCGTGCCCTCTCCTCCCGACTTTTTTATCTGCCCCCATGAGAATGTTTATTTGTCAGTCAGTAAATGCTGTAGTTCTTTCCATAAAGGCACCAAACAATAAATAATTAATTAATTAAATTCTGTAAAATAGTAGGTGTATTTATTTTCTTGGATCATATCACATTATTTAATGCTATGAAAAATTACTTATGTTTTTTGTTTTAAGTAAAATGTTTTCAAGATCCTCTTGTGGAGTTGTAGGGAGAAACTTAAAACTATAGCGCCATAAATCAGTGAGGTATCCTGAACAGTAGCAGTAACTTAATCACATACGATCCATTGCTTTTTCTTGCAAAACAATTTTGACAGCGCCTGTAATTTGAAGCAGTAAATATATTACTATTTGTACAGCTATAAAGCAACTACATTCTTCGCAGCAGTTTATGGCCGACCGTCAAACAAAAGTGATTATGCAAGTGATATGTGGCCGCTAAGGGGATATTTCCACAGACCATAGGCCTAAGGAAAATAAATTATGCTCCCGAAACTGAACTGTTACATATTTCACCGTCTAGTCAAAGTATCGTTTCGGCTGGTTCCACTATTTTTTATTTTCACTGCACGCCTATAGTTTCCTTACATAAAAGAAGTAACAGTAGAGTTATAAAAAACTTAACATTCAATCTGTGAGAGTCATTAAATTAAACAGTATAAGGCTAGTTCACAATAAACCGATAACGGAAACGACAAAGAGAACGACAACGGAATTGTTGTTAAAATAAATGTATTTGAATGTGAGCATTCATAATTAACTATTATGAATACCCACATTTAAATACATTTATGTTAACATTACTTCCGTTCTTGTTCTCGTTGTCGTTGTCGTTTCCGTTCGAGGTTTATTGTGGACCAGTCTTAATTCTTACCGTTGCCGTTGTACACGTAGTTTCAGCATGCTGGTTCCCGGCAAGCGATAGCGTAAGAGGCGAAACTGTACCATGGATTCTTACAAAAGAAAAAAGCCCCGAATATACTATGCTACGCAAGGAACAAAATAACAGCCTTTATTAATAATTTGAATTTAAAAGCATTAATCTGACTTACCATATTACGGAAGGTTCACGGAATGCTCACCAAAAAAAACATTGAATGAGAGTTTAAGACAATATTGTCTAGTGATTGAAAAAAACAATTGCAATAAGCGATACACCAAGAGAGATTTCTAGAACTGATTTTTTTTTTAATTCAGTCACTTTACAAGATTAAAGTTTTGTTTCGTCACTCTCTGGCCAGTAGAATAAGACGTAATAACGGCTTGCTGTGCAATCTGGGTATCTTATAGATTTTCTAGGAGATTGTGCGAGACGTTCACTAATCTTCTGACATTTTTCTCGTATTAGCACTGTATAAATATTCGCTCTTTTATTGAGTACTGAATAATTATTTATTTTTTTAGAATTTATTCGCTATTTTATGAATCACAGACCGTGATGTAACTTGCACTTCGGGAAATTGTTCACGAGACACTCTTCTAACTTTTCTTACAGATTTGTACTTCATGAACGACAAAATGCTCTTTTCTGTAGTTAGACCAAAAGCCATTAATCGCAACAGAAATACATGTTCATAATAATCCAAGACACGACAGCCCATGAAGGACCATGACCGAACAGCCGGCTGATGGCCTCACGTCCACAGGTCCACGAACATCCAACCAGAATGGAGGTATCGTGTGGTTAGCACGATGATCCCCTCAACCGTTATATCTGGCGTTCGTAATCGGATTTCGCTACCTATCGTAGCTCCCCAAGTCCATCACGATGCTGGGTGGGCATCGGTCCCATACACTGGCGGAAATTTCATGAGAAATTTTTTCCCTATGAGGACTCGAACCAACGCGCATTCTGTAACTCGAGTCCTAGGCAGGATGCCTTATAACATGACGCCACGGAATTCATGTAGGCTTATGCATTACGAAAAATGAACGTAGACTAAGATAAATCAAGGACAGCATTGTGGGCGGATACAGATCTCGCTAAGATATCAAAATAATAAATACTTGCTCACACTACTAATACATAGTCGCCTGCTATTACCGCATGAGTCATCAGGCGAGAGAGATGGACTCTGGACACAACCAACCACGTACACAAGGATTTGAATCACTAGTACACATAGAGAACGCAATTTAATTAATGCACAACGTAATGATTTTGGCAAGCGCATAATTATGCCTCAAACCCTCAATTAGTGTTGTTTAATGATAAACATTTCGAGCAATTCATGTAATGTGGTCAGTTAGATCATTATTTATTTTTTTTAATTCCACATATTAATAATAGCTGTTGTTATGTTCCGTGGCGGAATTTTTCTTCGCGTGAATGCATGGTATATTCTTTGCTCTTACACTTCCTCTTGCTGGGAAGGGAACTAGGTAACTACGTGGTCAAACATAAGGATCACCCTGAATTTTCAGTATTTCATGTTATACTTTATAGTATGGAAATAATATAGGGTAAGGTTCCGTATATCGCACCACTTTAGCATTTATAAATTTTATTGAACAATACAATTTTTATTTTCTACATTCCTTTACAGAAATACATTCCCAGAACATTCACCTTTCATTTAAAAAGGAATCCTTGAATTTGATTTAATATTTTTGAAGTAGAATGACATTTCCGAAACACTTGTCAGTGGTGCCATTTAGGCAACTAGTTTCCTAAATAGCACCTGCGGCTTCTTAAATCACACCTCTTTAACTGCAGGGAACAGGATGAAGGAAAGCTTTTAATATGGAACATATTGAACGGTATTTAATATGAATAATGTAATAAATGCAAATTACAAGTTTATTGAAATTAATGAAAGAGAGTAACGCATCTTCAAACGAAATTGAAAATATTGAGTATAAATTACCTAACATTTAAACTTCCTGAATGCTTTTTTTATTGTTACACATTTGCCATGTGCTTCACCAGGCAGTTCAAACTGTAAACTGCGTCACCTTTTCTCCACAGTTATCTCGAGGCCACCTAAGAACTGCTTCATGTTTAGCTGTCTCAAATGGTTTGAACACAGAAACATCTAAAGGCTCGGCCTCTGAGTATTATGACGAGGAAGCTGAAATAAGATTACATCATTTTCCCGAGATAATCTAGCTTCTAAATTTTTGGAATGGTTCGTACAGGTGGACATACAGAAGCAGCACTTTTTTCTATGGCAGGTTTGAGTGGCAAATAAAATGTTTGAGCTATTCGACAAATAGTTCACTGTTGATGTAACTGAATCAGAGCAAACAAATAACGATCCTGGAAGAACACCAGCTGATAATGTAGGATGCACTGTTTGACGTTTAAAAATTTTCATAGGTGGCACAAAATATCTGGTGCGCTTGTACAATACACACTTGTTGTATTAACGCCCTTTTCACCACCTGATATTGCACCCACCTGATGCATTCCTAGTTCAGTTAAAATTTTTGGGGCCTTCTTTTGTACGGTTAGAATTTCTACAGTTGCTCATATCGCAACGGTGCGAATTAGGTACCTACAAAGTGGTGCGAATTAAGAAACTACGCCATAAGTTATTATTTCCTTCATTCTAGCCTATAATCACCACATGTTCGAAAATCATACTAAGTTAAATGTTATTTAATATTTCTTTTAACCAATAACATCTTAAGATTATGGATTTCTTTGCCTACAAATCCGTTATTTAGTTACAAAATGTTAGCTAAATATACATCCACGAATGTCTTCCTTCAACTCTCTAAAAATGAGGAATGGCATTGGGAGAGATCTGGGCTGTAGGGGGGTTGTTGAAGCGTTTCTCAACCAAATCTCTGAATCGTATTCCTCACGGAGTTGGCAGTATGTGGGCGGCCATTATCATTTAGAAGGATAACGCCGTTCGTTAGCATTTCAGAGCGTTTTGAATTAATGGCTCATCTCAGTTTCTGCAAAGTTTCTTCATAACGCTGTGCGTTCATTGTGGTCCCATGCTCGAGGAGCTCAACAAACAGAGTACCCCCTAAAATCGAAGAAGAATGTCAACATGACTTTACCGGAAATTTTTGTGTATTGCTTTGGATTTTTTCGGTGATGGAGAATCCATATGTTTCCATTGTTGGCTATGTGGTTTGCTCTCCGGTTCAAAATGGTGATACCACGATTCATCCCCAGTGACAATACGGGGCAGAAATGCATACTCTTCCTCGTGGTATCTTTGTAAGTGACCCAGTTAAACAGTCATTCTGTTTGTTTTTTGTCCCTCCGACAACCGGTATGAAAGCCATTGCGCGCATATTTTTCGGTAATGTCATCGCAATGACGTGTAGGGAACCGTGACTTATTCCCAACAAACGACGAATTCCTTCCAAAGTGATCTGTCGATTTCCCCGTATAAAGCCATAAACCTCAGCAATAAGAGCAGGAATGATGATACGATGATCCAGTTCTGGGTGAGCATCGTCTTGCAGTGACACGCGTCCCTCTCGGAATCTCTTGCGCCATTTCAGTACACGCGAACGTAAACATGCTGTGTTTGCCGTAAACAGCATACATGCGACTCCTTCAGCAGTCAAAAATCGCACTACACCTCGCTGTTCTTCTTTACCTGCCTCCATCTATGATGTTGGACGAACACATGTATCTCTAATCTCACTTCCAGCACAATAAACGAACGACTAGTGTGTAAGCAGAGATTGTAACTATGCTTTCGCGAGTAGCCACCAGATGTCAGTTCAGCAATCAAATTCCAGTGGTACTAACTTGCCCGCCGTGAGATATACGCATGGGGACCCGTTTTCATTTGACTGACCCTCGTATTTAATTTTTAAACACCGTTCGTATAGGGTGAAGAGAAACAGCTCCTGCAGTTCCCTTGGTTATGAGGATGGACATGTTTTTGCAGCATGACAGAGACTTTACATGACACATAATCTAAATCTCACGTTTCCCGAACAATGGATCGGCAGTGATGGTAAAGTGGCCACCAAGATCCCCAGACGCTACTCCTATTGACTTTTGTCTGTGAGAGTAGATGAAAGTCGAAGGGGAAAAATAAACACAAAGACGAAATGGTCGCTCATATTGTGGACAGTGCTGCCCTCCTAAAATAACAAGATGTCCTCAGAAGAGGAACACCTAATCTTGTGAAGAGAGACGAATAGTGCCCTGAACTGTTGAAATGTATTGCTACTATATAAAAAAGAAATAAAATGTAATCATTGAATCATTTGTCTTTTCCTCTTATCATTTGTAACGCTTGTTATGGGACGCATTATGGGCTAACAACTTAGATAATTTGTACCAATATTTAGTCAGAATAGCGAATACTAGCATTCCCTAAAACTACTAGTCCTGTATAAGCATAGATGCACAAGAACTCACGAAGGAACCTGAAATTCAATAGGGGAAGTAGGCCTAAAATGACATACCTTAAGGAAATCTTGAAAAAAAAATATTTATTCTTACCAAATTTGTTTTTGTCAATTATATATAACTAATACTACAATATTAACGTATTAAGAAAAACAGAAAGTGAAAAATACTGACAATCTTTAACTGAAAGGTATGTTTGAAAATAGACAAACTATGTCATTTTACCCAAGTTACTAGGGCAAAATGATACACTTAAGTTATTTTTTACATAGTTAAAAAAAAACAAATCTCTTAGATACACTTGCACATTCATTGTGTGCCCATGAGAAACATTTCTTGCACTGTAGCCATGTTTCTTCTGGTTTATATTGGCTGTAAAATTCATTGCAGTACAGACAAGGTGCATCGTTCTCAACATCACCATCAAAGTCACTCTCTTCATCTTGGTCCTCATTGTTTAGATCAAACTGAAGCCGTGTTTTTCCTCTGTTAGCTGAACACCTTTCTTCTAAAGCTTTTCTTTCAGCTTCCTTTAATTTTAATTGGTTAATAAAAGAGATGCTCGATTTGGGACCCTTCATGTGTTCTCTTTCTTCTTGCCACAGATCTAGTGCCAGAGGGAATCGGGGAGATCTCAAGCTGTGTCACATGAGGTGAAGGCCTCGTTTGTGACGTTTCCGCTGCTGGAGCAGTTGTTGATGATGGCTCTATCATATGTTATTCTGCATTCCTTCTTGTTGAACTGCTCTTCTGTATTGCACCCTTTGGCCCATCTGTAGGGACTGCATTCGTTAGAGATCTGTCTGTGGGCGCTGCAGGACTAAATAAGTGATCAGGAAATATCTCCGAATTGAGTGGACAAATTCTTGTCGAAGAAGATCCACCCAATGCATTGGTGATGGTTGCAGCTTTTCCATATACTTCAGAAAATAAGTCCGCAATTCGAAACTGTGTTATCACCTATTCAGGATGGTTCCTCAGCCACTTTGTAACGGCCTGATCATATGTTTTCAACTGCCCGAAGAAAGAGACATCAAGTGGCTGGAGTCGGTGGGTGCAGTGACGAGGGAAGGCTAACATGACGTGTAATCACTGTTGCCAACTTCTGTGCACTATAGAGCTGTAAATCCAAACTCATCTTACAATGTTTTCCAAAAAAGCGCTTTTTGGTGAAGTAGGTGCAAGTAAACTTCAGACTCGCAAACCCTAGCTCATTCATAAGAGGATAAATCAGAGTAACAAAATTCAGTGCATATACATATTGAAAATATATTTATTTTAGAAACTTTAGTGTTTTATATATTTTAAAGAAATCCCCATCTCACCTATTTTAAAATCAGTTAGCTTTATGAAAAATTCAGTCGAGCAATGAGAGAGATGCCTCTATATATTACATAATTTCACAGAAGTAATCACTAATCAGCCATTGTAAACAAATTTGACACCAATTTTGCAAATCGGTATCGCCCACAATATATGGCTTCTCATTTCCAGTCAGAAACATGCACTTGGGTAAAATGGCATAGTATGAAGAAGAATAAGAAGTAGCGCTAGTGCGATCTAACCTTTTTATGAATTTGGATATTGTAATGCTTTCTATAGAGGGAAATATTCATGTTTCCAGTCATGAACATTATTTCACCAATATCTGAAGCTTAAAAGGACAAAAACTACATAACATAGCTCAACAATATTATATCGTCTTGCACTTTTTCCCTTTAGTTGCACCTGCTTCACCAAAGAGCGCCTTCGCTTGCTGAAATTTGGATGTAACCACTGTTTCCAGCTTCTGTGCACTATAGAGCTGTAAATTCAAACTCAGCTTACAGTGTTTTCACAAAACACATAGTATGTCATTTTACCCAAGTATGTCATTTTAGGCCTAACTCCCCTAGAGCGCGTATTATTTACAGAAGATGAGAGATTTGTCCAAATATGGGATGTGGTCCGAGCAACCAGTAGATGTCCTTTGACAAAAATATCGCGAAATATAAGTACACTTAAAATATATTTAAATAAATCAGTCTTATCAGGCATCACAGTTCCTGTAACACTGAAAGAAATGAACGTTTATTAAAAGAAGAATTAAAGTAGGACGAACCTTCTTATGGACATGGCTCGAAAATGGAAAATACTGAGCTCAGAAATGACAGTGTCGCAAACGAAATCTGTCGCAAGGTTAATTAGCCACCAAAGGCAGTCACAAAACATACAGTCACAGAATAAACACCCGAAAAATATCAATTAATATTAATACTTCTGACAACTTTCTGTTCAGTTCTGAACTTAACATTATTTCATGTCTGAAACTTGAAACCAATATGATGATGATGATTATGATGATGATGATGATGTTCATAAAGTAGCAATGTTTACTTAAATTATATTAACTTAAGCCATAGTACCCATTAAGTGAAAGTAATTAAAATTCTTTAATTTCCTAAATACTATGCAAGTCATATTTATAAATACATTTCTTCAATATTAAAGATGAAATATGTAACACATGTCTTTCGGGTTAGGAGAATAAAGAATCATACTATTTGGGATTTGTTTCAACCTAAAGCATCAGTTCTGATTTATCTTTGATCATCATCATCTTGATCATCCGAAGCTCATCTTTTATTACATCTCTCTAATTTAAGGAAATTGTATTTTCCAAATTTCTAACCCGTAGATAAGCGCATTTGTGATTACGCTGAAAAGCATTTATATGCCCACATTTCGGAGATTGTATAATTTTCTTCCTATGATGTCAACAAGTCTTATTTCATTTCAAAATTCTTCATCAACAATACATCTAAATTAGGTTACTGTGTTCTTATACCTTCTATATATTTTTTTTTTTAAGTTTTAATATTCTTTTAGTTTTCATTTCTATTAATACATAGATATTTTGCTTTACTGACATTCATTTTTATACTTATTTTATTATATTCGCACTTAGTTTGGATTAAATGTATTTAATAGACCTTATTCGTTAGCTACTGCTAGCTGATTATGAAGAAATTATATTATTAATTAAAAACACTAAATTTCAAAGGTTAAGCTACTTGGTCCATTCTCCTCTCACTGTCATGCGCCTCATTAAAAATACCAGATATTGATAAGAAGAAGATTTCTTTGGTAACGTGGCCGATATGGCGCAAATATATAGCTTAAAATAAAATATGGAAGAAGAGAGACATAATCACTACTTATGGGAAAGAGGTCAATATCAACATCCTTGTTCGGAATCGAACACAGAATATCTGGGATATATCAGAAAGTCTATTGTTAAACCATATCTGTGGACACACTATGCAATAAAAAATCTTTAATTTCTAATATGATTTAAAGCTTCTGTTCAAAGTTTAAAATGAATATTTTGGTTTAAATTATTCGTACAGAGATTTCTTGTTCCTAAAATTACTGATTACGGTCTAATTAAAGAACGTTCATTTTATAACGAACTCCTTTAATTAAACGGCGTACGTCTTGACTTCAAATTTGTATTAATTAAAAGAGATTGAATGGAGATTTAATAGTTCTTTGAAAAGTTTGTGTTTTTAGTTTATTTTCCTTGGATCATCAAGAAGACCTAGACACCAAGAGGGTGAGGCGTAAAAGCATTATGTACATACCTAATTAATGAGCGTTCAATTAACCCTAATTGCTTGGAACGAGACTTGCCCTACAGATTTTATAAACAGATGTCTGCAGATGTATCCAAGTTTCATTTGCATCCACGCAACTTTTGGAAAGTTTCCAAATTCCCCCACTGTTTTCATTGCTAATAAATAATGGACAGATTCGCAAACTCTTATGACTGTTATGAATTGCAGGAATTATTTTAATTAGTAATTATTGATTGAAGACACCACTATTACCTACATGAATTTTACAAACGACAGAGCTATCACCACCACTACCAACATTACTACTACCACAACTGGTACCACCACCGGAAATGTCGCCGTCATCTCTATTAACACCACCACTAACATGAACACTACTGCCACTAGTATCAAAATCACACAGCTACTACTATCAGCAATGGCGTAATATTGGTACCACCATTTCTACTCTCTATACTAAAACCAGCACCAACATCATCCAAAACAGACAACACCACTACCACTACCACTACCACCGCCTATTAGATAAAAAGTTAACTTTTAAACAGACAATTTAATTATTAATATTTATAAACTTCTAAATAATTTCAGCAAATTAAACTTAAACTTTTAAACTTCAACAATAGGTGCTGTCGAAAATGGCCAAAACAAGATGCTCTGAATCAAACCATAAGCGCTGTCGAAAATGACCAAAACAAGATGCTCTGAATCAAACCATAAGCGCTGTCGAAAATGACCAAAACAAGATTCTCTGAATCAAACCATAAGCGCTGTCGAAAATGACCAAAACAAGATGCTCTGAAACAAACCATAAGCGCTGTCGAAAATGACAAAAACAAGATGCTCTGAATCAAACAATAAGCGCTGTCGAAAATGACCAAAGCAAGATGCTCTGAGTCAAATAATAAGTGCTGTAGAAAATGACGAAAACAAGATGCTATGAATCACAAAATAAGCGCTGTCGAAAATGGCCAAAACAAGATGCTCTGAATCAAACACCAAGATAAACAAAACAATGACTAAATTTTGGAAAACATTTTCAGTAACAAGACGATAATGACTTTTCTCAAACAACTTACATGTCATCAGACAATTCATAAAATTGATAAGTGCATTACTTCCAACCCAACGTGACGCCAAATGCTTCGTGACGAGACGGTTACAGAACAGAGATGTTTTAGTGTATAATAAAACACCTTAGTCTACAGGAAATATAATTTATTTCTGTATTCAGCGTATACGAAAATATGAAAATTAAATCCATTTCACAAGAAAATTTCTTCCTATATTCTATAATTTCTCATCTCTCTGTTTTCATTTACTGTAGTGATCTCATATTTTAAATTAATATAGAAACTTCATCAACTAATGATTAATTTATTTAGTTTTATTTATATTTCAATGTGTGTTGCAAATTCTCAAATCTCACATATATATAACAGAAAATAATATATTTATTCCGTGCAAGATTATTTTCTGTGTACATACTCTGGAGAATCAGGGAGATCAGGGGGTCAGAATTATATTTGCACAATCATCTATTAACATGTTATTTCTCTGAAGCGCTTGGTGAAATGTACAGTAAAAATAGGGCATAGTGGTAATTTGGAATACAGAAGATCTCCATTCAAAGCTTAATCCCTTTGCAATGCGAAGTTAACTTAGACACCCATTCATGTTTGTGTTTTAGGGAACATTGATTGCGTGATTATAACATTGACTATATAAATTTTAGCAGTTTCAACTTAGGTGATTGTTTTAAAAGGTCCAAACATATTTATGGAGGATCAGCTATTTTTTGTGAAAAAAAAAACCTAGACTTCATTTCTACGGAAATTAATTACTAAAAACAGAATTTAATTTTGAAAGTTCAGGACTAATGACTGACTCATTTAATTTGATACTTATTTTTATTTACAGATCTCTAACTGGATGATCTTCAAATAGAATTATCTTTTTAATTCATCCCGAAAAGCTTCTTCAAATACCACTAAATAGCCCAAATTCATAGTGGTAATCGGGGGAGACGTAAATTCTCATTTTGATGTCTTAACAGAGGAAACAACCACACTTGACCAAGACAATTCAACTTCTATTCAGGAAATGGCATTCCAACGAGAGGAAAAAATATGTCCCGACAACATTTTTATAAATATTCAACGGAAATCATATACCATTCAGGTAAATAATTTTCCATATTCCGACCACTCTGCTTTATTATTACAGTTAAATATTCATTTGAGAAGTGAATACAACCAACCTTAAATTATTAAAAAGACTTTATTTACCGCTGGAAGAGTAATGAATTTTTGTTGTTATATAAAATATTGATTTGGAAATCCATCTTCAATGTTCAAGAGCCAATGCGGCTCAAGCCTTTAATACTTATTAAAATTTGATTTTAGAATATTTCAATTTGTCATTCGAAGTCAAGAAAGTGAAACAAAACATTAACAAAAAACATAAAAGTAATGGTACTCCGAAGAATTAAAACATAAAACCCCAACTACTAATGCTACATGATATCATGGTAACTTTATTTTAAGCTTTTCTTTTAAGACTATGTATTCATGAAGAAATGGAAAACATATAGCTTTGCAGTTAAACACAACTTAGCATTAAATTGCTGATTCAACAAATTACATAAAGAAAGAAAATTTAATTTCAATAAGAGGACTCGGGGAAGGATGCAAGAATACTTGTTGCATTACTGCGCTGCATGGCGACACCAATGCGCTGACGTAGATATTGACTGCTTCGAGGGTCCCCAGAAAGCTGCACTAACCTTCTGCCTATGGTGGAGATAAGAGCTTTGGCTTTACCACACCATGATCCAAACGTCTCAACAGCAAAAGGGATAAAACAAATATCTGTAAAATATCTATATTTATGGTCTTTACTGAGAGCGGCACTTTCTGCTGCAGCTCCTGGTGTCTTAGAAGTTCGTTTCCTGTCACCATAACCAATCATCATTAAAGTCTCTATTCTCTCACATTCACTTAATAATATCGTTATTTTCTTTTACTTTCTACAAATAAACCACTTTCATAACACCAGGAAATCCAGCTATTTATATTGTTACCATTGGAACGTCTGTTGTGTGAAATAATTGATAGACCTAGCTCGTGTAATCATGGACAATAATAAAATCTTTCAGATGGTATACAGAAAAAACAGGGTGTCATTTGAAATTGTTTCCGATGGCGCCATAACTCGCACAACAATGATATCAAGAATGGTTTGTTTTTGTTAAAAAGTGTCTTTTAAAATATACTGTTTGGCGTGTCAGAGCGTTTTTCGAAAAACATTTCCATTTAGCTGTAGCAGGAAATATGCCAGACTTTTCAATTGCACTGTATAAATGATATTATATTATAAAACGTATAAGTACTAGTACTACACAGTATTTTAATAATAATAAAAAATACACAGATACCTAGTAGGGTAAACATTGGTAATTTCGTGATCATTTCATGAAAACTAATTTAAAATGCAAATGTGTAAATATATTCTTATTTCGATTTTTTCATCTAAAAGACGATAACTTGCTATACAAATCTGGAGACATAAAATATTGGATACGTTCTTGAATATGTGCCAAAAACCACTTTTACAACTTAAGCTGAAAGGTTGGTTATTTCGTGATAACCTTGGTAATTTCGTGATATTACGTTGATAATTCCGTGAGAGATAGAAGAATTGTGGAAAAATTAATTAAAGTCAAATGAAATTCTCATTCATTGTTACAAGACTTCAAACATAGTAATTCCGTCAAATATTCATAGCAAGAAAACATAGAAATACATACCAACACATAATAAGAATGAAATCAAAGTAAAAATTGAAACTGAAAAGGGATCTTCTTTGCCCTGAAAGGGTGAACACTTTTATTACGGACTTTACTATAGCCTATGTTACTAGGGTAACTCCAAAAGTAATGCATAACGTTTGTTTAAAAATTATATTTTTATCCTACAGCTTTGCTATTTTCACAGAATGTAGATGCATCCTTAAGGAACAAAATGCCATTTTTCCACATAACACCTGTCCCTTTCAACTGCCTTACGTAACCTAGGAACGAGGGCCTGTAGACCAGCACGGTAAATGTCTGGACCAACACATCTGAGCCACTCTTGAGCAGCGTGCACAAGGGAGTCATCTTCTAACCTCGTTCCGCGAAGGGATCCTTCAGTTTACCAAAGAGATGGTAATCGCACGGTTCCAGTTCAGGACTGTAAGGCGGCTGTTTGAGTGTTGTCTATCCGAATTTTCTGATCTGATCTGTGGTCTTGTGACTGACATATGGCTGTGCGTTGTCGTGCAATAGCAGAACATCCTGCTTCTCCCGATGTCGTCGAACACGTCTCAGTCGAACTTGAAGTTTCTTGAGAGTTGCAATATACCCTTCAGAATTAATGGTGGTTCCGTGTGGCATGATGTCCAGAAGCAAGAGTCCTTCTGAATCGAAAAACACAGTAGCCATAACGTTTCCTGCCGAAGGTGTACTTTTGAATCTGTATTTCTTTGGTGAATTTGCATGATGCCACTCCATTGTCTGTCTCTGTCTCAGGTCCAAAATGGTGGAGCCATGTTCCATCTTCTGTCACAATTCTTTCAAGTCATCTAGTACTTATCATTGACACTTAGCATGATAACAAATCAAATAGAAGCTACACTGAACCCATTGCTTCTCCGTTTTCTTTTTTGTTATCACATCTTCTCTTCAGATTTCTAAAATTCCTATTGTAATACATTTTATACTATTTTAAAAATTGTAACACTTAATGCTCAACAAAATTTCGCCTCAAACAGCTAAGATTTCTATCAGTAAAGCTAAGCCTATATGGCGACTACGGATGTATCTAAAATTCCAAAAACATTTCCTAAAATTTCATGAAGATACAATAAATCTTTGTACCAGATATCATATGCTTATCTTTAGTAATAAGCCTGTAATGTAATTACAAACATCCACAAAATTTGTCGACTCAAACTTGCTCTCTCCAAACATAAAAGCTCACTGAAGCAAATACAATAGTCACACAAAGCTTAGCTGTATGTTTGTGGAAACTGGACAACATATGCAATCCCTTGGCGGAAATTTGGATCTCGTAACACCATTGGTTAGTTCACAAAAGAGGAAAGAAAAGGTATCACGAAATAACCACTGCCACGAAATTACCAATGTTTCCCCTATATACTTATAGGTTGCCTTACGTATTGCTAATTTGTAGTCATTATGTAGTGGGTGATGGCGAATTAAGAAGTGGAATACAATTAATTCGCCATGACGCGAATAAAGAATGATGTACGAGTAATAAGTAAATAAAATAAAATAAATTAATCATGTTCAAACTGAGCCATTGGTACACTTTAAAGTCTCTATCAAATTAGCCTGAAGATCTTGGACATCTCTCACCATCGAATACTGCTGAACTAAGTTACAACGTTACATTTCTTCAGATCACATTTTTTCACAATTAAAGTTCAAAACTAAAATAATTTATCATTTATTATCACAATATCCGTACACTGCTCTAATAAATTGACCGAGCATATTCGGAATCAAATCAATGGCTTTCCCAAAACACGCTATGAAATATTTCACATGAAGCAATGTTTATCCCGAAAAGGAAGCAAAATCGAGGAAAAACGTATTAAACGTTTTTCTTTGAAATATCTCAAAGAATAGACTCTTAAATTAATGACATTACTTACGGTTCGCCCTGTATAATATTGAAGATAATCATAAAAATAAGCTACAATTAAAGACTTCGTTCTTATCGAAAGTTTAATGTTCTACGATTTATCTATTTGTCTCACAATGACTTTTTTCACATGTAAGATGAATCTCACACTCATTACTCACGAGTCGATTAATAAAAAAACGCAAATGTAACACTAATTTTATGAAAAGTAAATTAAAATGAATATAATTATAAATAACTCTCCCATTAATTATATTCTTTTTTTTTTTTGCTTTGCTCGTTTCATAAAGAGAAATAAAAAGCCGATATTCTTCGAACGTCGTATATTCCGCATTTCATTAGCATTGGAAGAAGTTCAGTATAAACCTTACACTCAACAAATTTGACATTCATTAATGTTAGAACGCCCAGTTTCGAACCAATTTAGTGAAGTGGCCGTCAACAAACTTCTGTGTTTTTGATGTATAGAAATTGATTGCTTTGGTTTAAAGATAAAGAATAACATAGAATTAAATTCCTATATCCAGTACCTTGCTCGCGTCCAGCGGCTGTTTACCTACCCTCAGAACGAACGTAATTTTTTATTCATCTAATGTTTTGTTACATCTGTAATCCTGTTTTTTCGTCTTCTGAGAAAATAAGTACAAGAAAGAAGCCTGGAGAGACTTTTCTATCGAAAGAGCGTTCCTCAAAGTTAATACGCTTTCCTTTACGTATACTATCAGCGTTTGCGAGCGCCTATTTATGCAGTCGTATCTTCCTTTCGATGACGTTATTCATTCATACACAAATCTGTTTTCCATTTGCCCCAATTCGTATAACCACATCTGTTCCTTCCGTCAGGAATCTGCATTATAAGAAAGGATTTAACCTGTTTCGTTTCTTTGTTTACATACTCGATATTCCAGTGCCTTCAAGGTATCATTACAGTCTTCGTATCAGCTTCTTTACTACTCGTGTTGCCTTTAAAGGCAGGATTCAGTACTACTAGGTAAACGTATTTTAATAATGTGAGAATTTTCAACAATTTGAGAATATACCTATTTATATAGGCTATAGAATATCATTTTCTTAATGTAATATTGAGAAATTTGTATTATTACTAGAGAGAAAGGTTCAATTCATCATGCTAAGAATGAGGAGGAAATATATTTATATTTATTCGAGGGTGTAAAATTTCGAGCTTCTCTGTTGCCGAAAAATTGTTTTTGTCATGCCATATGCCTCTGTACACAATAATTTCTCCTAAATTGCTGAACGTTATTGTTCATACAAGTATCCACGATTCAAATAATCAGTAATCGATGTTCATGAAATACAGTGTTTTTAGTAGAATATTAAAGGGTTATTTTTTCAATTTCTAATATACTAATACGATTTATTCCTAATCATATCCAATAAACGTCTGATTTTGTGCATTACATAAAATAAACAGATATAAATTAATGTAGGGTCTCCGAGAATGAATGATGGGGTTAAATGAGGTTGCTATAAAGTACGTAAGTATGTGCAATGGATTGAAAGTGATTTTATTTAATTCAGTAACTCAAAAAGATTTCGAACAACATTGGTGGGTTCAATATGAGACAGTTAAGAGCCTAGCAAAGTCATAACGATATTCAATTTCAGTCCACACTCAGGCAAGAATGTCTGAGGTAACTCTTGCAATTTTATTATTGCCTGATTCTTTCCTTGAAGTCGAAAAGTTCTGAATGTTTTCTCTGTAAACATTATTTTTATATAACCCTAGAGAAAGAAAGTCAATGTAAGCTAAAAAGCTCAGCTTCCCCAGTTAATAATACTTTCATAATAAAGCTGCAGTCTATGGACAAAATTATTTATTAATTTTAATAGAATTTATATTTACACGTTAAATATTGTGATGCAGCAGCTAAGGATGATTTGTGATGCAGCAGTAAACAAGAAACCTGCACACACCAGCTTCCAAGCAGACTGGTTTCTTACACTCATTCTTCTGTGTAACCCACCCCGCTGATTTTCCACCCCTTTCTAACTAAACTACCCTGGTCGCAAGGCAAGCAAGAAGCTAGCTTTGACATTGAAAATAAGTAGTTTCCGAGTTATCCCTTTTCGTCAGTTGTATTCAGTTGAAGTGTTAATGTGCATTGTGGCTGATATAATAAATAATGAGTGAAATAACAGTTACTGACACCAATTTACTTGAATTTTTAGGACAATTCTATTATCAAGACTGACTTACGAGCAAAAGTGTGATCTAAAAAACAAATGACCGACTCACTTGCTGTCAATGAAGGACACAACCAAAAGACAGATGCATATTTACGTAATGATACTAATACTGTAATTTATCTATTGACCGTTAACATTGTGGTTTCTCTAAGTATGATAGGGAGTGAGCTAATGTTATACGTATAGTATCAATTTGTTAGAGATATGTGTAAACCGTGAAACCATATTTTACTACGTACCATTTGAGGTCATGCCTTATTGGTGTTGCTTACTAGGTTCCAACCAATCTTCGACTGCTGACTTGAAATTGACTACTAATTATTTTAAGACTATATTTTTGGAATACGTTTTCTCATATTGCATGAAAGACAACTTGAATTAGCTTCCCCTGCTCAAAATTTCATGCTACGTCACTGGTCACGGTATGGCTCTGGAAATGGCGATTCAACTCTTCCACATGATTCGCAAAGCGGGCGATGTATTATGTTGAATGACGATCTGAAGTCCAGCTCCATTCATTTGTTCGAATTCAAGAAACAGAAAGTACTTACTAGAGATGAACAACTATCGAGAAAGCAAGACTAACAGCGCCCGCAAAGCCGAAAACCAGCACGACAATGTTGTATATGTCGCGTCGTTGACGTAAAGACTGCTTGTGAGTGTTTCGAGACGTCGAGATCGATCACTCCCGAAGTCCTGAATATCAAGGAGCCTTGAAGCGCCACAGTTGTTTATACCTGACTAAACTTTTATCTACTTTGGCAAATTTTATATATGTATAAATAATCAAATAGCCTATCTGAAACATCATCTCTACTTTTCACTGTGTAATAATCCGTTCCCCAGTCTTTATTTAATTACTAGGCCCTTATTAAAAGGCTAGGAATTTTCTTTTCATATGTTTGAGATCAAGTGTGCAATCTCAAGTAAAAATATATCAACGTTATGTTTTATGTTTCTTAGAAATGCAAATTTATTTGAGAATTGTTATTTTTCCTATATATACAGAGTATTTCCGAGATGATGTTACAAACTTTCAGGGATGATGGGAAAGGGTACATGTATCAATTTGAGATAAGGAACCCTGGTCCGGAAATAACTGAGTCGAAAGTCATGAGCAAAAATAGTTGTGCAGAAATGGAATTGTAATTACGCAACACGTGCCCTCCTTCCCTTAACCTTTCGAACAGTCGTGGAAAGATGGTATGGGCCGGATACCTCCTACGTAGGTACTTGATCCCATACAATCTGTGAGCTTGTCTACTGTTCCATTGGCTCATCCGTATTCGAAAATCAGGTCTGCATATTAAGCTCTCGTGTACTCCTCCATTTCAATAGGACTGATCGACTGGACACCGCAACTTGTACACATACACTGCTGTCTACAGACGTGCATATCAGGACCGACCATGTCCGTTACACATTACCCCATCTGCATTGCTTTAGTGTAGTTTCCTGTCACCACTCCTCAGACAGCGCACTGAACGAAATACTGTATGTAGACAACATAAACAACATCAGAGGATACAGTATGTTTCAAGTTTCAAATTTCAAATTTATTTACAATTTACATTTGAATTGAATACATATGAATAGATACCCGAAATGAGCATAATGCTCGTGATCGGGTACAGTCCAGTAGTCTACATAAATTTTACAGGGTTCAAATATTAATGCTGATGATATAAATAATAGTAACAATGATAATAATAATAATAATAATAATAATCATCATCATCATAATCATAATAATAATAGAATAATCGTGACAGAAATGATACAAAGATTGTAATACGAAATAATTCATTAATAATAATAATAACAATAATAATAATAATATTAATAATAATAATTATTATAATAATAATAGTGATAAAACAAAAATATTTACAATAATAAAATAAATACTAAGACCGATAAAATAAAATATAAAACCATAGCGAGAGTTGACACAACTTAAATAAGCATATAATAACCGGAAAAAATGCCATACTCGAAAATCAACAGAAAAGTTCGTTGTATCGCAGACGACAGCAACCGCCGTATTGACATTGTGTTGTGCATATAGTAGTGGGGAGCTGAAAGTCTACGTAAGTGCCGTTCTCTTCGAATCTTCTCGTAAAATCATGGGAAGTTAATGCTAAAAAAACAAAATGTCTACGAGTCAAACTGTTCATTATTACCAGGATAAATACAAATAATACTGAAATATATTTATCGAGTTTCAGTTAATAGATCTCTCCTTTTGTGCAAGAGGTATCATATCAAAATATTTTATGAATGGCGGGGAAAATATACATTTCAATAACTTTCTAGTGACAAGATATAGTGACAAGTACAATCAAGTGTATCTGTGGCGATGGTAAGGAATCATTTATTGGACATATACACTGTTATTAATTAAGAAAATGATATACAGATAAATACACATAAATAAGGTGTACAGAGGAATAAAATTATTTCATTTACACACAACTATTTTTGCTTGTAATTTTCCTCTCGGCTATTTCCAGACCAGGGTTCCTTATCTCAAATTGATACATGTGCCTTTCCCCATCATCCTGAAAGTTTGTAACATCATCTCGGAAACATCCTGTATAACGGTAGGTAATACATAATACAACCAGAACATTTTGATAACTAAGATATTGTTCTGTTTTGTCTTTTTTATCTCATTTAAACATTTATAATGTTAGTTATTTCAATGATGTATGTCATTCTAAGTTACGAAGTCTTTCCACGCCGACCAAATGCTATTTCGAGAATGATGAGCGAGACTCGAAACGCACGAGAAGAGACGAGACGAGACTCGAAGGACAAATGCAACGAACATAGCGAGGGAAAGAGACAGTTTGTTTTTTCATCTCTAATACTTACTCTAACATGTATAGAACTGTATACGCAGTGTGGCTGATGTTGATTTCAGCAAAGAAAGAGGGCCCAAACTCTGTTTGTGCATTAGGCGCTTTAAACTTTCACTTTAGGAGAATCTGATTTTTCAACGCACTTCTTTCAACATATTTTTAAGTATGCTACAGGATTCATGAACACGATCTCATCAAAACCTTTGTCTATATTGATGATGCGTTAGGATTAGGAACAAGTGAATTTATAAACTTTGCTGATTTCTCAACACTGCGCCAGTGTAATTCATATCTTGAATCCAGAAAAACTGCTCAGCACCCTCTAAACTGCCCACCCATAAATCGAGATATGAAATGCTGTGGCCATGAAAGTTTAGAATATTTTGTTCGAAATCTCATCTTTCGTTTCACCTTCAGTTACCAATATCCAGATTAGAGAAGAGATAGTGAGTGGTTTCTATAACTGTGAGGCGCGCAGACCTCGCATCTCGCAGTTCTAGAAACCACTCACTATCCCTTCTGTTGTCCGGCTTGGTGCATGCGTCGGTTCAGAAAAACCAAGGCTTAAGAAATAGTAGGTGCAATCACTTAAAGAATATATAAGCTAATAATTATTATTAGAACCAGGAAATTCATTCCCTAAAATTCTACCAAATATGCATACGAGTATGCCTTTAAAAAACTTAAAAAATTCCAATAAATATGCACAAATAAAATTTTATATTTCTTTTTTTTTTTAACGACGCTGTATCAACTACGAGGTTATTTAGCGTCGATGAGATTGGTGATAGTAAAATGGTATTTGGCGAGATGAGGCCGAGGATTCGCCATAGATTACCTGGCATGCACCTTACGGTTGGGGAAAACCTCGGAAAAAACCCAACCAGATAATCAGCCCAAGCGGGTATCGAACTCGTGTCCGAGCGCAACTTCAGCCCGGCAGGCAAGCGCCTTAACCAATTGAGACACGTCGATGGCTTATATTTCTTGATATAAATTATGGGTAAATTCTTTATGTGTAATATGTCCATTCATGCATCTACTGTAATATGCTTGTAAAAAATTCGTTCTGACAAACTATTCTTATGAGAAGCATTTTCCTCCCGACTGATATCACGATTTATAAACAATATTTATAAAAAATAACAACCAACAAAATAATAGTAAATATTAGTGAGATCGCAACAATAAGGTATTTCGGAGACATGGCGTCGCACGTTTGCTTTCCCTTTCAATCTCCATTCCCCCACTTAGTGTCTAATTTTGTTTTCATTTCCCCAGAAGGTTACTCCAGAAATAGCGGAAGCCATTCCGTTTCTCGTCCTTTCTCCTATTTATAGAGCAAACCCAATATCGCCATTGCAAGTAAAACCAAACAACTACACTCCATCCCTAAATAAACATAAACTCAAAGTAAAATATTATACCTCAAGTTCGTCACTATCCATGTCTGAGGTTATACTGCCTGCAACATAGAGATAGGAGTGAAAACAAAAAGTAAAATTTAAATTTATACAAAATGATTGAAATGTACGGATGTAAACAAACATATACTAGGAACTGTGGCATAACTTTAAATCAATTTCTACGTTTTCACGGCTCATAAAAAATTACCTACAAACAATCAAATATCATCAAATTTGAAATGTTAACTGCTTTAACCAAAACTATTATCTCGGATAAATAGATCAGATTAAGTCAATAATAAATAATAGTAATAAATTCCGCATTAATACAGGGTGTACCAAAATTAATAGCGAAAAATAAATCGTTGAAATTAAATGATGAGAAGCAGAAAAGTTCCAGTGAACATGGGTCCACAAATGATCCGTTATACTATGTGTATTTGTTATAGTCTGTGCATTTCGAACTGACGGATCAAGGTCATTTCTTCTCCTCCACACTATACCCCTTCTCCTAAACTCTGGCAAGTCCCCTTCCCCTCTAACATGTCGTTTAGCTGGTCCAGCTGACTTTTCTTGAGGAAAAAGGTCCTAGAATGGGGATGAGCACGCATGGCAAATGCAGTCCATTGCTTGATCTTGAGCCGCCAGTGCGAAATACACAGACTATAAAACTGTGGTTGCCGGTATAACATATTCTCCATAATTATCCGTTTTATCCAACGGAATAAGTAATCCATATACAGAGTATAATATATAATTTTAAAGCTTATTTTGTGTACTTTCTGGCTTTATTTCTAGAATTGTATTTACTTAGCGATGCTCTGCTTAATGACATTATTATTATTATTATTATTATTATTATTATTATTATTATTATTATTAATTGGAATAGTACTTAAGTTCGCCACTGCAGCTTCTTCCATGGCCAACTTAGGATCATTCGTTGCTGCTTCTATGAGATCGTTTTAAACAGTTGGCGGTTTAAATAATTGATTAAATTTTAATTTCAATATTTAAATATGTGATATTTCAAATAATTATTAGGTAAAAGAATACCAAAATTATTTATACTGTGATAATTTATTAATGATAAATCTTCATTTAATTCCTACTGTGACCATTTTTATAGTGAAATATATTACATCTGTATTCTGATGACATTAAAATATTCTTTCAATTTACAACAGGCACGCGAATGACGAACTTAGATAACACATGTGTCCTAATTGCGTCAGTTCCATCCCCCTGTCTCTGTTATTTTTGTATGAGCAGTACCTTATTCTTTATGAAATTTTTATATACGATAAAATGCCCTATAGTATCAATATTGCAACGCAATATCTTATACTTTCGGAATATGACTTCTTCAACAATTTTAAAAATATATTTGCTTAAAGTGGCGAACTTAGAGAGCCTTATCTCATATTGCTACTAGTGTAGCTCAGGTGGTAACACGTTCGCATGCTGATCGGAGCTGCGCTCGGGCATGGATTCGATTTCTGCTTGGACTGATTGCTTGGTTCGGTTTTTTCCGAGGTTTCCCCAACCGTAAGGCGAATGTCAAATAATCTATGGCGAGTCCTCGTCCTCATCTCGCTGTCATCGATGCTAATTAACCCAGAAGTTGATATAGTGTCATTAAATTACCAAGTTAAATATATATTAGAATACTGAATCGACGTGTATATTCTAAGATGGAAGAACACTTGGAAGAAGAGCAGTTTGGCTTCAGGAAGGGAAAAGATACGAGAGATGCAACTGGACTGCTAAGAACAATCTATGAAAGGTACATAGAGAAGAATAAAGAAGTGTATATAGTATTTGTGAACCTCGAAAAGGCTTCTGACAGAGTGGATTTGAATAAACTGATGGTGATCCCAAAGAAAATAGAGAAGACTATTCAGTAATCTTTATATGAAACAACGAGTCAAAGTCAGGAAAGGAGAAGAAATGTCAGAAGGAAGTGAAATTGGGAGAAGAGTACGTCAAGGATGCTCTTTATCACCTACCTTGTTCAACATCTACTTGAACGGTTTAGTGAAGAACGTTTTCACAACATGGAAGAAATGAAGAATAAAGTGTATAAGATTTGCTGATGATATGGTTTTGTTAGCAGAAGAGTTGATGATACTAAGGGATATGCTACAGGAGCTAAATGACAACTGTGAACAGTGTGGCATGAAGATAAATGCAAATATGACGAAGACAAATGGCCATAGGAAGAAAAGTAAAGAAGGTAACTCACAAATTCTAAATGAGGCACTAGAGTAAGTCGAAGCTTCAAATACTTGGAATGTACTATAAGCTGTAACATGAGCTGCTGTCAGGAAGTCAAAAGGAAGATAGCAATGGCAAAGGAAGCTTTTAATAGAAAAAAGAGCATCTTCTGCGGACCTTTGGAGAAAGAACTAAGAAAGAGACTAGTGAAGTGCTTTGTATGCAGTATGGCAGAAACATGGACATTACGACGAAGTGAAGAGAAGCGAATAGAAGCGTTTGAAATGTGAATTTGGAGAAGAATGGAACGTGTGAATTGAACAGACAGAATAAGAAATGAAGCTGTGCTGGAAAATGTGGGTGAAGAAAGAATGATGCTGAAACTGAAGAGGAAAAGGAATTGAGAATTGATTAGGTCACTGGCTGAGAAGAAACTGCCTACTCAATGATGCACTGGAAGGAATGGTGGACGGGAGAGGAGTTCGAGGCAGTAGAAGATAACAGATGATAGACGACATTAAGATATATGAGTGCGGATCATATGAGGAGACAAAGAGGAAGGCAGAAAATAGGAAAGATTGGAGAAAGCTGAGTTTCTAGTGAATGACCTGCCCTTGGGCAGAACACTAAATGAGTGAATATATATATATATATATATATATATATATATATATCGTCGGCTTACTTCTAAAACTGTGTAAGTCAAATTTTTTACGACTGTTGAAATATGTGCGTATTTTCAAAGTGCACCTACTGATAACACATCGCAAGTGTTCAAATGTTTCTATATTTTATAATTAACAAATGCATAACAGTTGTTAGCTGAGGTATAAAAATAATAACAGTTATTTTGCTTTGTTGTACAATTTCCTGAAACGCAATTAGAAGTTTCAGAAATAAGCCAACGATATATTCCAATAAAGAGAATTCATATCTGTGGCTGAAAATACATTTAATTTCAAAGTTGTGGGGGAAAAAAATTGTCCGTAATCTTTTCCCACAATAATCTTAGAGCTATTATGAAAATATATGTCTGTCTAATGCCTACCCACTTCATTTTGCGTGATTCTGGTTCCACATCTGAATATATACACGACAGGACTGTGACCCATTTTCAAGTTATTCACCACTTCGGCGGGCCACGTTGATGTGTAGTATCTGTTAAGGGTTTTGTCGTGTACTAGGGTGAGTATATGTGGAAGAGTAAGTGTAGTGTAGTGAATGGGTGACGAAGGGAGAAGGAGAAACGCGTTGCCGGCTGGTAGCCTACTCCTGTCGAATAGCACCAAGGGGACCGGCAGGCTTAACTTCCCCATTCGACGGGCGAATCACTATCAACAGTGACATAGGTATGCCTTCTCTTCATATGCACTTCTCTTCCTTGGAGAGATATGGGATTTAACCCAGGCATAATGGTGCACAATCTAGTGATTAGAAGTTGTGCACCGCCATCACTCCTACTCTCGAGACAGAAATTTAGATGAAAATTTCTGATCCCGCCGGGAATCCAACCCGGGCCAACTAGTCTGGAGGCAGACGCATTACCACAGAGCTAACTCGGCGGACGCTATTATGAAAATAATTATGGAGTGATTGGTGTTATATACATAAAAATAATTCTAATACTTCATCTTGCCAAAAAAAATAATAATTTTGTAAAATCTTAATTTGTTCCGCATCTTAAAGCTTCAATGGTGTACTGTAAGGCCCATGGAGGTCTTAAATGACCCAGTTTTAAGTTGACAATACCGATCAATTGTTGTGAGAATGATGAATGTAATACCAGTGTTGTGAAGACATTGATGTTGGTATTATGTAACAAAGGATAGGTGGCCTATGCAACAGCATATATTTTGCATTCACTGTTTAATAAGAACCAACCAGTTTGCTGATGTCCAGCGTGCTTTTAGAGAATAGTCTGATAATGGACATGGTGAAGAAAGACCTGTGTCACGCGAAACGATAAATAGATGAATACAACAATGGCAATAAACAGGATGAGCTGTAAACAAACAGCATACACATTAAAAAACTGTCAGAACTCCTGAGAACATTGAGTTTGTGCGAGTTGCTATGGTACGGAGCCCTACTCTTTCTGCCCAACACCATGACCGCAGTTTACAGCTTTCTCCCGAAGTTGCTAAACTTGCGGTTTCAACAAGATGGCGCCAAAGCTCTCAATCAAGCTGCGATGATTATTTCCGGGACCCGTAATTTCTCGTTTCGGGAATACACCGTGGCCGTCTCGATCCCCCGAACTTATCACTCTTGATTTCTTTTTTATGTGGCTACTTGATGGAAAGAGATTCAATAACAACCGCATTCGTGAGGATATTGTTATCTTTCTCCAACCTCTATGAAAGGTTATTCAAGGCTTCCTTAGGAGATTCACATATTGCTTTGAAAAGTCTGGTAGATATCAGGAGGACATCATTTTTAGAAAGTAATACACAAGACACGTTCCCAATAATTTGTAGAAACAAATTACTTTCAATAAAATAATTGTTGTTCATTAAGATGTATTTACCTATGAATGAAAGAATGAATGAATTTAATTTGTTTAATCGGCCACCTAACAGTAATTTTCTTGTTAAGAAGTGTTTCGGATTCTTAGCTAACGAGTGATACTTGGGCATTCTTTTCTATTCCGGCAAGCGATTAAATTAAAAGTAACACTGAAAGCAAAGTCTGAAAACATAATCCTGCGAAGTTAATCCCTACTGTATTGTATATGGGCCTGAAGGTTAAACAATCAGGAAGAAAGACGAACAACAGAGTTGAGAATTCTGAGATCTATTAAATGATGCACGAAACAGAACAAACTCAGAAATCGCTACATGTAACAAGACCTGAAAATCTACATTAATCATAAGAAAACTGACTACAATGAGAAAATGAGAAATAGAAAGAGTATCTCGGCAGGATAGAGGACTTCCGAATACCGAAAATGGTGAAACTTTAAACTCACAAGGAAATAAATAGTCAGAGGAGAGAGGAATAGATGGAAAGAGGTCGGAACGGACCGAAGACGCAATCCCTGAAGAGAACAAGACAAGGAGAAATTAAAACTTAATCAATGTGAAACAAAATAGAAGGATAGTTTAGGTTGCCAAGTAGATAAATATTGTAAAACAAATATTAACACTCAGAGCAATAGGGTCCCAGAAACTTGATATATATATATATATATATATATATATATATATATATATATATATAAGAATATATCTTCTAAAACGTTCACAGGTTAGTTACACGTCTCTAGGTTGAAATTGACGTATGTATTTTTTACGATGATGACGATAATGATAACGATACTGATTAATAATTTTAGCAAATTTCGAATCTTGATGCTTGTGTTATAGTTTTATAAATGCGAATACATTAACTAGGAGCAAATGAGTGTTTTCTAATATTGTTCCAGGGAACATACATTCGCACCATTCAACGAGGAATTTTCAGACATTTAATGTATAAAAATAAACCCCTAACACGCAATAGATCTCCTTATCTTACTGGGTTCTTGAACTGAATACAGGATAATATACCTCCTGACACGAAGTCGTAAAACATTGAGAGTCGTAGATGTCTTAATTATTTAATGGTAAAGTCTAGAGAGTAATGCAGCGTTATATACCGCTACTGTTGGAACATCTGCGGCCTATTCCAACTATATGACCTAGTTTTGCTTTAAAATACTTCCATGGCTCCAGGTGTCAGGAAGTTAACGTGATCGATTTACGATGCTTTGCTGCTTTCGACCTCTGCCAAACTAGTGGCCGCTCTTTTGATATGCATTTGGGACAACGCCAGCACTTCGTCAATGAAAGCAATTTTGACTATAATTGTAATAGCCTGGCGTCGAAAATATGTAATCCTGTAAAATAAACACATCGACCAGAGTAAACCTTTGATATGTTGTCGAAAGCTTAGTCGAATTTTCGAAAAAATTGCGGGGTCCACACTTAGAGTCATATACTTGGTATTTGTAAGAATCACCTAGTCTATTGGATCTCTGGTAGACCTATTTGGTTCGCCCAAAATAAAGTTCCTTCAAAATTAAACATTTTGGGTGCTTGAAATCTAATACAATTAAGCTCTCTGGGGCCCAGTGTTGATTGAAGTGGAATTTTATACGATCGTAGGATAGGGGTTTTCCGAGATTTTTCACTTTCCCTCAACATAGTAAAAAGTAAAGTAAATTCAAGGCGCTACAGCCCTGAAGGGCTAAGGCCGATCAGCCGGCTGCTGGCCTCACGTCCACATGCCGAAGTAGAGGTGGACGATCATCCAATCTTCAACATAGTAATTTTATAATTTTAACATGTTTCATTTTGTCTAACACAGGCCTTATTATATTATTTTAAATAACGTCAGACTTAAATGTATCCTAAGTTCTATTTAAAGTGGCAAATAAGGCGTCACACCGTCTCATGAGATAAGGCTGAATAAGCAAAAGGCAAGATGTACAAACTTAGATCCTGTCCTATCTGTGATCGAAAATGCAGTCAGATATTAAGCTATATATTATTCATTCAGTGACTGATTGATTGATTGACTGATTGATTGATTGATTGACTGATTGATTGATTGACTGATTGATTGATTGACTGATTGACTGATAGTATGAGGGCTAGATCCAGGATGAATCTTTACACTTGGACCCTTTTGTACCCATTGCGCCTTTTATATTCGGTGATTCTCAAGTCCTACGAATGATCCGGATGACATTCGTAAATCCGACACTGGCAAGCAGGCCATCTTCCTTGGTTTCATAGGCAAGGATGCATCTAGCGATTGGCAGATTCGAATCATTTTAAGAATATATATTAAGAATGGAAACACTTCTTCGAATATAAGTTCTCGAATTCTTTTATCATTGAGATAACGATTTGGTTACACACCTGTGTTGTTCTCGAGTACATAGTTTTCATTAGGTTCTCGCTTCTCAGTTTTCTTATCCAACATCCGGCATGACACCGATAACGACAGCAGTATATTATGGAAGCACATGAGTTTATATTTTTTTATTATTTTAATCATATACTGTAGGTAACTGCAACTTCTGATATAGATGTATTCCTGCGTTCCGTAATTAGACTAGAGAAAGAAAGGGGAGAGAGGTGCGAGAACATACAACTCCGTCATGTTTGTAGTGGAGGTTAGCCGAATGTATACGATTGACGAGGAATCGATGTTCTGAAGAACTTCCTTCTCTATACTGTTTCTTTCTATTCTCATTCTTCACTTCTCGCAGCACCTGCCATCTGAGCAAAGTATTCGAATACTTGTTCACGATTCGAGATATATCTCGAGAACTTACACGCAAATCCGGTAAATCAGGATCTTCATTAACCGAAGCAAGCACTTTGTCTGTTGTAGGCAGTTCATTTCGAAAGAAAAACGCGTGAACTGTTGTCCTGATAGAATTCCTGTCAAACTCGTCCATTGTATCCACAATTTTCGCACGCAGCTTTTTCTTTTTCGGCTATTTTATGCAAGCATTTGTCCTGTATTCACGAATGACTCGGTAAACAGAAGCTTTTCATAGGCCTACTCCCATGGAATATGCAGTTTCATTTGCGATGTCCGAAACTAGTGAGGCCGGATTTAAATTCTATTCTGCCTTATATATACTTAATATCATCTGTTTTTCTGAACTACTCAAAGTTGTTCGTTTGAGTCGTTTTTAAGTAGGTTTAAATAAGTTTTTGCATACTCCGTACAGCGTGAAATATTGTCATGTAACACGGATATAACAGACCACAGTACAGTATTACCACAGTCTACTATATACAGTGACGAAGCTTGAGCTTTGAGGGTGCTAGAAACAATAGACTGTGACGGTTCTATTTTGCAATGCCTGTGATGAGGCGATATTAGCGATCCTAGTGGTGAGCAACTATCTAATGTTTGCATATTTACTACGTATTGAGCTTCGCGACTGTATATACTAGACTGTGATATTACGACTAGCAAAGTAACAACGAACAGATAACAAAACATAGTCTATAATGAACACTATATGCATGCATACACTTGCTAAGTAACAATGCTACTGAAGGAAAGGCGACGACATTGCACACCCATTGCTCAGGAACACTAAACAGCCACCTTATCTGTTACTGCTTCCAACCACCAAAGACATCGGATGCATCACTGTAATGCACAATTTTTGTGTTTAATCTTCATACAAGATACTAAACTGAAATCATGTGGTTTTTTATCCATTGCCATAGACTGTTCAACAAGTTGTAGTACGCACTTCATTTAACATTTTATTAATGTAACAGCTTATGTAAGCATTTCATTGCCGTTTTAATTGCAATCATATTTTATCACATATTACAATTGCATTTTAGAACAGAAGTATGCAACTTGTTTAGTGTTATTACATTAAGATTATACACAGATTATATGTCAAAATGGGGAAGGGACATGGTGAGGAGATTTGATTTGATTACCCCCTTTGATTTGATTTGATTACCCCCTTTGATTTGATTACCTGGTTGGGTTTTTCCGAGGTTTCCCCCACCGAAAAGGCAAATGCCGGGTAATATTTTGGCGAATCCTCGGACCTCATTTCATCTCACTACATCTCGCCAAAATGTAAAAAAATTGTACAACATTGTAAAAATTGTAGAAAATTACTAAATTGTAAAACTATAAAAATTTGTAAAAATTGTAATTGTAATATTGTAAAATGTTGACATGTTCCACATCTTAAAGCTTCATTGCTCATGTAAGATCTATGGAATAAAATAAATGAATGAATGAATGAATGAATGAATGAATGAATGAATGAATGAATGAATGAATGAATGAATGAATGAATGAAAAGATAGTAAAAGATTTAGGGTGGGAATCTCTCAAATCAAGGCGACGAAAAACCAAACTCACCGCATTGTTTAAGGCACAAATGGGACACAAAGAATGGACCGATATCAATGCTAGATTAGCAACACCATCATACTTAGGAAGGGTTGATCATATTAGGAAGTTTAAATGTAGAAAACGGACGTGGCAAAATTTTCCTTTGTTAACCGCACAATAGTAGACTGGAACAGCTTACCTGCGGAAATCTTTCAGGGTGGTCCTCTTAAAATCAATACATTTAAGGAAAGGTTGAGAAGATTAAACTGAAAATGTAATTGGAGGTGCAGTGTAATTATTTATGTTTTGTCATGTAACTAATTGAGTTGATATATAATTAAGTTGATATGTAATTAATTAAGATATGGAATTTAGTTGATAAATTAGGGTGATATGTAATTAATTAAGATGATCTGTAATTCAGTTGGTATGTAATTAATTAAAGTGATATGTAATTATTTAAGTTGGTAATAGTTGGGTGAAATAGAAGTACTTAGAAGTTAGATTTACTTTTGCATATCGTAGGCGTTATTATAGAATAGTTTTTATTTATAGTCCTAGGTTTATTGCATCTAATATTCATAGATTTACGTTTATTTTATTTTATTTCATTTACGTTTATTTTATTTTATTTCTGTAATTGTAATTATTGCATATTATATATCACTGCCACCGAGTGTATACCCAATTGTAGTGTTAATACATACATACATACATACATACATACATACATACATACATACATAGACACACTCTAATCTACATGTACCTATAAGAGATGAACAACGATCGAGAAAACGAGAATAACAGCGTCCGCAAAGCCGAAAACCCGAAAGATAATGTATTACGTCGCGTCCTTGACGTAAAGACTGGTTGTGAGTCTTCCGAGACCCAATATTGATCATCTTCCGAAGTCCTGAAGTCTGCAGTTGTTTATACCTGACCTGAACTTTTATCTACTTTGGCAACTGTTATATATGTATAAACAATCAAGTAGCCTATTTGAAACATCATCTCTAACGTTCAGTGTATAATAATCCTTTCCCCAGTCTTTATTTAATTACTAGGCCTTTACTAAAGGCTAGGAATTTTCTTTTCATATGTTTAAGACCAAGTGTGCAATCTCAAGTAAAAAAAAAATTAATGTTATGTTTTATGTCTCTTAGAATGCAAATTCATTTCAGAATTTTTTTTTCTATTTATATAACCATAGGTAATATCATAGAATAGAATCACAACATTTTGATAACTACAAGATACTGTTCTGTTTTGTCTTTTTGTCTCATTTCAACATTTAAAATGCTATTTATTTCAATGATATATGTTATTCAAAGTTACGAAATCTTTCCACGCCGACCAAATGCTATTTCGAGATTGAAGAGCGAGACTCGAAGCGCAGCGAGAATGATGAGCCGAGACTCGAAAGACAAATGCAGCGAACACAGCGAGCGAGAGCGGCAGTTAGTTTTGTTTATGTCTACTACTTATGGATTTAAGGGCACAGCTTCCGAAGATGACTCATTCGAATATAAAACGTTCAATTTGAATAAAAATGCGACAAATAACTTTATGTTAATTGTTCTAGAGATAAGTACAGAGCGTATTCCGAATCTCACCGGTGAGCAATCCGATGGTATCACGGTGTTCCGAATTCTACCGATGGCGTCATTGATGCTCCACCGGTGTCGCACTAGTGCCATCAACTTGCAGAGGTGGTGGCAATCTCCATCAGCCACTATCAGTGAATCTGATTGGTTCTTGTATAGGATGGGAATTAGCAGACGAATGACATCGTGCACTGTTGTGTCATGGCGGTGTGTTCTGCTTTAGTTCTGCTGTATTGTTTGTAATGAACACAACGTAAAAACAATATGTTAATGGCTTATGAGCGAACATGTCAAC
The DNA here is from genome assembly GCF_040183065.1 of Periplaneta americana. Lineage (NCBI taxonomy): Eukaryota > Metazoa > Arthropoda > Insecta > Blattodea > Blattidae > Periplaneta > Periplaneta americana. The sequence continues at coordinate 119,456,193 of NC_091118.1, read as the reverse complement.
GGACCAGTTATTACTACCGGTTCAAGAAATAAATATGCTATCTTTTCTTTGAACGAGATGGCAGTACGAATATTTCGCAAAATTTTGCTAGCGTAGCACAGACAACAACTTGTACAGTCGCCATGACAGCCATCGATCCTTCCAGCAGTTTTGTTCCTTATTTCGCTGCAACGTGACGTCATTGATGCCACTGGACCGGTGAGATTCGGAATACGCTGATAGACGGACCTTGTTTATCCTCATTTAATGTGCCAGCTTGTCGGTTTTCAATATGCTTTTTAAATTTACTCATAATAGTTAATTATACATCCTAACACCAATTATTTTTGGAAAACCGAAAATTACCAGAAAAGTTTTGGTTACAGATTTATTATCAATATAGATTTGACTTGGCTTGAAATGTTTAATATAATGGCATGCCGCATTAGTTTTGTAGATCCCTAAGGACAAGATATAGCAAGTTCATATAATGTAAACACTTTCGAAATATTGTGGAAAGAGGGAACTGCATCATATTTACCTCTACTCTTTTAGGCCCATTTCTGAATTATATTTCGTTCCATGTCTGACAGGAGAAGTAAACATTGCCGACAGAGGAGAAGAGAAGTATAATTGACATTCAATCAATGACAGAGATCTCCTTCAACGCTTGCCTTGAAAATGGGCGGGGGTAGAACGCTTCAGTTCGCCCAACTTCAAGTCTGGAATGAAATCTCTGACGTTGGTTGAATAGCAAAATTATACTTCTCTCTTCCTCTGCCGGCAATGTTTACTTGTCCTGTCAGACATTATGAAATGAAGTATAGACTAAATCTTACTCATCATATATGTATTAATCCACTAAAAAAAAACAAAATTATGAAATTATTTCATTGGTTTCGGAACGCGTTATTCTAATAACGTTGAATTTTCTTGAATTCATTATTCATTATTTCTGCATTATAGTTTCATTCATGATTTCTTTTTATAGCATCTCCTATATGGTTAGGAAATAAATAAATATACAGGATATTAAATTTTCATTTCTAAAAGGGGAGAATTCTTTTAAAACATACGCAACTTCGAAATTTAAATATTGGGGATCACTAATATGTTTTACATTTTAATTTCTAAAGTCCAAAGTTTGTCAAAATAAACACATTATATTTAGCATTCAGTAAACTTTCATGATCCTGGCATCAAAATTGTAAAACCTATTATCTTCGACCATGGCAAAATTATGCTGGAAAAAATGTGGGAAAACAGCTTGTAACGTTGTATGGAATTCAAGTTCAAGGGAGCAACTATTTAACTACAGCGTAATTTCTTTGCTTCTAAGTGCCGCAGAGAGCTGAAAACTTGTTCAACACATAAATCAGATATTCCTGATTCATTTTTCACAAACAAAAACAGATTTCACCCGTCAAAGTCACTAAATGCTTATTTTTTTCCATAACAATGATTTTCTAACAGGTAAAAGGACACAGATTAATTAATAAAAATCAGACTCTAAGGAATGGAAATGAAATGTTTTAGAACTTTAAATTATAGATACCAAAATATCGTAAGAAGAAGAAAAAAATATTTGACAACAATTACTTAATACTATATAACCTAAATGGTAAAGTAAATTTCATGAAATTAACTTGATTTTTCAAGTATGAGTATAGTGAAAGAAAATTGATGCTATATTTAAAAAAATATAAAATTATAAACGAAATACAAATTGTAGAGAGTGAAATATTTGGATTAAACCACTGTACATTACTGCAGACAATAAATGTCTAGATGACTAGTTCTGATAATGATGATGATGATGATGATGATGATGATGAGGAGGAGGAGGAGGAGGAGGAGGAGGAGGAAGAGTAGGAGAAGAAACAGGAGGAAGTCGACGACAAGTACGATGGAGTTGAAATCTGCGACACGGAATCTCCAACCTCACTCCCTTTTCAAAGAAACCACACTTATAAATGCACTTTTAGTACATGCTCTCTAAAATAGTTGTTTTTCGGACCGTAATCAGTCCAAAAACTTTAAATTAACGGCCTAGGCCGAAAAATTAACTTTAGTGTCATCCTGGCAACTTTTAGCGGCGTTTTAAATAAAATCAACGCAGCATCGTCTAAATCCGAATTCGTACATAGCCTATACGAGATCTGGATCTAGACGGCAGTGCCAATCGTCTTACCAAATTTAGCAGGATTTTAAACAAAATACTTCATCATATAACAACAAATAAGAGCAAACATTGTTTCATTATGTTTGTCATAAATGTTACCAGTATTTTAAACAAAACAGTTCATCATATAACAACAAATATAACTAAACATTCAATGTTGCTGGCTCGGATTGAAATTTCCTCGGGATTGTCATTCATATTTTCATAAAACTAAACAGCGATTCATAAATAAACTAGTTCGTATGTATTGTTGTTTAGAAACGAGCTCTCAGAATATGCACCGCCGTCTATGTCAGCATTCGTACGTATTCTACAGGCACATCATTTTATTTTTACTTCAATTTTTATTGCACCGAGTTTTTGAATGTACTTCACTCCCATCCCTTCTACTAGTGAACTTCAAACCGTCCACACAGAACCAAGGCCGCGTATGCAGTCAAAGTTGCCTTACGGTCATAATAAGCAGTACTGAGCTAGTGAGTATAGTATATTCCATAAATATGTTCGCGTTTTCCAGTGACGAAAGAGCTTTCAATATTGAATCATATTTCGCACAGGTACTGTCGTCCGCTTGCCTACGTCGCATCCCGGTTTCCCCCACTCACTTCTGCTCGCCCCCTATGTAAAAGCTAGTGGCTGGGCTGCCTTAGCTCTTTTCTGAAAACATTAATTTCTATTTGGAATTGCACGTCTACATAATATTATACAACTGTTTAAAATAACTTAAAGAAAAGAGCCTCGTTAAGTAATTAACTGTCACGTGATCCCCCCCTTTTCTATAACCCTGCGACAAAACCACAGAAGTGAAGATTGAATTTACAGTACGTAACGTACTCTTTTATAGAGTAGGTACAGAATTATTTCAACATGAGTTACTAGTACGAAGACGAAACTGCCAATTGGAATTAGGTGCAATAGTTCATAGTGCAATAATATGCACAAAAGAACTGAAGCCTCTTTCGAAATGAACGACCACCATTTCCAAAAATGTGTTTAAATATGAAGAGTCCACTGCAAGAATGATGGATGTTAATTTCGTGTCGAAAATGAACCAAGACTGTCAATGCATAGCTTAAGACATATACGATGGAAGAGTAATGGAACGGAGCACATGTGTGGACTTCGGTCCGATGTTCATAGACATCTATGACGTAGTGCAAAGGGCGGCCACTAGAGGGAACCCAAGAGTTGGAACTCAATCAGAGACGATTCTGTTCGGCGTCGGGGTTGTATCCGGTGTGGCTTAGTGGATAAAGCATCAGCACGTAAAGCTGAAACCCCGGGTTCAAATCCCGGCGCCGGAGAGAATTTTTCTCCGTTCCATTACTCTTCCATCGTATGATGACGCAGAACATCTGCATGGAAATATCATATGTACTTCGGTACATTGAAATAATATATTTAAGACATATAGATTGTACATAGAGAGTTATATGGCATTAACACTGATAGTCATTGTCCAGTAATGATCGGAAAATCACAGTTAAGCTTTGAGCACTAAGCATTTCAAACTTTCAATTGCTTCTCCTGCAAAATGTATTCCAAATGACATCCATCATTCTTGCAGTGGACTCTTTATATCCATATTATGATTATTTTTCAATTCAACTTCATTCTCTATATTGTATTTATTTATTTTTATTTTATTGGGTTATCTTATGACGCCATATCAACATCCAGGTTATTTAGCGTCTGAATGAAATGAAGGTGATAATGCCAGTGAAATGAGTCCGGGGTCCAGCACCGAAAGTTACCCAGCATTTGCTCGTATTGAGTTGAGGGAAAACCCCGGATAAAACCTCAATCAGATAACTATCCGCGACCGGGATTCGAACCCGGATCACCTGGTTTCGCGGCCAGACGCGCTGAACGTTACTCCACAAGGGTGGACTCAATATTGTACTCTAATGTGCTGTAAACAGTATAATAGACACTGCATAAAGAATACGTCCGAATGGATAGCTCAGTTCGTGAATAAAACACTTATGGTTAATATAGTACTGTATTTTGATTAAACAAAAACCTAATGAAAATTATCAAACTCAAATCGCGATATTTCCTAGTTTACGTAAATGGATGAACTGCTTTTCTTCCCTCGTATACCTAGTAAATTGATTTCTTTGTATTTTACGCCAGTATCATCGAACTCCAGTCATGGAAGGAGGTAGCAAACAGTGCTTCCGGTTCTCAACCATTAATCCAAAGTATAGCCAGGGTAATATTATAAATGTTTATAAACATAAAATGATGTCCCTGTATAAGAGAATCTGATGCAAATGGCAGTGACAATCGGCATACCAACTATAACAGGTTTTTAATATGCCAACATTGTTTTATTAAGTTTATCAGACGACGCGACGGTGAGAATATGACAATTGACTGACTAGGCCTATGCCTATTATACTTATATTTATATATACTTTTACTTCATTTTATTTCACATAATTTAAACAACTTTTACTAAAACTTTTGTCTGCACCACGTACGCAAACCTTTAGCGGACTCATGCAGTATTTTGGACTCTGCTTAGGCCTCGTTCAAAAACACCGAATTCGTCCGCTAAAGCCTTCTTTTCCGTACTTGATACATAAAATAGCTATTATATTACTGCATTTCCAAATCAAGTGTAAAGTGTTAGATTTAAATCCACAAAGAACGACGTAACGTGCACGACCATTGACAGACTCTCTCAAGAGAGTACGACTTCAAATTGCAGATCCACAAGTTTCCATGTTAGGTCTTAACGCAATCATGTTCTTCAAGTGCATTTCCATAACACAACACCTACTTATAAACTTTGTCGCAATGCCATTATTTAAAAATAGGCTGATAGACTAAGAGCGCCATATTAAAACCTTCTTTTCGGTTTGAATTTTTCCTTGTCAATACCATCCCGCGGTACTCTGCTAAACAGTAATCCTAACAGAATTGCCTGCAGCTTCATAGACAAGCTCCGACTGTATAATGTATACCCTATCCATGGCAGAAAGCGGCGAGAATATTTGTTTCTTACGGAGTCCTTTAATTTTTATTCAGAAACTCTTTATGGAGCGCATGCGCGGCGTCCATTTCCCGTCTGCTTCTGTACGTTATATCGATTCCTTAGCAGCAAAATATCCCCTCTCTCTCCAGGTTTGCCCTCTTGTCTCCACGAGTTGTATGTCCTTTCTCTGTTTCATAGTTTAACCCTCACAATCTCTTGTCTGTTAGCGTCTATCCCTGTTCCTCCATCCTCTTCTTCCTCTAGTTCGCATTTCTGTATTTCAATTCTTGTAAAAAGAGAGCAGCGCAGTATTTAATTACTTTCATCTTCTTTAATCACACATACAAAAATATCGATATTATGAAGGTCAAAAACACTTTCACATTTTAATATTTCATCCTTCTCCGTGTCATTGAGTTCACACAGTTACTGTTTAGAAGTCTCATGTTGAACTTAGATTATTGTCTTGAACTATCATTTAAAAGACGCGCGGAAATAACATCATTTGCTGTGCACACAGACAAGCACATACAACTTTTACTTCTTGCATTGCACAAAAGAGGAAAATAGAAATTAACAAATACGAGAAGAAATGGGAGTAAACTAAGTAATAAGAGAAGAAATAATGATTAAACAGTTAATGTGGTAAGGTCATATTCATAGAATGTCCCGTACAAGACTTCCAAAGAAACTGATTAGAAACCTAGAAATAAGAAACACGAAAGGCCAAAAGGAAGGTGGCAGATGGATAAAAACGAAAAAAATGGAGAGGTAGGATATACCTACTCTGTGAATTATAATTCAAAACGTAAGGTATCTAATTTAAATTAAAATCATAACGATACAGCCATGACTCGTTACCGGTGATAATTGTTTCCAGAAATGTGAGGCGATTCTCAAGAAATGACAAAGAATAGCTGCATAATGTGTTTGAGGAATGGAAGAAACGCTATAAGACATGTCATTAGCCAAGACGGTGCTAAACATGTTGCAGCAATTTGCAGTTGTAGCGTGTGTGATTGCATACCAGAATGATCGCGAGGCTGAGAGATTAGCGAGACGTGATTCCATTATTAGGTTAGAGAGAATTCAAGAGTTATTGAAGACACACGTTCTAAATGTGGATCAGTTACAATCTGGGAAATAATTACATGGAAGAGATTATTAGGAATGTGAATCTTTGGTGGAGACTCTTAATCGGCATTGTTAAATCCTTCAAGAACTTTTGGTGCCTATGATTCAAAGTGAGCCGAGGGAAACTTTGAGTCGCGAATTGCCAAACAGGTGGCTGGGAGGAAGAGAACTAACAGAATGGTCATTCGGCTTCCCCGTGACTATTGGTTTTGGGATTATTTGAAGGAGAAGGTTTGCATTCGGACACCACGAGACCTCGACATGCTGAAAACAGGAAGAAATTCCTGATATTCCAGTTGAAAGCAATGAGTGACTTTCCAAAGCATTGCCGACTATGTTTGGATGTGAACGGCGGTAGCTTGAGGCAATGAAGTGACTCTGGTTGGTATTGTTGTATACACTCTTTAATTTGATGAATTACCTTTCCAATGCCAATGTTTCACTTCCCGTAGTCATAATACTGTCATCACACTCAGGAATCAAACGTATAGCAATATTTCTGAATCACCCTGTAGATAAAATTGCTTAATGTCAGACAACTCTACAGTATAATGATGTGTAAAAGACATACCACAACACCGAAGCAACGCGAACTACGCTTCTTGCACTCCTTGCAGGTTTATTTATATCTATACTTGAGATCTTCTCGCTGCAGAATATCTCACCATCGCTTCACCTTCCACTACTCTTGTAAATAAGAATTGTTTTACTCTACTGAAGCGATGTTCGTGAGTTCATGCCCAGCAGGGGATTAATATTAAAATCAATAATGCGGTCGTTATAGGAAGCTTGTAAAAGTATCAGTGGTGAGTGGATATAAACTCTACAAACTTCCAAGCACGATCTCGTTAAAACTCAAATTCGATGCTTTGTGAAGAATGGCTAGAGTTTAAATTCTGATTCAGGGCTGGAAACTTTTCTGTTATCAGTCTGTGTCAGAAAGAGACAATTATTCAAAGTTTAATGAAAACAGTCGTAAGTACGATCCGTATTCCAGTACCTAAAGAGTGTTGTTAAAGACACATTGGTTATAGAGTACGCCGAACACAGGTAATGCAACGGACAAGGATATGAACAAACGCGTCTCTCTGCGTGTTCGTGGAGTACAGTCAACTCCCGACATTCTGAAGCTATACTAGTAAACACATGCTTGAGTCGTGATGTTCATTTTCGTCGTGATCTTTGTAGTGAATAATAACGTGCATTCCTAAGTTACGGAACTTGAACATATGCGGATGTCACTAGAAATGATTTTATATTATATTTGATCGACCGTTTGGAATGTCGAAGGCTTCAATGGTTTGGACATGTTCAGAGGATGCCCGAGGAACGATGGCCTAAAAAGTTTTGAATTGGTTAACCTCAGGGAGGAGAAGAAAAGGACGACCTCAACTTACATGGAGAGGAGCAGTTGTTGAGGCCGTGGAAGCTAAAGGGTTGGAAAATGGATCTTGGGATGACCGACAAGAATGGAAAAGGGGAATAAAAGACAACCGCTGAAAGTGGAAACGCCTATAAAAATAAGTCAGAAATTATTTCTATAGCACATGACGTTATTGGTGCAAGATGTAGTGCAAGATATTCCTATCGTCTGATATTTTTTCGTGTTTCATTAAGATATGGCATATGTTGCTAACTTTCTATGTTTTCTAGGAATTCCCTAAAACGTAGATTATTTAATTTATTAATTGGAATGTTGCCACTGAAAATCATGGTAGGGTACACAAATCTATGCTAAACATGGAGTTAATATCTTCATAAATTTCAGATTTTTAATGTACTGATTCTTTTGGATTACGTTCAACACTTTCTGTGCCTTTTTTGTGTTGCAGTGTCTTTCAGTGTACTGTTTTTGTCACTTTTACGTTTACTTTACACAATATATATGTAATGTTGTCTATACTGACATTGAAAATATTAGTTCAAGTATTCTCAACTGTGCCCTGCAATATTACACGCTTGAGCGTCTTACCTAAGGCATTTTACCTCTGCAATGTACATCCAATGATCGATAAGACTACTCACTATCACTGGGACTCGATTTTACTTTCTAGGGGAAGAGGGCAGAGGATGCGTAACTATTTTGTATACGAACGTACCTGTACTTGCGATGTGATGTCATATATACTTCGAAACAGGCAACTTCATTCCAGTTTATAGGTAGCTGGAATACGGACCCTAGTCATAAGTATACCGTGAATTGTGCTTTGTTATGCCTGCTATCTCTATCAGATTTCTGAACAGGTCACTCTAGCGGTATAAATTTACCCAAGCTCCCTTCGTAACTCAGTTACCAGAATGCTGCACTTCGGCGACAGTTAGCTCAGTTCAAATATCGGCGATGACGGATTTGTATTTTTGGTGGAAAAAGCCAAAGATTTCAGGTTTTTTTCTCAGGGTTATCCAGTTTTCCCTCTTTATTCCATGAACATCCAAAATTACCCTTTCGTTATCTCCGTTTCGGAAAACAGGATACCTATTTTTTATGTTCGTTGTCTGATTGTTCATGTACCGTGGTGGGTGTTCCTCGTTGTTTGTTTAAAGATTGGTAAATCTCAGTGGTTGTAAGTTCTGGACAACAAAGAGATTTGCAAAGAGAAATTGGAGGCTGAGACATCATTCTGACTGGGGCTTGACTTAAGCGATTTCTCTGGTACGGCAGACCATCACCAGAGATATAGTATTCGAACTTACTGAAGTGTGGAGTAATACGTGTTGTGGTGGATGGTGGGGTCGGTTTAGCAAAGCAGAACAATTTCCAAGCAATTCATTTCATAAGGTGTGCAAAAAAAACCTTCTTGGGCAGCAGTGCTCAGAGATGATTTCATTCCGTGTCTGGTAGCCATTAATACCAATGGTAATGACTTTCGAAATGAAATTAATTTTTATGAATGATAGATAATGAATAATGGGACTAATCCGAGAAAACCTGCAACAACCTCGTCATCATCCACCATAAATTTCACATAGATGGCCGGAACTTGAACTAGAGTCACTACCGTGGAACGCTGGCAGGCCTACTTCACCCGTTCGGCTATGGTCGCGTTTACACACAGCGAACGCTCGTTTCATAAACATACTCGCGTCTTAGTTACTACCGTTACAGGCTCGTTGCATAATACACTACTACGTGCCTTATTCATACATATATAGTATAGTGCTAGGTTTGTCACATTTTATTTAACCCTCATGTTTCTTTACTTTTCAAAGGAACTTGTTAAATGATTGTTCTATGTTGCATTAAGTAGTGATATTGTAGCATAAGGCCAGATATTTGTCAATGTGTAGGTTTCTTTCAAAATTAGAAACATAATGCCAACAAAACAAGAAAAATAAATCACAGTCCTTGAATTTCATAATTATTTAAACCTTATACAATACTTAAACAAGTGAGTTACTGAAAGAAATTTGTTCATTTATATACGGTATGCGGCAAAACAAACGACACTGAAATTATTGATCATCTGCTGCCCACGTTTCCCTAGCAACGAAGTATTTATTTATTGTATAGTTTGACATAATATTGTGAATTCAGTGTTATGATGATTTCTGCAATTACGGTCCTCACAATAGAGGTGGAGCTGTTTATCATGGAACATTAATTCCGGTCATACCGAGTAGAACGTCAGAATGGCACAAGTTTACTTCACGTTTAAAAACAGCACGATGAGCGATTTAATAAGGAGACACCAAATAACAAAACAATGTTAGTTGTCGTTGACAAGTTCCGTCATACGGGTTCAGTCTTATGTCAACGAAAGGGGACAGCAAGACGTCCAAAGACCGTCATCACAAACGAGAACATGGGCGAATTCTCCAGATAGTGATACAGTCTTCATAGCGTAGTTCTACGACGAACATTACTAATCTTGATTTGAGCGATAGGTCCGTTCGGCTGATATTTAAAGAGCTGGGTGGATTTGTATACCGCATTCAGGTTTCTGAGGGTATAACAGACAGGGACGAACGAGCCCGATTACAGTATTGCAGCCGAGTGTTGTCCATGGCGTATCAGAATCCAGATTTCTTCTGCAACATAACTATTTTCAGTTGAAAGCCATATTCACCTTGATGATTATATCAACCGACAAAAAACTCATTTTTTAGCTTTTGAACGGCCTGATGTTATGCAGAAACCACTGCACAGTGCGCGGGTTACGATTTGTGCGTCGTGTCGGATGATGGAATATTGAACCCTTATTTCGTCGAGGATGCAGCACAGAATTCAAAAACAGTAAACCAGGTACTCTACAGAGACTTCATCATTACACTATTCGTGCGGGATTTGCACAGTTTTTGACGCGCCAGAAAGTTACCCCTTCAACAACAATGTATGAAGCAAGATGAAGCTACAGCCCACACCGCAGAGTCACTTGCCCTTCTGAAACGACATTTTGGAGAGTGTCTAATTTCTCATGGAACTCCAATCCCGTACCATTCCTGCTCCCCGGATCTCAAGGCACCAGATGCCTACATATGGAGCAAGTCGATAAAATCAGTTTCCAATACAGATGAACTGCCTACAAACATTCCCATTCACCAACATGCTCAATAATCTTTAGAAACGTTATGAAGAATGCGTGGGACGTGATGGTACACATTTTGAACACACACTGTACCAACGCAATTAAATAATATTTCAGTGTTGTTTGTTTTGTCGCATATTATATATAATAAATACATACATATATTTATATGTAGTCGACCTGGTTGGCGCAGTTGGTATAGTACTGGCCTTCTGTGCCTGAGGTTGTGGGTTCGATCCCGAATCAGGTCGATGACATTTAAGTGTGCTTAAATCCGACAGGCTTATGTCAGTAGATTTACTGGCATGTAAAAGAACTTCTGTGGGACAAAATTCCGGCACACCGGCGACGCTGATATAACCTCGGAAGTTGCGAGTGTCGTTAAATTAAACATAACATATAACATTTTATATGTATATTTAAAAAAAGAACATTTACGATGTACAGATTATTTTTTTGGAAGGAATCGAAAGACATGATCCCATTAGCTGAGCAGGTTCTTATTTTGTGACTCGTCTATGACATTGTTGTGTAATGTGAGGAGATTATCTGCAAGCGGCACGAACAAGATAAAGCGGTTATCCAGGGAAATGATTAATTTGCGTTTACCTTGATTAGAGGAGATTGTGTTCAGGTCCCAGTAATGGAACACACTGCAAGAGACGGACCAAACTCCAAAGCATGGTGCATGTCAATAACATTCTGTACCTGTGACTATGTCCATGTATTAATGTCAATTTTTATTTAGAAGGGAACTGTACGTATTAGATTATCTTGACAAATAAGTCTTACCTATTTAATAAGTGGAATTTGAAGCATAAAGAACTTGTCTTACAGAAATATTTTGCACACATTAAGTTTATAAGTAACATATTGTTTCAGATATATTTTACAATAAGGAATATCTGGTGACGAGGTGATCAGTTATTTCGCGGCCGGTCGTTAGATCCTTGTTCAAGGGTGCAAAACTGGCCGCGGGCGATGCATTTTAAAGGACTATTACACTCTTACTACGTCATACTACTTTTGACCAATAAAATGGTACGAAAGGACGTATTTCAACCAATCATGGCTGCTTATCGCACAATTTTATCGCGTCCCTAGCATTTGTTTAATTTTATCGCGTCCCTAGCATTTGTTTAATTTTATCGTGTCCCTGGCATTGGTTTCTTTGTTTGCCAACATTTGAAACTGCGCTGGTCTGGACGTCAAAAATATATTATATAAAATTACAAACCACTCCAGTCGATGCACAGCAATTTCAAATATGACTCGCATTGGCATTCAAGAACAAGAATTAATAAAAATCACTTATCATACCTATACATCTTATGAAATCCGATTTACAAATAAATGAAGAGCACCATTCGGAAATCCTGAATAAGTTGAATACACCATGTAGGCCTAGATCAACGAGTTCCACTTCTATTACGCACACGTCCAATATAACATCAATTGAACCATCAACCACATTCAAATTTGAAAATTGTACATTCAATAATTATTCCTTTTAAAATTATTCATGTTTATTTTTTATGTCATCGTCGTTAATTAAAACTTTTCTAACACTTGTGTATATTAGTTAGGTTATGTTACAGCTTCTGCTATATGATATTATGGATAGTCACGTATCAGAGATTGTTTAATATTAAGATTTATTGTTTAATATTAAGATTTATTCAAAATCATCTGTCAAGTGACGTTGATTACTGGGATTCGGAGAATTGAAGTGGAATGTTGCATTTTAATAAAAATGAAACTGAATCAACAAAGCCTTTTTGACTAGTAACATTGCCATCGTGTATAATAGAACGAGAACTTCTTGACGAGAAGGCATTGCTCACTACTGCCATCTAGCATGCATCTAGCGTAAAATTTGTAATGTAGAGATGGTACAATAATACATTTGAAGACAGTTGTATTTTCGTAAGTCAATTAATATTTTATTGTATTGGAGTACATCGTTACTTCTAATCTTTATATACTTTCTTCTAATCTTGTAATAGTCAACGAAATCCCACTCGAGTTTTGATTTTCTCTAGATAAATCAAAACGTCTAGTGAGATTACTGTTGATAAAATCCTTAGCATAACTTCCTCTAGCACAAAACTGCTGAGAAATCCGGGTGTTAAAATTAAGGAAATTAAAAGAATGCAATCCTTCATAGAGTGCTCCAGTAAAATTCGTCGGCCACTTTTCATCCATTTAAAATTTCGACAGTGTCGTTAAGTAAACGACTACTACCAAAACGTCCATTACACCTCTAACACCTCTACCATCTCCATCACCACGAACACCTCCACTACTACCACATTCACCACTTCCAAAACAACCACTGTCTCCACCGCCATCAATGTGACATCCAACACCACCACCACCACCACCACCACCACCACCACCTTTACGGCCTCTACAACCTTCACCGCCATCTCCACCACCACAATAACACCTCTACCATCACTACCATCATTGTGCAACATGCCGTACAATGATGAAAATTAAATTTAAATTTTAACCAGCTTTATTCACTTTGGAGAAGAATTGAGCGTGCGCAATGGACAGACAGAGCAAGAAATTAGCTAAATTGTGTTAGAAGGAGTGGACTAATATAAAATAATGCTGAAACTGATCAGGAAGAGAAAAATTTATTGGCTGGGACACTTGCTAAGAACAAATTGTCTACTAAAGGATGCATTAAAAGGAATGATGAACGGGAGGAAGGTTCGGGGCAGAAGTAGACTTCAGATGATAGACAAAATTAAGCTACATGGATCGTATGCGGAGACGAAGAGGAAGGCGGAAAATGGGGAAGGTTGAAGATTGCTCCTACACAACACAACACAAGCACAACACAAACAAAACAAACACAACACAAACACAAACATAAACATAATATAACATATAACATAACATAGAGTACGCTCAAAATATGTACCCTCCTTCAAAAAAAATACATAGCCTATGCCAATCTAGATGAACTGAAAATACTGTAATGTACCTAAGTCTTAAAATTAACTTACGACAGCTGTAGGTCAGACGCTTGCCTGCCGATCAGAAGTTGCTCTCGGACTTGGGTTGGATTCCCGCTCGGACTGATTACCTGGTTGGGTTTTTTCGAGGTTTTCCACAACCGTAAGGAAAATGTCAGGTAATATATGGCAAATCCTCGGCCTCATCTCTCCAAATACCATCTCACTATTACCAATCCCACCGAAGGTAAATAACCTAGTAGTTTATACATACCGATGTTGATAAAGCGTCGTAAAAAACAACATACCGTCAACTGGGGTGACTTGCTCTAACCTAAGGTGACTTTAGCTCATATCACAAAAAAATAATAATAAAATTGGCGCCATCTCACAATTGTTTCAATGAAATAGGTTATTAATGCGTGATTCCGATAGATGATAGAACTAGTTTCAGTGTGGAAATTTCAAATTGAACTTTTTGGTTCCATTGTCGGTTGTAGGCCTACTGAATCTATTGTGTTATTTACATTTTTCAGTGACTTTCTTGTGCAGCAAACTTTCTAATGCAGCAGGTGCCTGAACTTACTTCAGTAAGCTGGTAACTATTTACTTTGTTCCTTAATATGTCTACTTGAAACACCAATGAAACTTACAATTATTGAACCAACATTTTTAGGTTATTTTTGTTGTGTTTAGGGAAATGTGGCGTTTCTAACGGTGATTTGGTGTGAATTTGTCTAATCAAAATTTGCTCATGTAAGTGTGCTTACGTTCAAAGACAATACCTCCAGGCTCTCATTGGATCAAAAGGTTTCTCCGTGATCACCCTTAATTAACGGTAAGGTTTGCGTAAAGCATTAAGAAAGTAAGAACTGGAGAACTGGGATCACACCAATACGAATGGGAGAGCATTTTGAGGAAAATTGATCCTCCGAGATCTATTTCGGTGAAGAGGAACAATTACAATACTACTGTATTTTCAGTCCCAGAGATGAGTGATTACTGCTGAAAATAATTCCTTTATTATGTTTTCCAGCTTTTTGTTCTGCTTTTGTACTCCTCAAATTACTTTAAAAAATGAAAATTAATGGAAATTTTTATGACATTGTATTATTCACGTAATTTATATCCTTCACCTACTGAAAGTGATGATTTTTATACATAGAAATTATCATTGCTTATTTCAGGTTGAGGTGAGATTGTCCTTTTTAATGATGTGTAGAATTAGGAAATTTCAATAGCTCTGAAAAATGGCTTTAAATTATTCATTAGACACTAAACAGTTTGAGGGTATTTTGGAAATTAAAAAAAAATCTTTCTACGCTATAAAAAGGTGCTGAAGATGAGACAAAGTCACTCCGGTTGATGTTATGTAGTTTAACATCCACGTGAAGTTCCCGAAAATATTATCCTTTTTTATTTCTATTTGAAAACGTTTCTTCATCCAATAGAACAAAGAGTTTAACCCTCCCTCATGGTCATACATAGAAGTGACTATTGCCTCCAGCTGTTTCTACGATGTTCTTTTCCGATCTCAAGAACTTCCTTTGATGGGAAACATGAGAAATATCCGGTTCGGTGTAAAGAACACTAGACGTCAAGCGTGATTCCTCGTTAAAAGCAACTGCTGTAATATCCCGCTAGTGTAGATGTTGTGATGAAGGTCGTGTCTCCGCTACTCGACTGAACTGCCATTTTCTTTAATGGGTTATTTCAAGATGTTCTATTAGCGCTGCGGATATTTAGAACCCATGGAGTTGCCGATGATGATATATTATTTTGGCGACAAGACTCCGAGGATTGACCATTGGATTACCTGACATATTCACTGCAGTTTGAAAAATCTTTGCATGGAAACCAAGTAAGGTATTTATTTGTTGGAACTGTACCCTGTATTCCCAGGTTAAAATAGTGCCTAAAAACACGTTATGTTTATGGATGAGTCGTTATTCTTATGTTTCTAGGGCAAATACCCTATGTTCACTCGACCAACGTTCCATCATTTACTAAAGTATCTAAATGGCAAACATTAATCTACACTTTGTTGTGTGCAACAATGGTGTACTACGCCTAACATGCAAATGCAGCCAACTTAAAATAGTCTAATTGTTTCTGCCGGACCTTGTATTATGTTTTCGTCTTTCTTTTATAATTTTCTGATATATATGTTCTCCAGCTTTCCCATAACATATGTGAAGAACATGGTTGGTGATCACGTTTCTTTCGTTTCCCTACGTCCATTATGCACTACAGGTAATTACAACTCAAGAGACAAGAGAATATTGAAGAATTATGAACAGTTAACTAGAGCACCTCGCTTGCGAGCAGGGTTGCCAGATGATTTCAGACCAATGTCGCCAACTATACACTAACAAGGCGCCAGAATGCAGCCAATTGTCTCTAAGTTGATAGTGAAAGGAGTAATAAACTTAAAAAAAACCTACATATTATGAATATTACCATTTATATTCATTCACAAATTTATAATAATTTTATTGTTAATATTATTTAATACAAAGATACATAATCGATAAATGGCATTATTCACCTATGATGTGGATCTTTGATATTTGAATTTTGCTGTTTGTTCAACTTGTATTCTGTTGTTTATTTCTTTACAAAATTTACGTATTTTACAAATTACTTCATTTGAATTTTTATTAAAATCTGTAGCCTCTTGAAGTCAGCCTGAAAATATTATTTTTCTGCATTCGGTGTATTTGTAGTGCACTGGTGCATTTTAAAAAATCGTAGTGATTTTGAATTACTATATGACTAAATACCGACACCGAATTGAGGCTTGAATATATAACTTTAATTAAACTACAATATTATCTTTAGCCCAGGGCAGTTCTCTCACTCCTTGTTATATTTTCTGCACCTGTTATATTTCGGCATCTTCTACATAAGCGTTGTTATCACAGTTAAAGAAAGGAATCAAGTGAAAGAAACTGCTAATAGGCCCGCTAAATCGCTGAATTTCCGCTATTATTAATTAACGGCTTACTGCTCAACATTGTTTCTATTAATTATCGAAGTTTAGAAATAATGTATTGAAATGGATTTCATGTATTTGAAACTAAAAGTTTAATTGATAATAAAATCCATTTATTTTATCCATTAATGTAGTACATTTATATGCATTAATTCCACTTAATTATGTTATTAAAAACATCATAGATCATACATACACGTTGTAGATCCCCGTGTCAGAGCCTGGGGAAGTTTTCTACACAACCTTGAACGTTACTCTGCCATCTTTTGAAAATTAACGTGACTACAATAACTGACGAATATTCACGTACCTACTGAAGAATATTACTTACAATGGATCATATTCTAGAGAAAAAATGTTTTAATTAAATTATTTTTATAATTTTAACATTAAAGACGCCAGAAAAGTAGCCAGGTTGTCAAGTGAAAATTTTCGTCGCCACAAGGAACATAAAAGGCGCCAGAATGGCGACAAATAGCCACATCTTGCAACTCTGCTCGCGAGTCATTTTTTAGACTTTCCCCTTTCAGATGAGTGCTCGCCTTCAATGATCATCGTTTGGACAGGGTTGTTTCAAATGATGAGAAATCCAGACTAGGTACATTACATGTAGGATCGTGAAGTAAATGCTTCCAGTTCAGTTTATACCCGTGAGTGACGCAGGAATGTGCAGTATAATACATGTACCCAGATACAAGCAGATTATAACTTACTAGTGTTTCTAAAGTAACGTATAACTGCAATGAAAATTGACTGACTGAATCTGGGACAAAAAGCTCAGACATGACAAACCTTTTATTTAGAAATAAATATCTTCTTCGAAATAAAATTTTTACCACTATTTTTGTGCAACTTATGACGCGATCGACAGCATTTTAAAATGGTACTATAGCTTTTTTGTAGGATATGAAAGAGGATATTTTAAAGTAATGTTTCATCTCTTGTGTAGAGAAGCTGTATAGTTATGCTGACTGTGGCAATAATTATATGAAGGTTTCGAGAGCAAAACGTGGTAAGTAAGGTTTTAGTGTTTTGAAGTTATTAGGTAGGTAAACATTTATACATGCTTCAGTTTTTATAGTTACCAGGAAAGCAAAATCTTTATACTTCTGGCATCTGTTGATATGTTGGAAAATTAACTAATGCATTAGACGTAGAATGTAAGATACCATATTATAAGCTACATATCTCATTTTTTACCAAAATGTCACTTACCATGTTTTACGCCCGAGCCCATCATATGTTTGATATTCTATATTTTGTTAATTGCTGTGATATGAAAGCTGTTTTACTGATGAAATCAACATACAATGAGATTGCGCTGGTTAGTTTTGCCAGGCAAATAGAAGACTGTCTTCTCAGAAAACGTAATATGACTCAAAAAATCTTGATTTTCGTTAATACGCTGTAGAATCTCAATTGAAAATTCTGTTTGGGGCTATGTGTAGCTTAAGTTACAGCGACGCCCCTATTCTTGTTCCTGGGGTTTGTTGGTTGCTTGATAAGGGTAATTTTTATGTGTGGTGAGTTCAGTCAAATGTTAAATTTTCATGTTATCTATAACATGTAACACTGATGTCTGAAGGTACAAATTGTTCAAGAAATCAAGCGTTGGCTGCTGTCTACAACCTGTAACAATTTTGTTTTGTGCCTTTAAATGTGGCAAAAACATTGAAGAATGTTATTAGAGAAATTTATTTTCATATTCTGTACTGAAAAGTGCGTTTTTGGGGTATAATCACGGCAATAATTGAAGTGTGTGCTTCCAAAACGCATTCGGTCCATTTTTATGAAAGAACTGTGCTAGTTCTTTTATCCACCGGTCGACGGAATGAGAGAGTTTTCAAGTGGCATGCACAATAACACAAATTTTAGACAAGAATTGGGATTGTTTTGGAAGAAAAGTCATATATGTTAAAAATCATAAAAATGACCAAATGGATTGAGCGAGTTTCAATGGATTCTTCAATAATTATATGTCACTTTAAAGTCTTTTATCCTAATTTAATTTATTGGTATTAGTATTAGTATTAGTCTTCAAAATTTACGTGTAAATTTATTTCCAACTTATACTCATAAAATGTGATAAATTTAATTTAAAATAAATGTTATATAATTTGAAGTCCTTATACCATTGCACAAAATTAAATTTAACTGAAAATCTGCTCAACAGTGACATCTCCAATTGACTAAGAAATGGACAAAGGAAGAACAATTTTCATCCTTCCATAAGCCGCTTCCGAGAAGAATAATTCCTTTCAGTTGATTCCTTGTGAAACAGAGTCTGCAGTCTTGGCGGCTGCTTCTAATTCCGAGAGTGAAGTCGTGATCGCTTCAATAAGGGAACCGTCTTCCTGTAGTGTTTACCCTCTCTACCATTTTTCAGCCCCACTTTCTCCTAGCATCGCCGGCTGCTATATAGCAAGAGGGGAAACTGGTTACTTCCCTACCTGCGTTAACCTTTTTACTTAAAACGTTCATCCAATCTCATAAATTGAATTTCGAACTGCCCATCACATAATCCAGTTCTTTGGAACATCAAAAGATATGTGCTGAATAGAACTCAATTCGTGTGGTATTGGACAGCAGCTTTCCTTTACTTGCTATGATAATGGGAAATAATCGCTTAGATAGGTGCTTTTGCATGCCGGAAATCTAAGTGCCAATTGTAGCTAATTCAAATTCGAATTGTGTTGAACAAGACAATATTGTGGCAAGATATTTGAGATATATTCTTGTTTCTCATCTTCAGTCCAGAACTACAGGGATATCATTTTATTTTTACTTCAATTTTTATTGTACCTGAGTTTTTAAATGTACTTCACTCCCACCCCTTCCACTAATGAAGTTCAACCGTCCTCCACACAGATCCAAGACTGCATATACAGTCATAGTAGCCTTACCATCACAATACGTTCCAAAAATATGTTCGCGTTTTCCAATGACGAAAGAGCCTTCAATATTGCATCATTTTCGCACAGGTACTGTCGTCCATTTGCCTACGTCGCATTCCGGTTTTCCCCACCAGCGTCTATTCGCCTCTCTGTAAAGTCTAGTGGCTGGGCTGTCTTAGCTCTTTTCTGAGAACATTAATTTCTGTTAGGAATTGGACATCTACGTAATATTATACCCATACAAGTGTTTAAATAACTTAAATAAAAGGACCTCGTTAAGTAATTAACTGTCACGTAATTTCCCTCCTTTCTACGATCATACGACATAACCACTTGGACGGACAGTAGATAGCATGTCTGAGTAATTTTATCTTTTCGGATCGAGCAGGAATGAAGATTGAATTTACAGTACGTAAGGTACCTACTCTTTACAGAGTAGGTACAGAATTATTTCAACACGAGTTACTAGTACGAAGGACGAAACTGGTAACTGGAATTACACACATTAGAACTGAAGTCTGTATCGAAATGAACCGCCACCATTTTGAAAAATGTGTTTAAATATCCATATTATGATTATTTTTCAATTTAACTTCATTCTCTATAGTGTACGCTAATGTGCTGTGGACAGTATAATATACACTGCATAATGAATACGTCCGTATGGACAGCTCAGTTCGTGAGTAAAAACACTCATTGTTAATACAGTACTGTATTCTGATTAAACAAAAACCTAATGAAAATTATCAAACTAAAAAGCGTGATATTTCCTAGTTTACGTAAATGGATTAACTACTTTTCTTCCCTCCTATACCTAGTAAAGTGATTTGTTTGTATATTACGCCAGTATTATCGAACTCCAGTCGTAGAAGGGGGTAGCAACCGTTGATCCAAAGGTATAGCAAGGTTAATATCAGAAATGTTAGTACAAATAAAATGATGTCCCTGTATAACAGTTAATGCGAACAGTGCTATGTGCTAGACATATCAGACAATAATCTCAACTAGCTGCATACCGTACTGTCAAAATATCCTTAAATAATATGTTATAGAAGTGACATATCAGATATATAATATTCATGAATTTAACTATAGAAGTCTATGAATAAATGATAAGAAAATGTAACGATACCTGAAATTACTAACTGTAGTGATCACAGCAAAATGCTGAAAACGCAGTGGAACTTTGCACCACGAATATTTCATAAAAATAAGTTTCTTGCAGTCAGCTTTAGAGCAGTTCTGCACATGAAAGTGAAAACAGAATTCTACAGGATTGCAGAATTTATCAGTTCTGTTTCTAAGCTTATTAAACATATTCATATATCTAGGAGATGAAAACTGATTATGTGTTAAGGTCTTCAATTTTATCACATTATCTTTTTGATGCAATATAATATTGTGCCAAGTAACAAAACACTATCAGAGAACTCCCAAATGAAAATTTTCCAAGGTATAAATTCATAAACGTCAAAAGACTGAACAATCGGAGTTGTGTGCTTTGGAATTGTTAACACTTTCACCGTTTTAATTTCTTAAGTTATTATTTCTATAGTCTATCTACCTCGATAACTGGTCCACGAATCTACAAAAAGTATTCAATGATAAACGACATATGGAAAGTATACTTCATGAAACAACTTGAAGAAGCGAGTTTTCATACGCTGATTTTGAAGGCAGTGTATAAACATCTGGAACCTTAAACGTTTTATTCCTCACGATGGCAATGAAGATATGATACTTACATGAGCTTCAAGCGATTATTTTGAAAATAATATCTCGAAGGCCAGGTCCTCTATAGAAATGTACAGGAACATTTCTTATTTAAAATGGAACGTATGGGGAAAAGATAGTTATGAAAATCCATTATCACTTTGTGAGTGTTAGTTATAAGTATCGAAAAAAAGTTGAAATAATTGAGTGGTTTGGGAAAGGAAAAACTGTGGCTCATCTCAGATCAGAATATGAGACTGGCGTTATAGACCCTAAAGCTACGGTTTGTTTATGGCGATCATCGCCGGACGTACATCGCCAGCGATTATAAATGCTGATGATGATCGTCAGGAAGTGGTTTCTTTATCAGCGTACATCGCTGTCAATTCTCATTTGTTTTCCGCCATAACTCGATACAATATTTCTACATGGCCTTCTCTAAATATCGATTATTGAACATGTATGCGGCTATGTGCTTCCTGAATTTTCTTCAGAAGCAACCTCCAGCGATCTGCGTCGCGTCCAACGATCTACGTTGGCAATCATCGATGTAAAGAAACTGTGCGCATTCATTTTAGCTCCTAGCAACTCCAGGCGACAATCGCCAGCGATGTGAGCCTGGCAATGATCGCCGTAATCAAACCGCAGCTTAACTGTTCGCGGTTTAATAAACAAGGATAAAGTAAGTCTACAATACGATACCTTTACTATTTATACAGCCATTCATATGTAATTTCCTTGGCCCTTAGACTAAAAACCCATATTCGAAAATCAGACTTAAAGTAGAGAACTTCTGATCTAGCAAGTTAAACACAAATTACGAAACTGTAAGAATGATGCACTTAATTTACGAAAAAATATTTTATGGTACGGATTATCCGATTCTCAGATTAACCGTGCAGTCCGCCCCTTCATTGTCACGGATGATAGACATTCTGATGTACTAACATTCACCGAAGTCAAGTTCTATTTTTGTCATTGTTTCATTGTGTATTTCACTTCTGGTAGAGTGGAAGAGAAGGCTTCATGGCCTTAACTCTATCAAAATAAATAAATAAATAAATACATAAATAAATAAATAAATAAATAAATAAATAAATAAATAAATAAATAAATAAGTAAGTAAGTAAATAAGTAAATAAATAAATAAGTAAATAAGTAAGTAAATAAACAAATAAGTAAATAAGTAAATAAATAAATAAATAAGTAAATAAGTAAGTAAATAAATAAATAAATAAGTAAATAAATAAATAAGTAAATAAGTAAATAAGTAAACAAGTAAACTAGTAAACAAGTAAATAAATAAATAAATCATTTAGTAAATAAATCAATAAATGAATGAATAAATGAATAAGTGAATAAATGAATACATGAATACATGAACCAACGAACGAACGAATGAATAAATCAATAAATGAATAAATAAATAAATAAATAAGTAAATAAGTAAATAAGTAAATAAATGAATAAGTAAATAAGTAAATAAATACATAAATGAATAAATAGATAAATAAATAAATAAATAATAAATGTACAATAAATAAACAAACAAAAATTAAATACAACAAATAAATAAACAAACAAAAATTAAATAGAACAAATAAATAAATAAACAAACAATAATTAAATAGAAAAAATAAATAAAGAAACAAACAAATAAAGAAACAAAGACGCACGCAAATAAATAAATAGTCCATATTTGTATCGGCAAAACCATTATTATCTGGTATGAATTTGAGAAAAAAACACACACATATTCACTCTTTCAACAATTGCTTGAATTGCTATTTATTTCATTTTCCATAGCGACAATAGAAACAATTGACGCAGAAGTATCTGTGAAAATAAAATAATATCTCCTGTCTTTTGAATAATCCTCTAGTTGTGGTAAAGCTCGCAAAAATCCGAACGATGCACAGTGGTTCCAAATACAAATCTAGCAGGACAAAATTAATAACTCTCCTCGTTTCTAACAGATTTTCATAAAATTTTGTATACAGGTTACAAATGGCATTTTGCATTTGCGTATAAACTCTGATTACGATTGGATAAAATAAACCACCCTTTTACAGGGCTTGAATTTTAAAAAATTATAATAATTTTACAAAACTGATTTTCGCAGGGATTGGAACGAAATCACAAACGCATTATATACTTTCTATTAGAGTTTAATGTGCGAAAGATGCTAAAAATACACAACGATTGTACATACTGAGTCAAATATCATTTAATTTTTTTAATAAAATAGCCTACATATTAATACATTTTTAACAAAACCGCTAACTCTGGTTAAATAAACCTACATTTGAAATATTTACAGATATTTGAGAGAGTTTTAACTCTATTAATTTTCAAACATCATCATCTTGATCATCATCATCGTCGTCATCGTCATCGTCATCATTATCATCATCATCACCATCGCGATCCTGGAGCAGTCTCAATAGGTGTACATCAGAAGATACACTTTTTCTAATCTTTTGGCGTTAGATACGAAGACTGCTTACCATCGGGCCAGAGGAAATTCCATCAAATCCATCGTCGTATCGGCTCTACAAAATTTGCGCGCGTGATAAGCTTGTTCCCTGAAATTCTTGTAATCTTTATTTCGGACTTCTTGGGGTTCCTCGGACATCATCCCAACTGAAGTACGGCTTCCTTTATCAAATGCGCACCATGGGTAAGTATTTTATGTACACTTTGCCGCATGTAATGCCACTTATATTTCTGGATGTATAATTCTACAGTGCCCAAGCAGTATTTTTTCAAACTCTCCAATATTAATACTGTACCCACTGACGATTGTTTTAAGCAGTGGTCGGCAAAGATTACGTCATATAAAATGCAGCCTGCAATACACAGCAAAGGGGAATGTCGGAGAGAAGGATATCCAGATTGCTTAACGTTGAATGAACAAGTGTTGGCTAAGGGGATGTAAATCATGCCTTACCCCTCCCCCCTGCTTGTATATTCGCGAGTTACGAAATGACGACCACTGGTTTTAAAGATGGTTCCAAATCACCGAATCAAGCCTTCATCTACGCCAATAGTTTCTGATGCCAAACCTGGATCTTCAAAGAACCTCCGCGTGCTAATCCCGACATTAGTCGTACCAAATTCTGGTTTGGGAATGTCGACATAAAGTCCCATTTCTTTACGTAAGCGATCTTGTTTTCTTTTCTTTCATTCATTTTCGTGACCCTTTCTGAGTAAAAACTTAACACTTGCTTTACCATTTGTGCTGCATCAAGCCTGTATGTTGATCTCAAATCCATTTCTGCGACAAGAGCAATCTCTTCAACCGAGTGTGTTTCCAGCAAAGGCTTCAGCTTCCTCTTCTGACTTTTCTCAGCACATTCATGAAACGGCTTTTGTGGACGATTTTTGTTTTTTCTTTGCTAGACACAGTCTATTTAAAAAAAAAAGTCATTTTAACACTTAACCAATCCTAGTATTTCCTTAAGAAAAATTTTTAATACGTAGAGGCAATTAGTCCATTGCTCTTTGTTTCATTCAGAATTCAGCACTTTTTTCTGCACTAATTTACGATCATGTCCCTCAGAATCTCCTAAACCATTTTCATTACTACATACTCACACACACACACACAGGCTAATTTTCTTAAAATATTATTTTCTTTTCACGAAATGTCAACTAGTTCTCTTCTTGGAATTCCGTCTACCATCACTAAAATATAAATAAAAGGAGAAGGTGGTTGAAGTTGGTTACAAAACCTTTATAATTACATACCTAAATGACTATGTAAATGCTGAACCTGCTTTGACAGTGGCCTTTTGTGGCCTTTGCTTTTGCGGGCTATTAATGAGTATTATAACTAAATAACACAATACGATGAAAGAGTAATGGAACGGAGAAAAATTCTCTCCGGCGCCGGGATTTGAACCCGGGTTTTCAGCTCTACGTGCTGATGCTTTATCCACTAAGCCACACCGGATACAACCCCGGCGCCGGAGAGAATTTTTCTCCGTTCCATTACTCTTTCATCGTATGATGGCGCAGAATATCTGCATGGAAATATCATATGTACTTCGGTACATTGAAATAATATATGATATGCGTAAATCACGAAGTGATTTATGACGGCGCTTATTCCGTCGGATCCCGGCCAACTAGTCACTCATAACGAGTGCACCTCAGCACATATGTGGACTTCAGTCCTTTGTTCATAGACATCTATGACATAGTGCAGAGGGCGGTCACTAGAGGGAACCCAAAAGTTGGAACTCAATCAGAGACAATTCTGTTCGACGCCGGGGTTGTATCCGGTGTGGCTTAGTGGATAAAACATCAGCACGTAGAGCTGAAAACCCGGGTTCAAATCCCGGCGCCGGAGAGAATTTTTCTCCGTTCCATTACTCTTTCATCGTATGATGACGCAGAATATCTGCATGGAAATATCATATGTACTTCGGTACATTGAAATAATAAATAACACAATGTTAAAGTTCGAAAATGCACTAAAAATGTAGGGAAATACTTGTAGTTTCATTCATCGAAACTTGAAGGGGATTGGCAATATATTATATCTTCACACATCGATGTTCCGAAGGTAACTTGCCGGGCGATGCTAACGAGAATAGAATGTCTGTGCTGAACACTTGACTTCTACCTGTTCCTGCGCAGAGCACAATAATTTTTATGGAAAACTGAATACGAATCATAGCTACACGACTATTTAGGATTATAGAACTGCAGTATTTATATTGTTTTGAAGTTCAAACTTTTATACCTTTTGTCCAGTCAGATTTGAGTTTGGAACCACTGTACGACGTAGGCTTAATACTCCAAAGCGAGATTCGAACCCACGTCCGAGCGTAGTTCAGATCAGAAAACTATTTACCTCTGAGCTACGCTTGCGACATCAAATATTCATATTTCATTCAAATTGTTCTGTGCATCTGCTTGAACGACTGTCTCTTGTTTCCTGTTTTTGCATATGAGATTAACGAAATGGAAATGCAAGACAATAGTCATTTCCGTATTGGAGATTGTCTAAAAATAGTAATTCTTTGTTAGAGAGAGTATAAAGGCGAGAGCCTAATTCCACAGTTCAGTGGCTACTCTGGCTTTGTATCGCTCCGAATCGATTCTGCTGAACCTGAACCCTGCATGTGAATGCTCTCTCCTTATCTTGAAATCTGTCAGCTTTCATCCAGTCTACCTGTTGTCCAGGCCTCTATTCCTAAAGATCCCTCTCTGCGCACCCATCTTATTTGTTCGAATCGTACTGAAAACCTGTCATTTGGGACACAGAAACTTATTGCGTTTTTCAAGGGAACGAGTTGAATACCGTATTCTTTCTCGAAATGGGTGACGCATTCAAACTTAATAGAGACATTTCAACAAAAGTGAAGTTTTTTTTCTTTTCCTATAATGTGAATCTATATTGAACAAGAACATTGCCAAAAGTAATTATATTTTATTATCGTCAATTGATGTTTACAGATGTAATTTTATTCACTATCGTGTCGACTGCAAACGGCATAAACATAGAAATTACGATGAATATGTTTCAGTTTAAAGCATGGAAAATAAATGAAGACATTAGGATGTAATTAAATTCAAAAGATCTGAAAAATTCTAATTGGGTGCAGCATGTCTTTGGAATAGAAGAATAACAATGCCAATAAAAAGAAATATCTGACTTCATTTATAAGGTATGATATTTACGAATCGTATATGTATAGGTGGTAATTATTTTTAAAATTCCTCTTCAAATAGCTAATCGAATATTGTAAAATATTTCTGATATCTAAAATGAATAGCTGTACTTAAAGACTGTTGTCAACTCTCTGAAGATAGGTTTAAACCTCGTAACATCAATAAGGAATCATGCATGACGCAATTAAGCCAGGATATAATGTGGTAGGATGGCCAGTTCCTTTCCCCCTCCAATTCATACATCGCTGACTAGCTGAATATTACACTAATCAGATTTCAGATGTGTACAAATAATTGTTATTCATCTGATACATATCAAGTCAGATGTACTGCCTAATTATAGATACACATGGCAGATTTAAAGATTAGTTGTTCATAACAGAATTTTAAATATGTAAGTTGATCGTCAAACAATGGAATGTACTGTGAAATGTGATGAGTTCGATAAAAGATTAAGAAAAAGTACTATATGTGTATTACAGTCATTCGCCTGTTCGTAAAAGTTAATAACTTAACCAGTTATCTAACATCTTAACGGCCTCTGCCACTAAATAACTGATGGCCGGTTTCACCAAGCTTCTTTAAATCAGAACAAACGACTTGTCAACAAACGAGTACTTTAAAAGTTGACTGTTTCATCAAGCCTCGTTTCTTTAAAATTAACACGCCTTTACTAATGTGGGGATTTCGTACTTGTATCTTGCATGTTATATTTCTCATATGACTACGACTTCGAAATCGCGAATTTCATTCATTACATATGATTACGGCCGACTTTGTTTTGTTTGGCATAAGGAAACAATGATAGTGAAACGAGTAAGAAGCAGTAGGCCTAATTTTAAGAACATCTCAAAGTTCTTGATATCTTGTTAAATACAATATGTTGTCAAACAGTAATTAAAAACAAAAAGACAGATGAAATAAATTTAAGGGAACGCATAGGTGAAATTACTAAATCTCACAGTTTTCATTTTTTTTTCTCAAAGACCAAGGACACCAGAATAAAATTATGTGACACGTTTCCTTATTAAGATGAAATAAAAGGCAGGAAGTTTTTTCAACGTGATTTTCTTTAATTTTCGACGTGTGGAACCATTTATATATTAATTAATTAAATTAATGTATAAATATATATTAATTAATTAAATTTTCGACTTGTGGAACCATTTATATATTAATTAATTAAATTAATGTATAAATAGTTCCACACGTCGAAAATTAAAGAAAATCACGTTGAAAAAAATTTCCTGCCATTTATTTCATCTTAATAAGGAAACGTGTCACATAATTTTATTCTGGTGTCCTTGGTTTTTGAGAAAAAAAAATGAAAACTGTAAGATTTAGTAATTTCACCTATGCGTTCCCTTAAAAAAAACAGATTTCGGTAACATATTATGAAAATTAATGGAATAATTTTCCAAATGAAGAGTCCACTGCAAGAATGATGGATGTAATTTGGAATACATTTTTCAGGAGAAGCAATTGAAAGTTTGAAATGCTTAGCGCTCAAAGCTTAACTGTGATTTTCCAGTCATTACTGGACAATGACTATCAGTGTTAATGCCATATAACTCTCTATGTACATTCTATATGTCTTAAACTATGCATTGACAGTCTTGGTTTATTTTCGACAAGAAAGCGACATCCATCATTATTGCAGTGGACTTTTCAAATGGAAATAGGAGAAATGTAGAGCAGTTAAGTGGTAACTTCAAAAGAAATTCTAAGAAGAATTTTGCGTACAATAAGGTGGACAGCTTCAGAATGATTGATGTCACTATATTACATACACAGCATTCTCAGTAATTGTTCTTAGTCCTAACTTTAGGACGGGAAATCGCCTCTTCCATAAATTGCATACTACTTTTTCTCTGTATTTTATGCTGAATTATGTACCCTGTAACAACTCTGTCCTGCTTGTGTGGTAGAATTCGGGAGAGGTGTAATTAAATTGGATTTTAAGGGGTATGTCTCCTAAAAGTAAATTTCGTTGCACGTCAGGTAAAACTACACTGAGATGTTTTCTATACGGAGCTTTGTATATGAAATTGTTCGAATATTGAATGAAAATAGAATCTTCAATTGCAGAATCTTTCGGCCATATTACTACAAGGAGATACGATTGGAACATGTACGCAATCTATCGTGTCAATGATGAGAAAATTTAGCTATAGGCATATTATAAAAATAATTATTGTGTTTTGGTCGTAATGTTGCTAGTATGTCTGATACCTTATTCACATATCTATACAGCTTTTGACATCCCGTTCATATCTCCATATATTTTTTCAAAACTTCCCGTAACATATCGTAAAAACTTAAAGCGAGAAAAATCTGAAGAGGCACCTATATTTAGTTTCTTCTAGAATCATTCTTACTATTCATTTCCTTAACGTGTAGCTTTTTTGGATTTATTTATCACTTAGGCTAAACCTTCAAAATGATTATTCAAAGTGCTATTAAGTTACTACATATATTTTCGCCATTATGTTGAAGTTCTAAATGAAGAATTTCAGCATCGAATATGTCCGCCGTGTTGCTGACTTCGTATCCCATCGTTACTGTTTTAACGCGACGAATTGGTCCACGATGAGTTTAAAGGTGCGTTAGCAATAACGATGCTTGGTGAAACACAAAACTGACTAACATATCATTAAATTATTTAACGAGAGTTAGAATGATAACGAAGGTTGGTAAAACCGGCCGGGAGTGTGTTTAGGGTCAGACTTCATTTCTACCATGTATCTTATATTATTATTTTGTGATCAGAAGCGACGACGAATTCTCAGGGTACAGAAAAGTAGAGCTTATACAGAAAAAAGTCAAATAAATTTGCAATTTTTCTCCCTAATATTTCAATTGATATTAATTTCTTTACATATATTTAACAACTATTAAATACTCAATAATAAAAATACAAATACAAATATTCTTAAAGAATAATAACTAACACTCCTTGGTGCGGCAGTCCATGCAAGAGCAAGATTGACCAGCGGACTGCTGGTATCATAGCTATATGCATCAGAAGAGGTGAACGACCATCAAACCACTTTGGGGGTGTCGTGTGATTGGCAAGATGATCATCCCAATCGTTATAGCTGCTAAGAGAACCGGGTGTTTCCTACCTACTATAGCTTCTTAAATTGATTAAAATGCACAGTGGGTCAGAATCTCAAACTAGCTGGAAAAAATTATATTTTTCAAAGTCACTGAAGTTAGTGTTTATACACTGTAAACATTAACCAGATGTCTGCACTTCAGGAATCTGCAATGCAGAAAGAAATTCGGAAAGATTAACAACAGTAAAAACGTAGCGGAAATTGATGATTGATGAACACCCGGGTGATCCGCATCCAGTTGTGAGTTGAAGCAATAAGAGTGTCATAATTTTAAAATGAAACAAATTGTACAAACGAAAGAGGTTTATTATTATTATTATTATTATTATTATTATTATTATTATTATTATTATTATTATTACTATTATTATTATTATTATTATTATTATTATTTTGAAGCACACTTAATGTCATTCCAAACCAGGCTCAATTTCACGAATAATGCGCGTGATATTCTTTTCTTTCCTCTCTCTTTTGTAGGGAGGAGGGAATCGAAGGCTTGCACTGCACCCTGAGGCTTATTGTACTTACCACTTCTTTTCTGTGAATGATTGGGTAGCCGAACGGTCGCGCTATTGTAGAAGTACAGCATGTTGCACCGTGAACTGAAGCCGGGTATGGATGATGATGATGATGATGATGATATGTGAATTAATGATGACGAAAGGTCCAACGCCGAAAGTACCCAGCAATTCTGCTTCAATTTACTGAGGGAAACCCCCCCCCCAAAAAAAACCCTAACAAATAACCTGTCCCAACCTGAATTCGAACTCGGATCCGCTCGTATATTGTTTCTCAGGTTAGTAATTGTTTCTGCCTTGTTGGTATAAACTAGTGATTTAACATAGGCTAACCCCATAAGAAGTAATCCAGCGGCGTTAAATCACATGATCTTGGGGTACAGTTAACATCATTACCAAGCGAAATGATGAAGCCTCTCCCTCTCCCTCCCTCTCTCTCTTTCTCTCCCCTCTCTCTCTCTCTCTCTCCAAAGGTCGACTGTTTCGTGAACAGTATGGCACGTGGCACCATCTTGCTGAAGTCAAAAGTTTCTGAGAGCCATATCTTCAATTAAGGCCACAAATAATCCCTTATCATAGCCCAGTATCTTCCTCCATTAACAGTCAGAGCCTCTTCTCGTTCATCTTAGAAAAAATATGGACCAATGATTCCACCGTACCAAAATCCACACCAGACGATAACCTTTTGACGATAAAATGGTCGTTCTCGAATCTCCAACGGATTCTTATTTCTCCTAAAGCGGCAATTTTGTTCGTTAAGGAAACCATTAATCCAAAAATGGGCTTCGTCGCTGAAGATGATTTTTCTGCTAAAAGTAGAGTCAGGTTCCAATTGCTTCTTAAGCCCTGTCAGAAAATACAAGGCGCAATCTATGGTCATTTGGCTTCAATTCTTAAAAAAATCTGTAACTTCATGTCCGGATTCAAAATCCGTCAAGTTGTGGTCGATGAAAGGCCCAATTTTGTGCTCGCTGAAAAATTGATTTCCGTGGATTCTCGCGTACACTCTCACGAACGTCAACTATGTTTTCATTGGCGTACAGGCGTTGTTTGATTTGATACAGAACCAGTTGCCCCACATTTTTCGATCACACGTCGAATTGTCCTCTCGCAGGGATGATTACTTACACCGTACACTTCACGTAATGCTTGGCGAACGGATGACCCATTTTGATAATACATTTTAACGATTTCTACGCGTTGTGGAATGGTGCAATGTTCCATGATTATCTGTCAACACCAGCTGTAACCATGGAAAAAATACGACTGGTATAGTTTCAAAAACACGGCAACTGTTATACTGTATGTTAAAAGTAGAACATATGGTACAATCAATACCTATGACAATAGAACACATCCAATGTGAGAAATCACACGCTAATTCTTAACTGGAAACACTGTTCCAATAATTAGGAGACGACAAAATAGAAACTTCAGATATGATAAAATGAATTTTGATTCTTTCGCTATCTATTTAACCAATTTAATTTATTTGCTAGGTGGAACTAGCTTCATTCAGACAGATACTCTCTAAGAACTTCCGTTTCCATGAGTACAAACTCCAACGGCTAATGTAGAATTGCTTTTAAGATAACGTGGAGAATGATAAAATCATCCAACTCTATAATTCAGTTTCTTAATATCAAATGTTATCATCTCACAGAAATTGAATATCTAAATCATGTTCATTCTCCTTAAAACTATCAATAAATGTGAGCATGAAAAGGTAACGACAATCTTTTTTCTTGTTATATCCTGCTATAATGAGCGTTCGTATACTAAAATGATGACGAGTTAATCGATTAATCGAACAACGAATGCATTTACAAATTCTATAGTTCCTGTCATGTAGCTCGAACTTCCCAATGTCGGACTTTAATAATATATTTCAACTTTTCAATAATTCTGTACAATTTTTTATTCGCTTTCTTCAAATTAATATGCTGTATAATAGAACATGTAAAGACAGCAGCGAATGCAATAGGACTGACAAAACAAACAATGAGTGCCAGACCAGGCTTAAGAGGAAACACTGATCAAATAATGCTGAAAATCCACTTTCTTTGTTTTTATGCGCGTAATTATTTTTGAGACTGTTTTAAATTATCTAACCATATACATAATCAAATGTCGCCAAACACACGGCGCGTGAGTGGCTTCAGAGAAATGTATTTTTGTTTTGTTTTGTTTTTATGCTGTTTTCTCGAATTTAAAAATTTAACAGTTTATTGAACAAAAATATTCCTTGCACAACATTCCTTGACAGATTGGCCTGAAACTCCTCATAGATGTCAATTAAATGTTGATAAATAAAATGTAATTAGCATTTGTATGAAATATTAATATTAAGTTCCTTCGGAGCACATTCATATTGCACTTACAAGCAAACATTCTCATGGAGGCAGATACAGAAGTTATTTTTCTTTCTTTCACCATGTTAACAATGTCAAAACAAGTGTTTCTATAAATTTTTACCACTCGATCGCAATTAAGAGGGCCGTAAAAATGTTTCCTGGGGCCGTTTACAGAAAGAATACAAAATTTAATGGAATATTTATTGGAACAGATACAGCAATTGTTGAAATATTTTTCAACATATTCCCCGCCGGAATTGAGACATTTGTCATACCGTGCGATCAACTTTCGTAGTCTTGTGTCTTAGAATTCTGCCGCCTGGGATCGGAACCAGCGTTTGACAGCCGTCTGCATCTCTCTGTCGATCCCATGGTATGACAAATGTCTCAATTACATTGGGAATATGTTTAAAAATAGCTCAACAATTGTTGTATCTGTTTGGACAATTTTTTTCAATGAAATTGTATTTTCTTTCTTTCAGGGAAACTTATTTTTTTACGTCCCTCGTAATTGAGTTCGAGTGACCAAAATTTGTACAAGTACTTGCTTTGACATTATTAACATGGTGGAAGAAAAAAAATTTTTTTATCTGCCCCCATCAGAATGTTTGGTTGTTAGATTAAAATATATTGTAATAGTAAATTCATGAAATTTAAAACTTATTGCGACTCTCTATTTACACTGAGCTAATTAATTTTCATCCCCACGACTATTTTAAGCTTTTGAGCAAATATTAAGCTAAAATTCTGAAACGCAAGGAGCTGTTTTAGCGACGTCTATATTTGTATTTAAAAATATAATTACAAAACCATTAGCCCTTATGACACCAAACTTGCACAGAAGATAGTAGGCCTATTTTAGGCCTGTTCATGTAGTTTATATTTCACAAATTTTGGGTGAAAATTGTGGAAGCATTATAAATACTGTGTTCCCCTAACAAGCATACTTTCTTTTCAAAGACATAAAAACAGCAGACAGAGAAGAAGAATTAATAACAAGTTAATAGGTGTTCATTCCTTGAACTCAGTCAATTCAAAAGACTGGGACTCCTTTTAAATGAATAAAATGCCTTATAACCTGAACATGTCTTTTCTGAATATTTGCTTCGTCACCATGTAAGAGACATAAGATAGCTACAAGACAAGGAAAACATCAGTACCTAATAAGAGAGATAATCTTTACTTCATCTCCGTAATTCGAACCCATGTCCTTTGGATTTATAGTCGACTGGCTGCCAGTGGAGGTGCAGTGGTATAGTTGTAGAGTATTAAATGTAATAACATTAAATATAATATTCATTGCCTTTATTAAATCCGCGTGATACAAGAAAAATTATAGTGGAAATATCTTTTAAGACCATGATCTGTGACAAATCACATGTACAGTATCTATATATATATATAATTTGAACTGGTAATGGAAATTACGGGAAAACGGCTGAACGAATTTTAATGAGTGACCCCTCATTTTCATGCCTGGCATCCAAAGTTTTTTCGGAAAAGTAGTAGTTTTCAGTGAAATGTCAATTTTTCTACATAATTTTCCTATTTTCCAAAATCCATCTGTTGTCAGTTTTGAGAACTAATTTTATTCAATCACGGCCGACTTGATTGAATTTCAGAACAAAACACACACTACAATAAACAATAGCTATTACACGAAGGCCATGACCTGCAGGATTGCCGACATATTTAGGGCTCAATTCAATTTGTTATTAAAAACTGATTCTGCAGTGTATAATTTTCTGAGTTCAGCTGTGTATTGGATATTCAAATCTACGAAACTTGAGATGGTTTGATGACATTATTACCATTAGAAATTAAATTTTATTATAGTTAATATCATGATGCATCAATTTTTTCATTAATTGTACATAATATTGATGCTATATTATTGATGACATGAAAGTGAAACGTTTTGTGGGTATGTAAGTAAATGTAGAGAATATCTTAATTTAGATCTTCATTTCTATAATTTACTGAGTGGCTGCTATATATAACTACAAAACTTAAGTAAGATAATAATATTGTTATTAAAAATGAAATATTTTTAAACTTATTAACGCAGTGGGGTTGGGTATTTTTCATATACTTAATAGCGGTGTAGTGTAGATATTGATATGTATCATTGTCTTCAGTATCGGCTCGAGAGAGCGCAAAAATACAGTTCCTAAGGAAAGATCAAAAAGTATTACTTACTGATAAAATAAGAGGCCTAAAAATTTTGTAGTCTCCAGATCATTTCAGCAAGACCTCTTAGTAGGATAAAATGATTTTACGCTCTACATTTCAAGTTCTAGATGCAGCAGCTATACGAAAATGCTATTGTTCGAAAGCTTAGCAAACCTGACATTTTTTTAATTTTGCCTACAATCTACGATGACCTGAAATAGCTACTGCTATCGTCCTGACATTGATACTTGCGTTTTCGCGTTGAAACTCAAAAACTGAAGTTGGATAGGTTCAAGAAAAAGTATTTGGCCTAAAAAAATCCATTCAAAGGGAGTATGCTTCACTATTATGGGAGCAAATAACTATCTAAATGTCTGGTATTCTTCATTGAAAATAATCTGAACAATTTTTATTTGAACTTTTTATGGACTTAGTTTGTAGCAATTGCTGCACAAGCCACTAGTTTATTATAATGCGAAAACTGGTCAAGCTTTGAAATAACAATTACACGCACGAAGATACCATTTAGTATTAAATATTTACATTACAATTCTGAATTACAAATTAATAGGATATTACACAATTTTAATTAAAAAATTATGTAGGCTTATCTATGAAAGAATATGAACTTTTTCGCCGATTGTTAAGTGTTACAAATTATGAATAAGGTGATGGCGCTAAGTGAAAGTATTTTAGAAATCTCGTTGGCTAAGTAAGAGATTATAGTGATTGAGATTATAGTACGTACAGATTTTTCCATTACTTTCTACTCTAAAGTTAGATGCGATTTTTTGGAGCTATGGTGAATTGGTAGCTCGGTGAATGGCAGACCCTAAGAATCTTCCTAATATTGTTTTTCTGTACTACAAATACTACTTGCTTCCGTTTCGAATCGATTCTGGTTCTCCAATATCAGATGTTAAATTAGTATCTTCTTGGCTAACTGTACGTTCCATATCTGTCTATTAATTACTTATTAGTTATTACATTATATCCTGTTACAGTCACTGTTCACACAGCTTAATTGAATATGGTAACGGTTCATGATGACCGGTGGTTATGGATTACTGCACAAAATAGCTTAGTAGTTAGTATGGGAACTCTGACTTTCCATAAATCTCATTTGATTATATTTATTATAAAACAAACACAGAGAGGAGTGAGAATTGTGACAAGGCTGCGAAAACAATGGGTGACAGAAAAAGCTCTCGCAACTTACTTTTTAATAAGGAGAAATGGGATAAGAAAAAGGTGAAGAAAGGTAATAAGAATAATCAATTTCAATTTCCTTATCTCAGTGAAGTTAAAAGAGAGGCATTCTTTTCCCGTTAATTAAAATACCTTCTAACTTGATTAGTTGCAGTTCATTATCGTCTGATATTTCCAAAGGGAACTGTCTTCTATGATTCAGGTTTAAAGAAGACACTAAAATACACTATTATTAGTATTATAATTATATTTATTACTCCACTTCCCTAGCTTTCCTTTTTGTATAATTCATCACCAACTCAGAGGACGTGGGTCCAGTTCCTAAAATTTACGCTGTAAGTTTTGCGTTAACAGTATTGCGTGGATTCTTACCTTATCTCATAATTGTCTTATGTCCTCTTAAGCCGTGGCTTGTCGCCAACTTGACTACACCAGTAGTGAGTCTCCTTTTTTTGGAACGATGAATTTTATTGTTTATGGTTATTATTATTATTATTATTATCATTATTATTATTACTCGGATAGGTTTAAAGTCTAACTATAGCCACAGAAAATTAATAAGAATAAAGAGATGAAACTACATTTAATTATAATGAGGATGTAATGAGTATGAAACGAGTCAAATTAAGGAAAGTATAAATAATAATAGGCTAATATTCTGTGGAAATGAAACCCTGAATAGAATGCAGGAAATTAAAGAATTTGGAAATAAATTGCAAAAATGCTTAACACTCAAGAAATATTATTCGATATCATCCGTGAAATCAATAGGTGAGAGTGAGAGACTGAAATTATCGCTGTGATGAAATTCCTTGGAGTTTCCCGGTACACCATCAATAAAAATCCGAACCTACTCCATGTCCCATGGCTGTCTTCAGCGCACATCATACAAGTATTAAGAATCTCACAACTATTAGGTCATCTCATAAGTAATGTCACTTTTAAAAGTTTATTGTTTTATAAGATTTTAATTATGTTTTTTTCTTTTTGTTAGTTTGGAAATGCAGTTTACAGGACATTATGGTTATTATTGCTTATTGTGAACATGTGACAGTCACCCATTCTTGATACAAATAATATAAAATGGAGGTGATGTTTAGAAGAAAGAGTCCTTCTAACGCACTACTGGAAACAAGAATATAAAGCTGCTGCAGTGGCTCGATGATTATGTGAAGTTGAGGGTGCGCATGTAGCACAACGACGGTTCCAGCTTTACAATAATGGAGGAGACAATAAAGTTTTCTGACATACTGGAAAATCTAAAGTAGGTATGGAATACTGAGAATACACGAAGAAAATCTAATAAACAAAAGTATTCATACGTTGTCTGAGGAGTTTGATGTTTCAGAAGATACAAAGACACTAGGAAAATCATACAGAATTTGTAGATGTATACCTCATGTATTGACACCTGAACAGGTTCAACGCTGAGTTTATATCTGCCGTCACTTTCTTGCTAATCACATTGGTGATAGAATTAAAAAGAGAATTGTTACATGTAATGAAAAATAAGAGTATTTTCACAATCCTGACAACTCACAACTGTAGCTCGATCCCCAACATAAAGCCAAATTTTTCGTTAAACAAAATTGGTTCGAATCCAAATTAATGTTATGTGCCTGGTGAAATTTTAATGGTGTTCCAAAGACGGGCAGTAGACTGAGATCTTTAATCTCAACAGCTGAAACGGGTTCATAAAGTTTAGAAAGAGAGAGAGAGAGAGTTATCCGGCATTAGTTAGATGAAATAGAATTTTGTTGGAACAGGACAATGCCACTCGAACAACCATGGAAACTTAACAACCACGGATATTTAACTGCTGCCTTCTTTCTTAATGACAAACTCTAGAGCAAAGTTAAAAATTAAAGGTGATAATTCATCTCTTTGCTTTAGCCCGCAGCGAATTGGAAAACATCCGACAGAAACTGATGTACATATTTAAATTATTATTATTATTATTATTATTATTATTATTATTATTATTATTATTATTATTATTGTATGGATTCGTAACAAGCTGTTTTTTACGGTGATGGGTTGTTAGCCCTTCGCCCAACCCCCAAGCTGGAGGACCATCTCTTATTGACGACTGCTTATTCAATTTATTCGCAGCTACCCTCCATATCTGGAGCCCGTCTCATCTATCCGCAACCTGAGGACGGATGGCGGGCTTATGTGACGGCGGCAATGAACCTGCGGGTTCCTTAAAAGCCATTTGTATGTAAGTATGATTATTATTATTATTATTATTATTATTATTATCATTATTATTATTATTATTTTAATTTCAGCCAGTGGAAAGCAACTGTATAACAATGGATTTAGTATTCATCTGTGTTGTCCCATTGTTTTGAGTGTCTTCCGGAAAATACTAAAAAGCTGTTGCTTAGAATTTTGCAAACTTAATTGCATTTTCGCAAAAACAAACTCAGTATTTGTCGTATTATGCGTACATAAATTTTCCACTAGTTCTTTAATACACTGCATTGCATCACATCCTTTTTTTACAAGTGACTTAGCCAGAATTAAGATTCTTCATAAATCCATTGATTTTATCCCCGGCTGTTTTTATGTCAACATCCTGGCCTTGCAAACTCGTATTATTCAAAGTGTTTTAAGTGTTCCAAAATATAAGTAAACTAGGCTACTGTACGAGTAAATTATGTTCATTTAATATTTTGTGTCATTGTTGTAGTATATTTTTCTGTTTTGGTCGTTTCTTGGGTGGTTTCCACCAATGTTGAGCGAAATTATCATTGTTTTCGATTTTGCAGGGATTTATATTCTTCGAATGTACCCCAAGTACCCTGACAGTTCGATAGTGGGTGGCAACCACTGCTCTAAACTATCTATTATCCCTCCTGAATCAGTCTGTATGGCAAAATAGCCTAAGCAGTTTTACACTTCTTAACGCGGAAAAGTCCTCACTACATTTACAATCAGATCTCATGATTAACTAGGGGAGGTGTGACTACATATATTCTTGTAACAAAAACAGTAGAGCAGGTATAGCGTGGCTAAGATTGGGGGCATGGAAGGGTAATAAAATTATCAACGAAGAAGGAGAGCGCCTTTGTCCACTGTGCAAAGAAAGGGACTCCTATAAACATATTTTATTAGTGTGTCGAATTGGAACATGTACGAAGAAAATACCTACCACCCTCGATGCTAAGTTAGAATAGGAGTTCGCTTGCATGTCTCGACCTCATGAGGAATAGAGAATGCGAACAAAAGACTGGATTGTTCCTCTTGAAGGCGAGACAGATTAGAACTTCAGCTGCGACACGAACTGACGAAGGGATAATGGTATCTACCCAACTAGAGACTTTTATGTCTGTTTTAGGTTAGGATATATTATATAATGTGTTTTGTTGTGTCATTTTCATTTTAATATGTGTGTTCTTTTAGAGAGTGGTTGAATATAATCATAGGTGAGGGGGTGAAACCTACAAAGTAGAACCTGTTATAGGTACAAAGCACGTACGGTCAGAAGACCCGTGCATTGGATTTTAGAGAAAATTATGATAATATAAAATCTGTATGTATAACATTACCGTACTCAATAAATCCATCTATCTACAATATACTACAG
The DNA here is from genome assembly GCF_040183065.1 of Periplaneta americana. Classification (NCBI taxonomy): domain Eukaryota; kingdom Metazoa; phylum Arthropoda; class Insecta; order Blattodea; family Blattidae; genus Periplaneta; species Periplaneta americana. The sequence continues at coordinate 119,416,169 of NC_091118.1, read as the reverse complement.
AGAAAATTACAACGCAAACTCATCCTTCATACTGGCAATTTCAAGGGAACGCTACCATTTTCCCACGGTCTCTTTATTGTCGCTCCTAATACAGACAATGGATGTGTAGAGAGGAATACTCACAAAAATGAAAAAGTCCATTAAATACATCACCAAGAGTGCAATAAAAGAAGCGAAGGATCGGGAGTGTAAGTGACCCGAGACGCAGACACCATCGGCAGAAACAAGACGTAAATACTCAATTCTGTTGTAACCGTATTATAAGAGAATAACCAGGGACTTAATGATTGTTTATTGTCAGCGACCTCTTAAATGTGACGTTTATGCGACTGATTTAAATGTACGGCACAGCCATTGAACGTACAGACACACAACGGCCTGTGATGCAGAGTTGAATTTCTACTTTTTGCTCTGATGTTAACTTCGCAAAATTGTTCTCGCAACATCGGCTCATAATCAAATTCACAAATAATTGACTTCAATTTATTTTTGTATAGCACACATGCCTATTCATCTGCCGCTCTTACTAAGAAATGAAGGTAAACAAAAGCACTTGGTAGCTAATGTATTCCTCCGCAAGACGCCGCTTTTATTAGCCATTACATTGAAGAGCTATCGGCATTAGCATTATTAAGAAAGCTATTGTGTACTTTCCTGCGTACTGCATATTTTACAAATTGTCACACTTGTGACGGACAGGGTTTTTCCTAAATCACTTGGCATGTTTAATTTTACTCTTTCTTGGAACTCTTTTAAAACCTTAAAAATTACTGAAAACATAAAAGACTGATTTTAACTATGAGTCGAGTACCATTAAATAACTAAAAAAAAAATATATATATATATATGTATTATTATTGGAAATATTTTACGTTTCTCCTAGTGGTATTACTTCTTCGAAATGAATGGAAAATTTCGTACCTGTCACTTTTGTTTACCTGCATTTCTCAGCAAAAGAATAGACGCTGACTCAAACAAAGAAGAGTTCTTTTCAACTGCTTATTTAGGCCTACTGGTGATCAAGTTCTGTTTGCAAAAATGGAGAATGATTTACAATCAACAATACACGACAAAATATAATGACTGAAAAGTGCAATAGGTGAACCACCTTAACGAGAATTAAAGCGATACAATGTTTCAGAAAAAGTTTTATGAGTGTATTATATAACTGTAACTTCGACAGCCAATGGAAAATTTCGTGCTTGTCAGTTTTATTTACCTGCATTTCTCAGCAACAGAATAGACGCGTACTCAAACAAAGAAGAATATTTTTAAACTGCATATTTACTGGTCATCAAATATATAGGCTTAACTCATTTGTTTATAATTTCAAAGGCATTTGTTTATCATTTTGTAAGTGATCACGCCACGGTTCTTTGCGTTACAATGCGCCTATACCTTATTTTTCTTTCGCTGTTGGCATGGTAATAACACTACGTTAATAAAATTACATTGATTAAAGGTGGCACTAACAATCAATAGATTAATATTATAAAAAATCGGGTAAATAATTTTAATAAGGCAAATTTGTATGGTATGTGTATTTATTTAAAACTTGATTGTCAATTATATCCCGTAGGATACAGCAGTTTAATTTATATTTTGCACACATAAAAAGAAGGTTTGCATATTACTATCATATATTAATGGAACGAAAATGTGGATGTAACGAACTAAAAAAACAAGCAAACCATATAGAAATAGCAAATGTCTGTGCTTTCAACGCCAAACATGATATTGGAACCATATCTGATACGACAAAGTTGTGTAGATGGAGGAATTGTCCTGTTGAAAAAAATATAATTCTATCAGGTTGCAACATGCGTATGCTAGGTAGCATACCGTATTTTCCAGTATGTGGATATATTGCTAGAAAGTCAAATTCTCTTCAATTTTACACAGAGTTCCTCCTCACAGCCTGGAAATCCATCCCCTAACAGCGACAGAAATGCGTCCACTGCGTTGTGTTGATGTTACATATTCTGGCTGGAACCTTGTGGATCCAATAGGACGAAATACTGGATAGGCCTATGACTGGTGTTAGAGAAAATCTTTTAATCTGAAAATATTACATTTTTCCATGAATATTCATAATATACTTGTCAATATATTTACGATCCAACATGGTATTTATACGTTCCGGGAAGATGAAAAATTTTCCTGGAATATTAGCCTATATAATACTCAGGAAAAATAAAGGATATGTTTTAAACATTTCGGTGCAACATAGACTCGATATTTTATTTCTGTCAGTTATATATACCGTTATTTCTCTAAAAGGTTGTCTTTGGTTCGATTAACTGCAACTCAGAGTTGTGGAGTGGAGTGGAGTATGTAGACATATTGCCAACATAATATCTCACGAAGTTCACTTCCACATTGTTTCATAAGACAAAAGTTTTGCGAGCCAGTGTACAACATGAACCTGAGCTCCATTCCCATCTCGACATCTTCCCAAAACGTGGGAGCTATGAGCGACAAACAAGAGAGATTCCATCAGTATATTAAGAAAATTGACCAGTGGTATCAAGGAAGGTGTGATCCTCACATGATAGGCGACTACTGCTGGTTTCTGGTTAGAGAAAGTGGCACTGTCCACAAGAGGAAAAAGTAACTTTAAGTGTTCCAATTTATACTAGATAAAAAAGTAATATACGTTGTATACTTCAGTTTACTGAAAAAGAAAAGGCTTATAAAGGTGTTTCCTCTGAAAATACTTTACTTTTTAGTCACAATTTAAAATAATTTTTAAAATTAAATTAAGGTTTAATAAGTTATTTAAGAAAACTAGCGATTTTCAGTACATAAAATGACAATGTATGGCCTCTTTTCTAACATCAGCATACATTCATAGTTCTCTGTTTTTTCTGTAAAATTCATGTATTATCTTACCCATTTTTTCTTAGAAAAACAATTACATTTAAGTTAATATCAATATTACATGTAAAATAATGCGAAATTGTATGTTTTCGGCGAAATCTACTACACCTCTGTAACACAAAAACGATAGGTCTTACGACGTTTTCACTATCATTTTTGTGCTCAGGAGAGTCGATTTAGTAGAAGTGATTTGATTTTGTCCATGTCACAGACAAAAGGTTGAAATTTGTCGACTAGTGTAATTTTCCATGAATTACTGCGACTTATGAGTACTATCACATGCTTTTTTGAAGCAAAAAAAATAATTATTATTCAGACTGGATCTGCGTCTTTATTGTAGAATTAGTTTCAGAATAAAATTGAACTCATAATAGAAATGGACACTTGAAAGAACACACAACGTCAGACAATTGAAATGGCTGTATTACAATTTCGAGGGAAATTTTGTAAAATCAGAAAAAATAGAAATATACTAAGTTAAAATTATTATTTTTTGGTCCTATAGAATATATCTGTTACGGTAACAGTGCATATTACTGTACAGATTACTGTGCATATTACTGTGGAATCCCGGTCACCAAATCACTTAAATGAGTGCGCTCCTTGTATAATGGCAGTTGACTTAATATAAAATGTCAGCATACATGCCCAACTTGGAGTCAGGCCACAAAGGGGAAAACCACTGGAGGAGAGGGGTCCAATCTGAGCTTTGTCGTAGCTCAATAGTGAGAGCGCTTGGTACGTAGAACCAGAGACCCGGGTTCGATCCCAGGCGCTGGAGCGAATCAATATATATATAAGCTGGTATTTAATGTAGGTTTCTAACTATCTGTCTGAGGCCTGCTGTAACGTCGCAGTTAAGGTGTAGCCACAGTCTAGTGTATATAGTCACGAAGCTTGAGTTGTGAGGGTGCTAGGAACAATAGAGTGTGCCGATACTATTTCGCATTGTCTGTAATGAGGCGATATTAATGATCCTAGTGATTAGCAATTATCTATGGATGCATATTTACTACGTATTGAGCTTCGTGACTATATACTAGACTATGATGTAACGCTGAAAGGAGTAAGGTTGCAGGTTCGATTCCCGATAGAGTTACCGATTTTATTTTTGACCTAATCTTCCAGTTTACTCAGTCTGTAACAGAAATGAGTACCAAATTTAGACAGAAAGAGGAAACAATTCAAAATAAATTAAAAGTTCATTTATCAGAATCGACCCACAGGACTAAGATGAAAGGAGAAATGGGGTGTTGGAGATAACGGTTTATCGAAGTTTCTAGCTATTATGATGCTTATTATTATTGTGGCTGTGGTCTGTTGTAATGTCAATTCTAAGCCGTAAGATCATTACCGTTTGTTCGTAGTAACACTGGAAATATCTCGGAAACTGTGCTCATAGTAAATGCCTACGTGGGACATAGCATGCTTACTATAATCCATTGACGTAATTAACTTCCACTTCGCTTACCCCTGGGGGAGGGAAAGAGAAAAGGGAAGACGAGCTTTCGGGCTGGCCGAGCATGTAATCAAGGGTCGCGTTTTCTCGTTAGTTCGGCGTATCCGCGTGTGACGCACCCTAGAACACGTGCATGTTAGGTGAGTAATGGCCGAAATGCATGGTGTAAATGTAATTTAAGATCTGAAACCTACAAAATTGTCAAAGTATGATCATTAGTCGTTTCCATTAATGGAGTGTTATCAAATGGAACAATAATTATTATTGTCATCCATATTGAACTGAGAGTGAAGATTGTAACATGTTAAGCAACAGTAATAACCATATTGGAGAATGCTCGCAATGTTAGTATGTTAGAGAATACTAACGATAATATTTGAAATAGAGGCTGTTTGGGTAATACTCCCGGAAATTGGGAAATGATAGACAATGAGATAAACAAAAAATGTTTTATATAGACACACAGTAGAACCCCGATTATCTGTCATCCTATCAACCGATTGGTGGATTATCCGACCGTCTTTCACTCTTCTTCTTTTTTTTTTTTTTTTTTTTTTTTTTTTTTTTTTTTTTTTTTTTTTTTCTCCAGGAAAATATATGAAGTACTGTACATCATATAAGTACGATTTTTTTTTCCTACATACACTTCTTTCTATCCCTCATCATAGAACGTCTTTATACTCATCTTCCTATACTGTAGAAATACCTCACCTCTGGAATTCGTTACCTAATGACGTCAGGGACTACCGGACTTTATCACAATTCAAAATTAAATTGGAAAATTTTGTCTTAGTTAATGTTTTTAGGTATTGCTAGTAGTATTGATTTGTGTTTTTTTCCTTTTTATTTTTTAATCTAGGTTAAAATTGCAAGTTTCTTGTTTTTGTTAGTTAATTAGTTAAGATACAATTAATTATGATACTTAATCACTCATTTAAAATTTGTGTGACTGCAACTGTGTATATTTTTGTGTGGCTTTACTTTGTTTACAGTTTTTTTCCTCTCTCTCTTTATTTATTGTGTAGCTTTACTTTGTATATAGTGTATTTTTTCTGTTTATTTCTATTATTGTATTTGTATTCCTGGTGTTGTGGAAGAGAAGGCCTGATGGCCTTAACTACGCCAGAATAAATAAATAAATAAATAAATAAATAAATAAATAAATAAATAAATAATAAATTTTTACAAACCTTTACCCTTACACTGTATGGTCTACTTCGAGTGGCCGTACGGCCTAACTTCTATGAAAAATAACTTCCACAGGTGTCGAAAGAAAACGTATTGTGCTACGGAAAAAAGGGCAAGTAATTGAGTGGTTTGGGAAAAGAAACTGTGGTTCATCTCTATCAGAATACGAGATTGAAATTACAACTGTGAGCGATTTGATTAAGAGAAAACAAGCACAAAGTGTATAAATTATGTAAATCTATAGCATGATACCTATACTGTTCCTGTCTTTTCACATACAGCCGTCATAAGGGGTTTCCATTGCCATTAAAAACCCGTCGTTGAAAACCAGACTTAAATAAGTCAACTTCTGCTCGAGTACCCAGTACATTGTAATCTACAAAAGAATTACAATTAAATGCAATTTCATAATAAAATTTCAACTAATAATCCAATAATAAATATAATTAATGTTATCCATCTCCACCAAAAAGATAAACTGCACCTTAAACAAAAGACTACGGAGGAAATTACGAAACTGTACTTCTAATTATTATTATTATCTTCTTAATTTATGAAAACCTTTTATGGTAGAGATTATCCGATTTTTTTCGATTAACTTTTCATTTCGACCCCTACTATATATATATATATATATATATATATATATATATATATATAATAAAGCGTCGTAAAATAACCTACTAAAATATATGTACATATATATTCGCAATTTTTAGGACAACACCTTTAAATATAAAAAACATATAAATATTGTTTATGTTTAATTCCAATTGAAGAGCACAGGAAAAAAACGTGCTTTGTCCACTTTTTTTCAAAAATAAGTTATGCATGCTATGAGATGCAGGATTCCGTGTAGTTTAAAGTTATTAATCGACCAATGTGATAATGTGAATAGTCGAAGTGCTACAAGAGATTTTAGATTTGGCGTACAGGGAAAGTACGTGCTAAGTCCTCTCACTACAGGGAAATAATGTGCTCTCTCCACTGTTTCTGTGATTTAATTTTTAGTTTCCTTACGGATTGGCATGCATGTTATAGCAGGAAGAAGGGAATTGGAGTAAAAATAATATTCCATTGTTTTTCATTATTGTTATAATGAGAAAATACGTTCTTGCTGCATAAACTTTATGTACAAGTATAAATCTTTTTAGTTTGAGAAATTCAGTTTTGAAGTATAAGTGTTGTAAATTTGTCACTTAAATTTTAATATTATTATTAAATAATATTTATATTATTGAATGTTGAGTACTTCATCTGAGGATGGAACTCAGAGACCTTCGACTTCTAACAGTGTTAAGAAAAAGAAAGTACGAGGGAGAATGACTGCAGTCATGAAGAAATTAAGGGTTCAATCACATGAAGTAGGAGAAGACTGCAACTGTTAGTTAAAGTGTTTCGAGGAAGTAAGTGCTGAAGAAAGATCAAGTATTATAAGGCAATTTAATGATTTAGAAGACTGGAATCAACAATCATTACATATAACTGGGCTCATTACAATAATTCCAGTTTATCGAAAGGGATCAGTCATTACAGCAATGGAAGGACCAATAAATTGTATCTCCCAGAAGAACTATCAGTGAAAAAGAAGTATGAAATGTTCAAGAAAAAATACCAAAATTTAATAATTTAATATGAAACATACAGAATAATGTTCAACACCAAATTCAATATAGCATTTGGATATCCTAGGAGTGATACATGCATGTGATAAGTACACAGCTGAGATGGAAGTGCTGAATGCAAGACTGGCTGAAAATAATTTAGATGGCAACATGAAGAAACAAGTTTTGGAATAAATTAATAAGCTCACCAGTAACAACAAGGTCCATAAACTCAAAGTTGAAATATTTTATACCAGAAAGAGGAATGCTCGTTTAAGAAGTCGGAAGTTTGAAGAAACAGAAGCAATTTTCATGGACTACGAAAAAATGTATGCTTACCGTACATTAGTATCAATGATGTCTATTAGTATTACAGAAGGCAATTATCTGTTTACTCTTTCAATATTCATCAAATTTCAGATTAAACTTCAGTGTTTTGTAGCTGTACTGAAGATAATGGTAGAAAAGGAACTAATGAAGTCGTATCCTTTTTAAATCACTTTGTGACAGGAATAATGGACAACAAAGCGGATATCTTGAAAATTTTTCTGATTCATGTTCAGGCCAGAGCAAGAATTATATTGTTCTGAAGTATCTTAATTATCTTGTGAACGAATTTAAACTTATGAACAGAATGAAACATTCGTTTATGGAATGTAATAAAATATAGGACTATCTAATACAAAAGCAGTAACAGAACTTTCAATGGGTTGGGTGCGGATCATGGTACAAGCTCGAAGTAAACCTACGCCTTTTGATGTTGTGGTGTTCAATCAAGAAATGATGGGAAGTTGGGAATCATTTCTGCAGAAGAAATATTTGAGGAAATACTCATTTCTTACAAGGCCCATCAGAGGGGTAATCATCACAAAAGAACACCCTCACCTCATTCAACATCGTGATATGTGTAATGGAACTAGGATTTCATCGGTGGTGAGAGCTTCACTGCGATTTCGAGAGCAGCAATCTGAAGAATACCCATATCCTGCTTACAGAGGCAAAACACAAATTATTTTGAATAATTTATTTTATATCTGCTAATAATTTAAATATCGGTAACATTATTTCTAACAAAGAAACTTCTCTGGTAATATCGAAGGAAAAGTATTAGGACCTCCAGATTTTGAAGGAATTTCGTGGACACGAAGATAGAATGTTTTACACAAACCTTCCACAATAGACTGGGCTGTGCATTTTGGGACAAAAGTGATTTTTATTGTTATTAGGTCCTGTGCAGTTTGGAACAAAAGTGATTATAGTTATTATTATTATTATTATTATTATTATTATTATTATTATTATTAATATTATTATTAGACTCTGTGCATTTTGAGTCAAAAGTGAGCATTATTATTATTATTATTATTATTATTATTATTATTATTATTATTATTATGTCCTGTGCATTTTGGGACAAAATTGCACAAAAGTGATCTTTATTATTATTATTATTATTATTATTATTATTATTATTATTATTATTATTATTATTATTATTATTAATATTATTATTAGACTCTGTGCATTTTGAGTCAAAAGTGAGCATTATTATTATTATTATTATTATTATTATTATTATTATTATTATTATTATTATGTCCTGTGCATTTTGGGACAAAATTGCACAAAAGTGATCTTTATTATTATTATTATTATTATTATTATTATTATTATTGTTATTATTATTAGGCTTTGTGCATTTTGGGACAAAAGTGATTTTTATTATTATTAGTTCATGTGTATTTTGAGCCAAAAGTGATCTTTATATTATTATTGTTATTATTATTATTATTATTATTATTATTATTATTATTATTATTATTATTATTATTATTATTATTATTATTATTATTATTAGGCTTTGTGCATTTTGGGACAAAAGTGATTTTTATTATTATTAGTTCATGTGTATTTTGAGCCAAAAGTGATCTTTGTTATTATTATACCTTGTGTGTTTTGGGACAGAATTGATCTTGTTTTATTCTTATGAGGCCCTGCGCATTTTGTGACAAAAGTGATCATTATTATTATTATTATTATTATTATTATTATTATTATTATTAGGCTTTGTGCATTATGGGACAAAAGTGATTTTTTATTATTATTAGTTCATGTGAATTTTGAGCCAAAAGTGATCTTTATTATTATTATACCTTGTGTGTTTTGGGACAGAATTGATCTTGTTTTATTCTTATGAGGCCCTGCGCATTTTGTGACAAAAGTGATCTTTATTATTATTATTATTATTATTATTATTATTATTATTATTATTGTTATTATTATTAGGCTTTGTGCATTTTGGGACAAAAGTGATTTTTATTATTATTAGTTCATGTGTATTTTGAGCCAAAAGTGAACTTTATTATTATACCTTGTGTGTTTTGGGACAGAATTCATCTTGTTTTATTCTTATGAGGGCCTGCGCATTTTGTGACAAAAGTGATCATTATTATTATTATTATTATTATTATTATTATTATTATTATTATTATTATGCCCCACTCCACTTCATTACAGGAAAAGTTAAAAAAGGAAAGAGAAAATGTTTAACGTTATGTTATCATTTAAAGGTTCGTCAATCCCTTGATTTTGAAATTCTGAATTCAAAATTTCTATACACACAATACGCACAAACACACATACAAACACGTTTCCGGAAGAAAACAGCTTTACTTGTAATATTTAATCTAAAATTAATTCCTCCGTACATAAGAAGCACGTTTTTTCCCTGTAACTTATGACATTACTTTACGTAAATGTTAATAAAACTACAATTTTCAAAAATAAGGATGCAAACTTAAATTCAAATTCATTCAGATAACCTGTTCTTTCATACTGACTTAAGTGTTCATTAATATCTCCGTTAGTATCCATGGAATTTGGTTTCAAACTTTGAAATTGCTCTCCTGAAAAATTTGATAAAGTGGACAAAGCACGTTCTTTTCCTGTGCTCTTCAATTGTTTCTGTTCAAAGTCTTAGCAATGCTTCTGAAACTGAGAAATGTAACGCAAAGCTTACATTTTTATGGTTTCAATGACATATTTCAGTTTTTTCTTTATTTTTTATTTTCATAAAATAGGCTTATGCCCTTCCTTCTTCTTACTTTTCATATATGTATATGCATATATTTATTTTCCGTACAAGTGGATCGGAATTTGAATATTTTCCGGTCGGAGGGAGGATCTCCACCTTTCTGTGGCCTACATTAATTCTGTTCTATAAATTAAAAATATAATTGTAATTTTTGTCGCCAAGCTACAAGTGCAGTTCACTATAATATTTCAACATGTTGGAAATCATATTCCCCAGCTGCCAAGGGTGTAAAACACCGTTCGCACCCAGTCCACTTTCAACCCTAAACAATGGTACTGCACTATTGACCACTCCAGTACATCCTTTATGAAATACTGGAGGACATTCTGGAGATCGTCTTTTATCGAGCTAGAGCTGCAGGAATTGTGTTCCTTAAATAGGTGTGTGTGAGGTCCGAAGACACGCTATTGAAAGGAACGTCATACAAGCCTCCACAATCATCCCCAGGCTCTTCAAGACAGAGAGACTCTTCTCGCGAAATTCAACAACACGTGCTCCTGACGGGAAAAAATGCAGTTCTCCTGACAGAAGAGAGGAATTGATTTTACTAGATTCTCTGCTGTATGTGCTTGTCTCTTTGACGCCCACACACTACACGAGATTGTGTGGTCACAAGAAATTTAAACATAAAATAAAAACTGCACTTATTTTATTACATTTTACAGTAGTATGTTTTAATTCTAGTTTTGAGGATATTTATTAGAAGCAAAGATCTAAAAAAAAATCACAAATTTTGGAAGTAGATGGAAGCTATGACGGATTATCTAACGAGTTTTGATATGAGATTTTCAGTGTTAGTCAAGTATAGCGATAGGAGTGCTTCAATATTTGCATCTACATTCAGATTATAGTGATCCCTGTAAATGTAAAGCAAACATATTTCTGAAATAAAGTCAGCAAGAACTTTATGAACCATTTATGTATCCACTTAACATAAAAAATACTTTTACTAAAGATGTTATTAATTGGCCAACATAATAATATCTGTTATAATGACATTAATATCTGAGGAGAAAAATTCGCTCCGGCGCCGGGGATCGAATCCTAGCTAGCAGTGCATAACTCTGTACAGATTGCTGTGCACTTTACTGCGGAATCCCGGCCATTAGTTACTGAGATGAGTGCGCTCCTTGTATAATGGCAGTTGAATTTGAATATAAACGTCAACGCATATGCTCAACTTGGAGTCAGGCCACAAATAAGGGAAACACTGTAGGGGAAGACTTCGATCCGGTGCTGTGGATTGAATTCGGCGTAGTTCAGTGATCAGAGCGCTTGGTACGTAGAACCAAGGACTCAGGTTCGATCCTCGGCGCCGGAGTGAATTTTTCTCCTCAAATATTAATAAAAAATACTACTTAATTTTTTCAATGTATATACTAGGAAAAACTTACACGTTTGCATAACAAAGAATTTTGCACACAAGCTGTCATTATATATTTATAAATTATGATAAATTATAATTTTATATATTTATTTACACAGATGCATAATATATCTTCCTATGCCCAGTATTAACAAATAATATCTTCTTGTATGCCCCTTCTTCGCATGATTTCCACAATTCCTTCCATCCATGTCTTTCTTGGTCTCCATCCCTTTTTTCTCTCCTTGGTGCCCATTCTAATCTTCTTGCAAGCCTATCTTCAGCTATTGTTCTCACATGCTCATACCAGTGTAGTTTATGATCCAGTCCACACCTGTGGAGTAACGGTCAGCGCGTTTGGCCGCGAAACTAGGTGGCCCGGGTTCGATTCCCGGTCGGGGCAAGTTACCTGGTTGAGGTTTTTTCCGGGGTTTTCCCTCAATCCAATATGAGCAAATGCTGGGTAATTTTCGGTGCTGGACCCCGGACTCATTTCACCGGCATTATCACCTTCATCTCATTTAGACGCTAAATAACCTGAGCTGTTGATAAAGCGTCGTAAAATAACCTACTAAAATAAAAAAAAAAATTTATGATCCATAAATTATAATACGGTATAGCAATGTTACAGTCTTTTCGTTATTTCATTCCTTAATTTCTAAATTTTCTATTTGGGAACATCTTAGTAATCGCCTGAGGAATTTAATTTCAATAGATTGTAATTCTGAATCAGAATTGTCATCTTACAATTTTTAGCACTCTATGGGCCGATTGTATAAACCATTTAATCTTAGATCAGAGGTTAAATTGATCCTCGTTATAGCTGAACTTGGAATTTTGTGTTGTATAAAGTCTAATCTGAGATTAATTTGTCTTAAACTAAAGTCAACTTTGACTGAAGAAATTTTTCCTATTAAGTTAGATGATCCAAGTTCAGTTAATTTTTTTTCTGTTTGAAGTATACGAGTAGCAGATTGTGCAAAAAAATAAACATTATTATTATTAATGTATATGGTAGTTACATTTATATATATATTTTTTTTCAATTTCTTGCCTTAATATACAAACATTCTTATATTTTATAAGGCTTTATCGTGTTCAGCAGTATCAAATAACATAACCTATAATTATATTATGTTTATAACAATCATTAATTATTCATGGATATGATAGGTACATTCATGAATTTTCAATTAACTGTATTACTAAACGAAAACTGTCGTTTTATAAAGCTTTATTATATTTAGCAGTATCAAACACCATAACAAGATAAAAATTGTCCGCCATTATTTACAACGCACAACACAAACCAGTGTCTCCAATAGAGTGTGCGGAAAGTCGCCAAAAAGTAGTTGGAAAGTCGCTAGATTTCTTATTATCAACAAAGAAAGATTAAATTTTGTCACTATGGGGTGCTAAAAAGGTCGCTAAATCCCTATTTAAGCAATATAAAAGTTAAAAGAAATTGTCGTCGAAAAAGAGTTAGAGTCGCTAAATTGGCTACACTGAACAAACCTGTACAACATGGCCTGCGCATCACATACTTCACCTGTTTATGCGATGTTGCCAAGTCCTTTTCACGTGAACTTAGATTGCATTTGAACCAAAGTAATTTGATCGTAGAAAAGTTTTATACAATAGAAGAAGTGTCTGAACTCTGTTCACTTTCCGATTTTCGATCAAAGTTGATCTTTAGTCAGTGAGTTTTATACAATTGGGCCTATGACAGGTAACACAGTGCCCGAACCAGAACTCGTTTGTTTTACTGAAGAGCACGTTTCTATCTGGATGCTTTCGTCGACTAACAGAATTTTCTTCCGATCACATCTTGCTGATCGTCTGAGGAAATCCATTTCAGTAGATTGAATGTAATTTTGAATTTGTTACTTCCCTCTTCTGCAAGTTTTAGCATTATGGTAGATTACACATTTCTTGAACTAGTACTCATTTCCTTTACTGACGAAGCACATTTCTTTCTGGATGGCTTTGTCAATAAACAAAACTGGCACATATAGAGCAACAAACATTAACACATTACTAAGCCATATCATCTTCACCAAAATGTTGTTTGGTCCGCTCCTCCGAATCTTAGTGTTTATGGGCCTTATTTCAATGATGGAAATGTCAATTACCAGCGTAATCTGGCAATACTTCAAGACGAGTTTACCCTTTTTCTGTATGTCTTTGATGAGTAATGCAGCACCACTTATTCACATATATACCTCATATATATGCTGTCTTCTGTGTACTGAATGAGCATTTTGGTAAAAGTAGGCCTATACTTGCTTTACACTATGCCCGTTCATTTGGAGGTGGAGTGGACTGGCCAGCAATGTTCCCGGATCTCAATCCTTGTGACTACTGTCTGTGTGTATATCTTAAAGGTCTCCATCTGCATTGGGATCTATCAGAAACAATCGATAATCTCAAGCGTGCTAGTCACGAATAAAGTTATACAAACAATTTCAACAGAACTTCTTCAAAGAGTGACCTCCAAATTACCGATGTGACTACGTCATTTTCAGTGAGTAGCAGGGAGACATATTGTAATTATATCTGTAAATCTTTTTCTTTCTGTACAATCACGCATAAAGTTTTGGTACATATTTTCTGGAGTACCCTATGACAATTGCTTTGCATTTGTCAGTTTAATTATTTCTATTATTTATATTGTATGTGTTACACTAATTTTATGTTGTTTATAGTAATTCGACATGCTATATCCAATTGAGAACCTAACATTCTAAATGTGCTAAGTGCTAAAAACAACTTTCTGAGATACTGCTGAAAAACACACTACGCAATGCATGTTGAAATTCCTACAACCCTGTTTTTGGAGCACGTATGAGTCACTTATAGTTGATGGATGTTCCTCCCTTAGATCGAATAAAATGAAATTTGAAAAATTGACACTTAGTGCATTTAGAATTTCCTTCATTATGCACCCGCATAATGGAAGACCTAACATTCTAAATGTGTTAATTGCTAGTATTTTTTTTGTTCAAACTTAATTTTATTCAATCTAAGGGAGGAGCATTCATATGAGAATAATACTAAATTGTCTTTGTCGTACTTAATTGTAAATGACTCATTCGTACAGCAAAAGACGGTGTTGTAGGTATCTCAACATGTATTTTGCTGTGTTATTTCATCAATATTTCAGAAAGTTGATTTTGGCACTTAGCACATTTATATTGTTAGGTCCTCAATTATATTAAATATCGATTTTTAAGCTTTTTAGTATTTAAGAATGAATGAATGAATTAATTAATTAATGAGTTGGAGGAAAAACATTTAAAAGGTTCGTGAAAATGAGTCCTTGTAAGGGAAGTTGGAACTGAAAGAGTGTATGTAAGCACCTAGCATGTTGGTCACATTTCTCACTCAGGTTTTCACCGTTTCATATGAAGTAACCTTAGAGAATTTTGAAGGGTAAAACAGAAACTGGACGTAACCTAAGAGCTACCACATAAGGAAGGGGACAAAGCATGACAATAGAAACAGGGTAGGATCGCCGAAGATGTTAAAGTCTGGGCAGCGAGTGGAGAGAAGAAGCGCAGCAGTCCTCGTAAGGGAATAGGTCGGAGCTTTGGAAACGTCTACTGTATGTTTCCCTCTTGGTTTGCATAGACCCTCCTGTCCTGCGATACAATCTAGTCATTTCTTGCCCACAAAATTCGTCGTCGATCTCTATCGAAGAGATTACATGCGGCGGTGATTCTTTCTCTGAAATGTTGACCTGTACAGAAATAAAGAACTTTAATTAGTTAGTAATAATATACATCATATCCATTATTCCTGCACTCGAAGGAGGGTTCTGGTGTGATCCCAAATGTTTCCTTCTTTCGTCACATTGAGCTGTTTTTAAGTTGTATTTATTTTGAGGTTGCTCTCGTAAGTTCACGAGTTTGCCCAACTCTATCTCGTAAATCACATTTGCTGGAATCGCGAGATCTTTCCTAGATCTTTTCCTGCATATATCTTTCAGTTTTCCATTTGAACTTCCCCTTCATTTGGTACACACTCATGTTCTATTTCTTCAATTAGTTCATAGTCCTCCATTGTTTTTATAGCAAATTTAAATTTATATCGGCGCTCCTTAACACACGTCATATTCACATATTTCTTCCTACTGCGACGCAAGCTATATCGGTAACCATTTTGCGTTACAGCAGGCTTCCTCTTACACTTTAATTACCTTCATCACTTCACTGAACAACAACTCTGCAGCAAGTTAAAAAGTGTTACTTTCAAAACAAAATTAAGTACAATCACAATGACAAGTGACATTTAATTGGACGACTTCACTCTGCAAGAACTTAACAGATGTCCACCGTTATGGAATAACGGTTTGCATGTCTGGCCGTGAAACGAGTGGGCCCGGTTCAAATCCCGGTTGGGACGATTTACCTGGTTGAGTTTATTTCCGGGGTTCTCCCTCAACTCAATAAGAAAAAATTCTGAGCAACTTTCAACGCTGGACCCTGGACTCATTTGGCTGACATTATCACCTACTTTTCATTCAGGCGCAAGATAACAATCGCTGTTGATAAAGCGTCGTAAAATAAACAAATTAAAATATTTAACAAGGAGATTCCTTATGTACGCTCAACCTATAAAAATTGTTTAGTGTTCGTTTATCCCGTCCCATGTTCGCTCTCTCCAGGACACGAGAACGACTGTATGAAAGATATCCACAACGTGTATTTTAATGAAATTATCGTAATCGAATTATTAAATTTAAGGGCTTGGTGATAGAGGGAGGTAATTCCAAAATTGACAAAATCTCATTTCTTCTGTCTACTTGCAGGAAAACATTATTGGCATGTTTGGTACAGGGACATCACTTTATTTTTCCTTGCATTTTTATTGTACATACGTTTCTGAATGCACTTGATTCCCACCCCTTTCACTAATGTTCTTGCTCCCGTCAGCCACACAAACTTACGGCCGCTGTTGAATTCGAAGTCTGCTAGCAGTGAAATAAACAGTACAGAGTATAAGTGTGTTTCAGAAATATGGTTGCGTTTCCTATAGAAGAAAGAGCCTATATTATTGAAACTTATTTCCAGGACAGGTATTTATTGGAGATTAATTTTATCATTTGTGCTTTTTAATATTGGTGTTGGAGGAGATTGTTGGAGATTGATATGAACTCTTGGCGGATATTAATGGAAATTCTGGAAAATACAATTATTTTGAAATTGGAGTATTAACTCAGTATGAATATTACTTTCCAAATAATTAACACTAAAGTTTCGTTGGATTCTGGTAAAGGTGCGGTATGGCCAATAGACAATATTTGTTGGATTGAAACTGTATTTAACACACATTCATTAAAACGGAAAAAAAAAACATGCAGCCCTCAAATAAACACTTTCAAATTATTAGTGAAATGTTGAATTCTTCATTTTTTTAGTTCACTAATGTAATCAGAACACCTGGAAAACCATGTAATGTAGCCTACTTGAATGTATAATAAATTCAAATGAAAGAAAAATCCGAAAAAAATTCAGAATATGAAATTCTGTTATAAAACGACGTAATAATAATAATTCGCGAATGTGTTCATATTTCGCTATTAGAACTCTATTTCGCGATTTGTCGCGATTGCTTTATCCGCATATTATTAAACAGAATCACTTAATTCGTAAAGATTAGTAAAAATCTATTGTATGTCTATTACGTCGTGATTATTGCGGTTTCCATAAATACCCGCCCCTGCTTAATTCGCACAGTTACGGTATGTATAATGACTGAATAACTTTATCTGTGTGGACTGAGCAGAAGTGAAGATTAGAGTTACCGAAAGTACGATAATATGCTGAATAAAGTCTCCATTATATAATGAATAAAACCGCCTGAAGAGTTGAGTTTGTGAAAAAAAAAACTGTTACTACTCTACTGTATTTTGATAAAATACCGTAAAAGTAGGCCCTAATAAACAAACTGAAAATCGTAATATCTTATTTCCCTGTAACATAAATGGATACACTACTTTTCTCTCCTCCTATAGCTAGTAAAATGATTTGTTTACATACTGCACTAGTAACACCAAACTCCTGTAATGGAAGGGGGTAACAGTGTTTCCAAATACAGCCAGGTTAATGTTAAAAATGTTGGTAAAATAAAGTGATGTCCCTGTACAAGAACGAGGTAGATCCGTTGGACATTGAGCGTGTTACAAGAGATTGAAACTTATCTGTGTATGTCTTTGGCTCAAGAGGGAGGCACTTAATTGTCTCACTGAGAAATGTGGTAAAATGGAGTCCCCCCCCCTCTTACACCAGACCCTTTACTTCTCACACTATCTTTTCTTTATGTTTTATATAATTCGAAAGTAACAAGTAAATTAATTAAATTAAATAACATGTTACATTACACTAACTTCTCTTTTCAATATGGCAAGACAATTTTCTGTCAAGTCGGAGAAGATATTTTATTACATAACACTGAACTAAACGATTCATGTGCTGTAAATCTATGCTCTCCACGCTTATTCGTTAGTTGTATATGATGCTTAATGAGGCATATAATGAGAAAAGGAAGGTCAATTAATCTCTCTGAATTGTACAATTATTAGACACTACAGTCCCTATATCTATCACAATAAAATTATGGCTTGTTTCTGGCTTTAAAATAATTATGTGATTATATATAAACATGCGACTTAGTTTTGAGCCCAGCACTATAAAATGTTGCCTTATCTAAGACTGCAAGTGTATACAGAACACGCGAAATCCACATTTATACTCCATTAGTTGTGAAAAATCTCGCGATAAATTGTGTGACAAGCTAATTTTAAAATGACACAGCAAGGTTTATATTTGCTAACCCGGTTGAAAACTGGTCATTCCAACCAAAGTAATATGTTTTGAAAATAGACACTCCTAAAATACCAACAATAAATTTTATACGGCTTACGTGAGGTGTCACTATATATGACACTTGGAATTAGTAGAACTTCATGCTCATGCGACACTTTCAGTGTAACTTGGTGGCTTGTGTGTCTCAGTGGCTATTTGCGCTCATTATGTCATGCACTGACTTTGTGAAAACAGATATAACTTTGAAATGAAACTCGTCACGACACACATTTATCAGAAAGTGATATTAAAAACTTCAGAATATTACTTAGGGGTATTGATATATAGTTAGTCTTGGACAAATGACAGCAGTTACAATGGAAAACAATCTGTCCTTTGATTGTAAATTAAAAGATATATGGTGGATAAAATTCAGTTTTGATAAAACTGAGTGTCGGCTGGTAAAAGTATCTAATTTTTAAATATTTGCCTCACAAAGAAATTAACTCATATATGGACATGGATATGGATTATAATGAATATGAGGAGGAATCACTACTTTTCGCACGCCACAAAACATTTGATTGCTGGATTGAATAAAAAAAAAGAAGAAGAAGAAGAAGAAGAAGAAAGGGGATTATAAATTAACACCGTGTTGGGTGTCCTGTTTCTGTGACCACTTCATAAAATATCGATGCCATACAAATTATGATTTTGGAGAATATACTAATTTGGTTGATACGTATATTAGAGACTTCAAAATTTTCGTACAAATGTGTCAATCACATCGTACATCATGATTTCGTTATGAGAAAATTATCTCATACATTGATCCTTATATGTCTGAACGCTGATTAGACCTACATACTACTTAGACAAACAATTTTCAAGTTGTTTTGGCGCCATTTTCTAGGGAATTTTAATATTTTTTTAATATTATTGTAGCCATGGACGAAAAATAGATACATCGTTACGATCCATAAACAAAATAGTAATCATAAGAAAGGAAACAAATTAGTTCTCATCGCCAAGTAGAAGTATAATAATAATAATAATAATAATAATAATAATAATAATAATAATAATAATAATAATAATAGTTTTATATAACCAAGCAGAGTTAAGGCCATAGAGACTTCTCTAACATTCAACCAGTAGTAGAACTTCGACAAAGAAAACATTAAACATAAATATAATAAAGTACTTAAAATGTTTATAAAAACGATAATGATCATATAATGTAAATAATTTCAATAGATATGGGACATCTATAACATATAGAAAGAAAGAATCATAATGAATTGTAAACAGTGAGTCAAAATGAGTGGAGACTTGTACATTATATCAAATATGAAGTAATAATGTATATATTACATACATACTGCGAGGCGCTCCTGATTCAGTTATTATACACTTAACTTAATTGAATTAAGTAGTGACACGGTGGAACTCTGCAAGTTAATCTGCAGTCCGGAGATAAGACATAGATTTAGGTAGTTCTGCAAAGGTCGTAAGATACACAGTTCATCTCCATACAGCAGCGGTTTTCACCGGTGGAACCGTTAAGTGATCGTAACCTTATACCCGTACATCTGTGTATCTAACTAGGCATTTACACAGACGTCAGCTAAGTTCTTACGCCTTTCTTTGCACGTCATTTTAATAAAATAAAACAATATGAAATCAGAGGAAAGAGTAAGTAATAAGAGAGTGCGTGTGGATTTAAATTTGTAAAACTGGAACACTAGAAAACTCGAGAACAATATTCCACAACTCCATTATCCACCGTTTGCCAAATATAAGCGCATACAGGTTAATTTAGTTTTACGATAAAAGAAGAAAATTAATAACAATTTCTATTAAATTTTGGTACTCTTGAGCCTCCAGTCAGTATGTATATGAGATGAAGTGGGCATATTTCCTTTGGAGCTGCATTAATTTCCATTATATTAATATTGTTTTCTTTATTCTCTTATTCCCCTTTACCATGATGCTTTCCATTCATATATTTTTTCATTTTTACTCCGGCATTCCAAAAATATCCAAACCAATTTAATCGTCTTCATTTAGTTCTACGTATTGTCACCCTGGCATTTATTTTTATTTACTAAATTAAAGAAGTTTCTACACTTTCGGTACCTAATATAAATTTAGAAAAATTCGAAATTTAATTTCTACATATTCTGAATTAATTTTCTATTGGAATTTGGTAATTTTATTAGAAACAATTCTAGATTAAAAACGATTTTTAAAGTCCAAAAACTTTTAATCTTAAGGGTATTTTTTTTAATTGGGCAATTTTTATGGCAAAATTGATTTTTTACTTGTACAATTCTGAATACTTTGTAATACTTTCTTCTCGGTTTTATTTATATTCAGTGTGTTAAATAATCCCTGCCCTTATCAAGTGGATATATAACAAAGAAATATTTTCTGCGACTTTTTTCCATAAATTATTTTTTTTTCACAAACAATAGGTTTTTAATGAAAAAAAAACTTGGAATGATATAACAGTGCCAAAGCAATATGTGTGTTCCCTAACATGAAATACACATGTAAGTAGTAGTTCATAAATTTATCTTAAAAAATAGGAAGTTGTAAGGGAAATGAAGTTGGAAAACGTAAGTTACGGGAAAGGTAAGAAGTTCTGTCCTTATTTCAATGACCAAATCAATTTACAGTCACATGTTTTAGGTCGTAAGTAAATAATAATATTGCAAACTTCCTACAAATGGTTTAGAAACGAACATATTTTTAGCATTGATATGTATTACACATTTTCATGTTTAGCCGAAATAAAAGTCATACTTTGACAAAACATTTGTCATAATATGCCGGTCTTTAGTCATGGTCATTACAAGCGTTTCTGAATATTTTTGATGATGAGGTTATCTTTGCCTCACTTTACTTTGGTGCTGTCTCTAGCCTAAGGTGTTGAGTAGAACAGTAATTCTCAACCACAGGAGGACCAAAGAGCAGTCAAGGAATGAGATGGAAAAAATGCCTATTTTATATGTTTTTCAAGTAGAGGCTTAACCTTTTTTTATACAGCAGCATCTTCTTATTAATGTCCCGAAGATACATTTGTATCATTTCAATACTTTTATAGTTAGGCTGATTACTTTTCTTTAATTTTAAGTTTTCCAAAATTCATGCAATACCAAAAAATATATATATTTTATTGGCCTGACAGAAAATTATACAGCATATCTGACATACATATCATTTAACAGCAGAGTCAGAATTTGAATTCTGAATGTGTAAGTGACCTGAAAATCTGTTAAAAATTAATTTTTAGTACCCGGAATATTATATACATATATACACACAGTGTATAATACATATATTATATACTTTTTCACTTTTTAAATACTTACTTTATCAAAACAAGACATTGTAGTTTTGTAGTTTTACTAATCCTACTTTTCAGACCATGCAGTAAAGATTTCATCGTCTCAGCATGACGTGTGTTACGAGTCTATAGTACTATATTTGAATGTGAGTAAACGCAGGGAAAATAAGTGTGTTGAGAAGATAACTTCAAAATGTCGATTTTTCGGCACGAGAGCCTATTTGTAATTGTGAAATACAACTAAAGTATGGATTTTGAGGAGATTATGTTGACTATTACACTTTTACTACGTCACACTACTTTTGATCAATAAAACGGTACGAAAGGACGTCTTTCAAACAATCATAGCTGCTTATTGCACAATTTTATCGCGTCCCTAGCATTTGCTAAATTTTATCGCTTCCGTAGCATTTGTTTATTTTTATCACTACCCTAGCACTTGTTTCTTTGTTTGCCAACATTTCAAACTGCACTGGTCTGGACGTCAAAAAAACAGAAAATTACAAACCACTCCAGTCGATGCATAGTAGTTTCAAATATGACTCGCATTGCCATTCAAGAACAAGAATTAATAATGATCACTGGTCATAGCTATGCATCTTCCCTGAAACCCTATTTACAAATAAATGAAGAGCATCATTCGGAAATCCTGAATAAATTGAGGAATACACCATGTACATCAACGAGTTCCACTTCTTTTACGTATACGTCCAATATAACATCAACTGAATCACCAACCACTAAAACATTCAAATTTGAAAATTGTATTTTCAACAATTGTTTCTTTTAAAATTATTCATGTTTATTTTTTATATCATCATCGTTAATTAAAACTTTTCTTGTTTATTTCATCATCCCTAATTAAAACTTTTCTAACACTTGTTTATATTATTTAGGTTATGTTATAGCTTCTGCTATGTGATATTATGGATAGTCACGTATCAGAGATTGTTTAATACTAAGATTTATTGAAAATCATCTATCAAGACTTGACTTAGTGACGTTGATTACTGGGATCCGGATGATTTGAAGTGGAATGCAAATGTTTTAATAAAAATGAAACTGAATCAACAAAGCCTTCTTGATTAGTAACCGTCCACAGAGTTCAATGAAGTTTCCATAGTTGGCACAACTGATAACAAGAAAACAGCTAATCATAACACACTACTGCCATCTAGCGTAATATTTGTAATGTTGAGATGGTACAATAATACATTTGTAGACAGTTGTGTTTTCGTAAGTCAATTAATATTTTATTGTATTGGAGTGCGGTACTTTGTTACTTCTAATCTTTATATTACTTTCTTCTAATAGTCAATTAAATGCCACTAAAGTTTTGATTTTCTCTAGATAAATCAAAACCTCTAGTGAGATTACTGTTGATAAAATTGACCAACATGTAAATGAAAGTTCAATGTTCACTTTTCCTAAAAAAAAAAAATCTAAAGTGGGGTTTTTTTCTAAAAAAATGACAAAACTTTCACCCATCTCCTCTCTTAATGGGGGCCGCGAACAAAATGATTGTTATTTTGCATTTTAAATTTAATTTAATATTTGTTAATTATTTACATAATTAATAATTTAAAATACATTACATGTTATTCCAGATCTATATTCAATAAGAGTACCGTAATCCATTAACATCGTAGTAATATTATTAAAGTAAACCAAATTTTACACTACTGTGTTCTACATTCCTCATTTAAGACTACAGGGCCGCACTAGAATAATGTTAGGAAAAGCGAGGGGGTCTCATTCAAAAGGCTCAAAAACCTAGACCAGAATTGAATGAAGGTAATAAAAAATTCTGTATCAATTTAAATAGAAAACAATTTAATATATGTCTTATTTAATGAAACATATTAGTAGGCTTAAATTTTCATAGAACATATTAAAATTATTATTATTATTATTATTATTATTATTATTATTATTATTATTATTATTATTATTATTACAGAAACATAAGAAGATTACTTTACAGTGCATTATACTCTGATTGAGGTTCTGGCTGATATGTACAGCTGTCAAAAAGAAAAGTGGCTGCACTCGTGAACAGCGAATATTTTCAAAGTCCACTTCGGGTCGCGGCGATGTTACACGATGCATGTGCTTGTACAAGCAGTTCCGTAACTATGAAAGTGTTCCATACCTGCGCCTCGTAGACGAGCGGTAGAGTGCTTGCTTAATGATTGAAAGATTGTGGGTTCGGGCCTTCTTCAAGTTTTCATTTTATTTTTTAATCGTTCTTTAGCGATGTAAATGCTATTAAAATTATCTTTTATATTCAGTTATCGTTCTTTATGGATATCACGTTATTTATATTTTGTTATCGTTCTTTAGAGATATGAATAAAATTCAAGTCATCATTTGTATTCTGCTATCGTTTTATAATGACATGAATAATAATTATTATTATTATTGTATCTCCAATGGGGGTTAGCCCTATTTTACATATGTATGTTAGGGCTATAGTTTCATACACAAAAAAGATAAGCATAAAGAGAAATGGAAAAGAAAATTAAATTAGCTTACGCGATGTAAACAAAACATAAACAATCCGTAAATTAGGCATTGCGATTGCAAAACAAATATCAGGTATCAATTTGAAACATACAAAAACATTAACAACACACATACGTAACACTTCTATAACACAAATATGCAGCTTTCAGTACCATACATCATAAATGAATACACAATAGTCACACAAACACAATCAAACTATAATTACGACATTGCGACGACATCAAGCATCCCATAACTGACTCACATACATAACAAATCAAGCATCCGTTACAACACATACACTTCAACATAGTAACCACAATTTTAAAAGTTACAAATTTGGCTCCAAGAAGTATAAATAGGACGCTGTTACTAACTACTATTCTTCTACAATTTCTTAAATACATCTGTAATAAATCTGTGAAATTCCGATATGAATAATATTCACGTTTTTTTATATTCTGTTATCGTTCTTTAGCGATATAAATAATATTCAAGTTATCATTTATATCCTGTTTCCCTCATTAGCATTATAAAATAATATTCAAGTTATTTATATTGTTATTGTTCTTTCGCAATATAAATAATCTGTATTTTATGTAAGTACCTAATTATTATAACACAAATAAACATCTCTCTTTGAAAAATAGGTTATTTTATTTAGATAATTAAATACGTATTATATAATACTATCTTATATTAATTAAACAAACCGATATTTATCATTTATATTCTGTTATCGTTCTTTAGTGATACTGTGTAAATATTATTCAAGTTATTTATGTTGTAATCGTTCTTTAGCGATATAAATAACATAAATTTAATATCAGGTTTGGAAAAATCCAGTTGCATAATATTGGTATTAGTTTTTCTTTTTGTATTATTACATTATACTATCTTGAACCACAATAAAATGAAAAGGAGTAACGAGGAATTGAACCTGAGACGTTGACATCTAAATTCCGACGTTCGTCCGCTGAACTACGAGGGCAAAAGTGTGGAAACATTTTCGGAAAAATTGGCCCAATCACACTCTAACATTTTCTGATGATTCGTAGAAGCTAGTCCAGGATGCGGGAGGCAAAGGCTAATTGAGATTTCCCGGTCTCTGATAGGGTCAAACATCCTGATAGAATTAATATTTAACCCTTTCCGTGACTTTCGGTGAAGTCCGGAGGGCCAAATTAGTCAAATCCACTCTCCTCATCTCCACGCTTGGGCCCCCTGGAATTTAATAAGATGCGAAAGAGATAGTGGTGTGCGGAAAGCAACGGGATGTTACCGCATTTAGGCCTATCCTTCCGAAGAAAACTGCAAACATGAACAAAGGAAGCTTTTAATAGAAGAAGAAGGATCTTCTGCGGACCTCTGGAAAAAGAACTAAGGAAGAGACTAGTGAAGTGCTTTGTGTGGAGTGTGGCATTGTATGGGGAAGGAACATGGACATTACGACGAAATGAAGAGAAACGAATTGAAGCATTTGAAATGTGGAATGTGGAGAAGAACGGTGCTTGTGAAGTGGACAGACAGAATAAGAAATAAAATTGTGTTTGAAAAAGTGAGTGAAGAAAGAATGATGCTGAAACTGATTAGGAAGATAAAAAGGAATTGGTTGGGTCTCTGGTTGAAAAGAATAATAGACGACATTAGGAAATTTGGATCATATGCGGAGACTAAGAGGAGGGTAGAAAATAGGAAATATTGGAGATTGCTGGGTTTGCAATGAAAGACCTGCCCATGGACAGAACACTAATGTGTGTATGTTCAGAATGCCTGGAATATCGTGTCTAAGAACAGTCGTATTTGCAAAGACTAGTCGATTCCATGCTCACTCGACTGTAAGATGATCGAGATAAGAGGAAGATAAACTAAATATTGAATTGTGGCTTTTTGTTTTGTTTTTTGAACGCTTAATTGTTTGAATGTTTTAAGCCAGCAAATTTGTTTTTCTTTTATGCCACGAAAGATATTTTTATTGAGAATAAAATCTTTTTTCTTTCCATTTGCAGCCACAATATCATGATGATAAAGTCATGGCATAATATATTAATGAACCTGATGTTAATTACTAAAATAATCGTAAAAGACAAAGGATCCATTATGTATAGTTTGTCTCTCTCAAAAACAGAACAAAAAAGAACATAAAAAGCACGAGGTTGAAGTCGAACGCAGGGCTTCACGAATAAGAGTCCTGAACCCTACCATTACGCTATCGAATAACACTCAGAATACTTCAATTATAACTGTAGATATCAGGCAACGCGGTCCAACAACATGTAACATCGCCTGTCTCCGAATTGTAGCGAAGATACCCGAAGTGAACTTTGTTTCAGGAGAGCGGCCACTTTTTCTTTTGACAACTGTACATCTATTATTAGGCAGTTACATCTCGCTTGACGATAAGTATCAAGAGGAAGAACAATTTAATACATTGTTACAAAAACAGCCCTAGTCATTTTTAATCCAATTGCGTTAAGGACACATTTGCTACTATTTCAAATGTTTATAGACTCCAAAAATGACACATGTCAAGTGCAACAGACACAAGGATAAAACACCAGTTGAACGGAAATAGGTGAAGTGTTGTTCTTTCATTTTTTATTGTTCTTCTGAAGAACAGCAATTTTAACAAGGGATGTTTTTGTAATAATGTCTTCAATTGCTTATTTGCATCTGAAGTCTGACTAGTGTAATATGTAGCTAGTCGGCGATGTATGCAATGGAGGGTGAAAGGAACTGGCCACCCTACCTCATTATCTCCTGGCCTAGTTGCCTAATAACTGGTGCCTTCTTGGTATCACTTTTGAGGTTCAGACCTGTCTTCGGACAGTTGACTGAACAACAACAGTTATATTACTACTGTATTATATCGTTCGCGGCCAATAGGGTGCCGTGGCTCACGGTTAAGAATCACTGGTCAATACAACATCTAAATCCGCTTACCAGACTCTAGCCAAAGGATCCCGAAGAGTGGGATGACCTTCTTACTTCCACTTTTTTCTATCTCAAGACAAAGATAAAACCAATTTACGAAACACTGGTAATTCCTTATTTATTAACAGCAATAGAAGGGGTGCAATCTATATCTCTTCTCGATACAATGTGACATACAAAGACTACAATATCACATTATACAGATGTTTAACACATCGAGAACCGAAGAAGTAGATCCGTGCATATAGCCCTATACTGCCTATACTGCCACATTGTGCGTCCTATATGCGATTATTTTTCCTTTCCGACAGGTGACCCGAGTTTCAAACGAATGAGAGTTAGGTCTCATGTTCCGTACCTACTAAAACAAGTAACTGATAAACTCCAGTGTGCGTAGCCCAAGTCTTTAGATATTTGGCAACAGCGGAGACACTTAAAACCCATACGATTTCTACCAAGCCAATTTTTAATTTATTACAAATGATAGACTGAGTCAGTGAGACGCGGAGAGTGTCGGCAGAATGAAAAAGGGAAACGGGAGCAATTTCAGAAAAGCCCACTGCATAGTTTGCTCCGTCTACTACAAATTCCATCACGACCAGTCCGGGAATCGAACTCGAGGAGTCTGAAGAGAGGATTGCTTCCTCTTTGTCTTAAGCAATGTGATATAATGATTTAGTGGCTTTGGAGGCTGTAGTGTGGTGAAATGGAGTGTTTTTATATTTCGCGCACACTTTTATGTATTTTAATTATTGTAAACAAAATATAGAGTTCTCCAGTAAATAGGTTTTAAAATGTTGAAACATTCCTAAAAATAAAATTAACATTAAAAGATGAAGAACATTTCTTATATAAAACAATAATGTTTAAATTCGTCATATTTGTTTTCAACGTTTTGATTTACGTAGCTTACTCAAGGTTAAAGTTTTATTATAAACTTAGGAAACTAAAGGTAGGGAAGATATTCTTGTATGGATTGTATTGTTTTCTTCACAGATTTATTCCTCGAAACAACTTCTTTTTCTTAACATAAAAGAACCTAGTGTTAGGATTAATATAATACAGAGCTGAGACGATCTATTTCACAGAATATTCAGATTATTTCGTAATTTTTTCTTCATTATGATTTACTGAGCCTGGAAGAGAAGCTATACTTAGAATGAAATTGGAGACGCATTTAAATTACACGTTAATCACTTTTACATAAATAACATTCTAAAAGCTAATGGTAACCTGGATTTACTTTTAATATACTAACTTCCACTATAAATAATCTATGTATAATGAGAATAATGTACATCTTCATGTATTACTGTTGTTGGTAAATCTTATAAGAGACTGTGAAAAACAAACATTGTTATAGTGTCTAGTGCTATTATCTAAGAATTGGAAGAATCACAAATTAATGAAGGTAATTGATCAGTAGTCTTTGCAGAAATAAAATACTGAGTATTTGAAAGGATTTAAGGATGATTCAAGACATAAATTTGAATTCTAGCACGCACGAAGTGCATAAAATGCCATTTAGATGTAAGTTGGGTCATATTTCTGTCTCAGTTTCCATATAAAACCTAGATCTAATTTCCTTGTTCCGAAAGAAAGAGAAGAGCTTTACTGAAGATGACAACATTATATGTCAGCAGTTTCATAAGCGGTATCACGGCAACAAAGACAAATCCTTCGCGTGATTGATTTATACAAGTTGATACCGCAGCAAGCTGTAATCTGATGCAGGTCACAACTTGCATTCACAATGAAATATCTCGAGCAGCCGCTATAAATTTCATCAAGACTGTAACTTCGTCGTGGCATTTGAAGATGTTTTGTTCTCAAGCAGCTTCCAGGTGACTGCTATATTGACTCGAACATTCCCACAACCACACCATTTGAACAAAGGACAAAAACCATTGAGGCTACGCTAACCCTTATTCCTAACTCAGATCTTAAACAATAATAAAGTTACTTACTTCTTACAAATGACTTTTAAGGAACCCGGAGGTTCATTGCCGCCCTCACATAAGCCCGCCATCGATCCCTATCCTGTGCAAGATTAATCCAGTCTCTACCATCATATCCCACCTCCCACAAATCCATTTTAATATTATCCTCCCATCTACGTCTCGGCCTCCCCAAAGGCCCTTTTCCCCTCTGGCCTCCCAACTAACACTCTATATGCATTTCTGGATTCGTCCATACGTGCTACATGACCTGCCAATCTCAAACGTCTGGATTTAATGTTTCTAATTATGTCAGGTGAAGAATACAATGCGTGCAGTTCTGCGTTGTGTAACTTTCTTTTATCTCCTGTAACTTCATCCCTCTCAGCCCCAGATATTTTACTAAGCACCTTATTCTCAAGCACTCTTAATCTCTCTTCCTCTCTCAAAGTGAGAGTCCAAGTTTCACAACCATAAAGAACAACCGGTAATATAACTGTTTTATAAATTCTAACTTTCAGATTTTTTGACAGCAGACTGGATGACAAAAGCTTCTCAACCGAATAATAACACGCATTTCCTATATTTATTCTGGTTTTAATTTCCTCCCGAGTGTCATTGATATTTGTTACCAATAATAAAGTTTCGTATTTAATTCATCCAGAATTGACTACTTTAAGCAATTAAATTTTCAGATCCAGAATTAAACAAATTATATGACAGATTTCCCTGTAATTATATTATTTACCATGTATTGTAAAACAAGTTTATTTCTATCCTAAGTATATTTTTTCTATCTTATCTTGGTTACTAATTTATATCAACATGACCTGTACTAATTATACTACTAATAATAATTTAATATCAATCCACCAATCTCAACATCGTCTCTTTTTTCACTCAGTTATTACTAGTATTATTATTACTAACTTTATTATCATCTTTATGTGGTCTCTTTTCTTAAGTATTTTGTCGTATATTTATGTAACGGAACTGTCCCCGAACACGAGCTTTGCTCTTTCGGGGTACTTTAATGTAACGTTGTTTATGTATATGTTATTATTAAATAAATCTAAATCGAAAAAAAATCGCTTACGGAATCTCTACGACAGGAACGGGGGAAAAATGGTGAAAGAATCTAAAATAACATAACACACATTCGAGGCTGGAAAAAAAATTATAAAATATTTTCATCTTCAAAATTGAAAAGAGAAAGAAACTGCACCACCCTTTTAGCCATTTCAGCATAAGATTCTTCGAGATACGGATTCCAAGACTAAGAGAGGAAGTTACGAGATTGTGATTAGAGCAGTAATGAAATTATCCCAGGTTTCTGCCAATGTCCCCTGGATTTTCTACTGTTGGCACTTATAGCTTGCTTTTCTTTTGGTCAGTTTCGTGACACCTGAATTTAGTACATAAGTTTTCCTTCCCGTTTCCAATTTCCAGTATTTACTTCATTTATATATTTTTACTTCATATTTTACATCTGCTGCCATTTACTGTAAGATTTATAGTTGAAGGTCAACCTTTCAAAAGGCTTCTAGGCTGATGCATTATAGCATGCCTGTCAAACTCGTGCTCCCAAGGTGCGAACGAACACGGAGGAGTGGTTCCTAGCCTCCTGATTGCTTCAGGTCCCTTTCATTGACTCAATGCGTGAACGTAAACTAAGCTGTTGTACTACTAACAGTGCCGGCTGGTACTGTGCATATACTTTACACTCCTATTTTGGTATATTTTTATTACTGTAGTACCTTCATCACCATCCTCGTCTTTCTCAGTAGGCCTACTGTTCCGTAAAATGTATACAGGGTGATTCACGAGGAGTTACTGTCAATTACGGAGCATATTCCCGAAGACATTTTGAGCAAAAAAAAGTCTTATAAACATGTGCCCAATTCTCAGTATTTTCAGAGTTACGCTAATTTTAATTTATTAAAGACACCTTTTTTTCTTAAGTTTTAAAGGTAAAAGAATTTTACAATTAGAGACTGAACTATTCAGAAGTATAATTTCCTTAACTGGCTAGTATTTCGTAGCCAAAAGGGTGTTGTTAATTCCATAGTTGCTTCGTGCAGATTTTTTTTTTCAATTTTTAACTACAAAATTGCATGCATTACTATAAAAGGGAAATAAATTTTCACTTATCCACCAGAAATCGAACGTGACCTCGTTGGGTTTATAAAGTAGCTATCACTAGAACCAGACTGGAGCAATAATCGACCGGTCTGGTTAAAAGAAAACATTTAACAAAAAGCTTTTAGAAAGCCTATGAAATCATGAATAAACTGAATTTGTCCTGTAGTTTGTACATATATGGGAAAGTACGTACTTTATTACCTCATTAGGAACCGTACATAGAACATTTATGAATACACTAACGTGAGAAATATGTTTATGTTTCGTAATATAAACATATTTATAATACCAGTTGTCTTACCTCCATGATAAGAATGGATGTTACAGAACCATCTGGCGATCGAAGTGTGAATTATGTGCTGTGAGAGAAGAGTTGTTGAAAAGAATTTCGACTGTGAACATAGATTATACATTTAACAATAACTCTTTAAGCCTTTGAGGGGTATGTAAACCCAAGAAGATGACACATCGCTCTTTAATGCATATATATTTTAGGAATTTTAGTTAAATTGTATCGTATAACGAACGGGATATGTTATTAATTTGTTTATTTTCCACGGATCACTGTTTGTAGACTACATAGAAATCGTTCCGGATAATTAAACAATCATACAAATGTATTATACAAATCTGGCTTTCAGGTAGTAGCTACTACCTGAAAGCCAGAGGTACATTAACAGAAAGCCACAATATAAGTCACACAAGTATTTGTGTGCACTCATAGTTGAGTTCTGGCGTCTTGTCAGCTCATTTTAGTCGTGTGAATACAAAGGAAAAATTGTGACGGTTTCGTGTATAGTTCCTGGGGTAGCTCAGTCGGAAGAGCGTTCGCGCGCTAAGCGAAGGGTCCCGGGATCGATACCCGGCCCCGGAACAATTTTTCCTTGAAATTATTCAAACATACAAATGACTAGTACTTAGGGCCGTATTCAAGGACGTAACTACAACTTCACTTCGCCTTGACTTCCTCAAGTCAGAACCTAAGTAATATAAAGTGCCGGATCCGTATTCAGAGACAATACTTACATTTCCCTTGACAAAGTAAAATGTAATTACAAAGCAAGTGAACTTGGTGTTCCACGTCATCATATAATGACGTAGTACTTTTAACTCACAGCAGCTCAGAACTAAAAGTGGAGCTACATTTCGTTTCAAACCTATTATATTTAAAAAAATCCATAGGGAAAGAACCGCGGATGAAGGTGTAGGCCTACATCAAATATGAAGACGATGTGGAAAATAAATCGGACGTATTTTAGTTTTCCGCAAAGCAGAGCAAATATATTAATATAAGATTAAACGTCATTTTTATTCTAAAAATTCATAGTCCATTGCAAATAATAATAATAATAACAATAATAATAATAATAATAATAACAACAACAACAACAACAACAATAATAATAATAATACCAATAATATATGGCCTACATGTGTTATATAAATATTTAGAGGTTAAACATAAAAAATCAGATCTTCCTTCTTCTATGATTTTTAAATGAAAATAATAATAGTAGTAATAATAATAACAATATGAGAAATTTAAAATACTCTTTATAGCTAACTGCATGGCTTCGGAATAAACTGTAGATTGTGGTTATAATTACATAGGCATAACTTGAGAATAATAGAGCAAATTATATAACACGGAAAGAATAATTCATAAATTCTAGGAAGTTGCCATTTTCTAAACCTATTTCAGCCTTTAAACTTAAGGGGTTAGGTAAAGCTTACAGCAGTAAAATTTGGAAATATTCAACAATTTTTCCTCCTTTACTGTAGCTTATACAAAAATGAAAATTGGTAGGTGTAAAACAGTGTCCTTCTGCTATAGGAAAAAATATTTTTAAGATTTAAAAAAATTATATATATATTTTTTTTTTCGAAATTCAAAACGGTGGCAGTTCACTGTGCAGCGATGAAGCGTTTCCCTCACAACTCATAATCTTGTTAACTTTTTCACGTTTCTCTCTCTTTTATTTTATTGCTGAAACTCATGTTAACAATATCATGCTCTTTCAAATACATTCCTTAATAAATAATATATATTTCTTTTTATTTTGTGTTAGAAGAAAATGCTGATATTTGACCATTTTTAAATGAATTAATTTTTTATCAATCTAACAAAGTTAGAGAAGTGATCTTGCATCATATTGTAGATATGACATGCATAAATAAATGAAATTAATTTAAAAAAAAGAATGTAAATATATTTTTAAATCGTAAAAATATTTTTTTCATATAGCAGAAGGACAGTGTTTTACACATAGGCATACTAATTTTCATTATTGTACAACATACAGTAATGGAGGAAAAAGATGCTGAATATTTCCAAAATTTTACTGCTGTAAGCTGTACCTAACCCCTTAACGTTATGGTAGTGAACAAATTCCTCATTAGTTTTGTTGTTCAGGCAAATTACAGAGTTAGGCCTAAGTGAAGTATAAGGTTGGTCTTCACGCAACTTAAATCTTACTAGCTTTTAGCTAAGTTACGACTAAAGTGTAAGTTAAGTTGTGACTCTGAATTCAAATTCTGCGTTTTATACCAACTTAAGTCGCATGTGAGTGAAAGTGAAGTTTAAGTGGCATTCCTGAATACTGCTCTTAGTCCGAATTAAACACAATCATTGTATTCATCATCACATCGCCATCCAGAATGATTAAATTTCCCAGTCATGTTACAGAATCACAAATTATAAGCGATTAAAGTTGTGCACCATATTTTCCTTGATATTCCAACAATTCTCTAAGTGACAGCTAATGGCTATATTTTATGTTCCGTCCACGAGACTGGTTGTTCGTCCCTTATCAAATGGTCCTGTGTTGTCTCAGTGGTAACCCTGTATCGTGTTGACAACACGACCAGGCAGGCCCTCAATTTGTGCCCGTTAAGTGTTAGTCCACCTCGTAAATAACCTCTCCTACATCACACTGATTTGTAAGTTGGTGTGAAAGAAGTAAAATATGATGCAGAAAAATAAAGAAGAAAACGTATGAAAAAACAAAGAAGAAAAAAAGTTTATAGTTCTGTAAGTGATTATACATTTCAGAATATGTACGTAAGTTATTATTTCTACTTACGACGTTCATATGTACAGAGGATGTCTTGGAACCAATTACCTACAACCGCATTTGAGAGCTGTCCTCTTAAAATCTAGAGATGGGGTCGTCAGCGCAGAGCATCCTGGGGCTAGCGTCTCTTACCCGCAGAGAACACAGTGCACCATAGTGCACTCGTAGCTTCTAGCGGGTATGCTCTCTACCTCTTTCTGCTGCACGACGGTGCACACGAGACGGCACCGCTTACCCGTTGCACATTTCAGCGAGTGCTGACGACCACTGATCTAGAGGATAAAAATAACTGAGGAAGGCTGGCGTAAACAGCAAGGCTTCAAGAAAGGGCAGACTGAAGTAGATGAAATTTTATTCAGTAGAAGAAATTACTAACATTACTATTTATCCATTAAATTATTTATATTGTGACTATTATCTATTCAGTAGTAGTAGTAGTAGTAGTAGTAGTAGTAGTAGTAGTAGTAGTAGTAGTTTTTTATTTTTAGTTGGTTATTTAACGATACTGTATCAACTACTGGGGTACTAAGTGTCGATGAGATTGGTGATAACGAGATGAGGCCGAGGATTCGCCATAGACTACCTGGCATTCACCTTACGGTTGGGAAAACCTCGGGAAAAACCGAACCAGGTAATTAGCCCAAGCGGGACCGAACCCACGCACAAGCGCTACTTCAGACTGACAGGCAAACGCCTTAACCGATTGATCCAGTAGCAGTAGCAGTGTAAGTATTGTAAACATTTTGTATTTTAAATAGGCTATTTTACTGTTATTTTTATTATTGTATTTTGATCTTATTTTTATCATTATTGTATTTGTTTTTAATTGGTTATTTTACGACGCTTTATCAACTGCTATGTTTATCTAGCGCCTGAATGAGATGTAGGTGAAATGAGTCCGGGGCCCAGGGCAGAATGGTACCCAACATTTTCTCTTAATTGGTTGAGAGAAAACCCCGGGAAAAAACCTCAACCAGGTAATTTGTTCCAAGCAGAATTTGAACCCGTGCCCGCTCATTTTATGATCAGGAATGCTACCCGTTATTCCACAGCTGTGGACTCTATTTCTTATTAAAATATTTTGTACAGGGTCCGGCAAAAAGAACTGACGTTTTTAAGATGGTAGTCACTGTGGCTAAGACAGTCGCGCAGCGGTGGGAGATTAGGGAATGAACGCCATTATTGATGTAATTTCAGTTGCAAGCAATGGTTTCGCGGAACGCATCGCGTATTTGCCGTGGAGATGTTTTTCAAAACAAATGATTTAGTAGTTCCTACGCAGCGTAGGTTCCGACAATATTTCAATGTGGGTCGACATTGGCGAGTTCCCAGCCGTGACCCATTTTTATTGTGGGTAAACAATTTCAGAACGACTTCTTCACCATCAAAACGTAAGTCAACAGGAAGGCCGAGGATCGCCCGTATGCCAGAGATATAGTAACAGCGCAGTGCTGAACTTCAGACTCAGGCTTCAGAGTGCACTAGAAAAAATGGACGGCATTTGGAGGGTGTAATTTTTAAAACTTAATTTTGTTCTTTTGCATCAGTAATGCCTCTTTTCGATAAAAAAAATTAAAAAAACAACTTACATTTAAATATAACTGTGTTGTCTCATTTCAAAAAACGTCAGAACTTTTTGCCGTACTCTGTATTAGATTATATAATTCTGTCATCTGGTATTACGCAAATTCGCTGTTAGTAATATATGCAAGCAATAACAAAGAGGATATATACATAAAATTACGATACCGTATTACAGAGAGTAATAGTTCAATCTTATACAGGTGTTCCTTTCTCAGAAATGTTCTCCATGGCCAGTCTACTCGAGTTCGTTATTATTTTCATTAGCCGCATCTAATTAATATGCAGAAGATTTATTTATTTATGTATTTGCTTATTTATTTATTTTCTTATTTATTTACTTATCAATTTACTTATTTATTTACTTATTTATTTATTTATTTATTTATTTATTTATTTATTTATTTATTTCTTTATTTATTTATTTATTTATTTATTTAATCACAATATAATATCATTTTTCAAACTATACATAGTCTATAGTTTCTGTCAGTTCCCCAAAAATACAGATATCAGAATTTGATCATATATCGTAAATATAACCGATAATTACGAGTACACTGCTCTGCAAATTTAGTAGAATGTGTTTGAGTAAAGAAAGCAGATAAACAGTACAACGTGGTCTGTTGTGATGAGAATCCAAGCCCCGCATGTTGATAAGGCATCATGTCTCAAACATGTTCATGTCTGAGTATTTCTAACAAAGTATATGTTATTCCATGCCTTGAAAACAACGCAAATATTTAGGATATTGCTGGAGAGTTTGAGGTAATATTTATGTATTCATTTATTTACTTACTTACATATTTGTGTGTTTATTTATTTATTTGCTCATTTTCTTGATTGCTTGTTTATTTGTTTATTTATTTACTTGTTTATTTATTTATTTGTTTATTTATTTATTACTGCATTTTATAGATACATTCTAGGAAATAAAATTAGTTTGCATTAACGTTATATCAGATTTAATTTTTATACTGAATTAACAACTCTTAAAATACTCATTCCCGCATGATCGAATTTTTACTCTCCATAATCTTCCTTGACTTTCATGATCTATCTAAACATGAGTCTTGCCGATTGCATGGCATTGTTCCGCATGTTATATCTAAGGAGGTAAACATTGGCTTTCTATTATATCGATGGAGCAGTGTATTTACAAGATCTTAATCTTACCACATCGTAAATATAATCTATATTATTCGAAAAATAAGTATCTGATGATAATTAACTTGACACATATGTTTTCAGCGGACCAAATATTTATACCAAATATTACATAAATTTCCTTTAAAAACACCATAAAGCACACCTCGCCCTGCCTCACATTTCATTTAGACGAACTAAAGTTGTTAACTCTGAAGACAAGAAAATAACGAGAAAAGTAAAGAAAGAATCTCCCATCCTGCTACATAAAACAAGATAAGCAAATTACTCACAAACTTAAACTGGAAGTTAATGACAAAGAAGATCCATTCTTCTGACAATCTCATATTTCTACAAAAATTTAAAGTTTTTTTCTCGTTTCTAAGAAATACAGAGTGTTCTTAACAGTTGTGGTTACTTATAGTCTACTCTCAAAATGGGTGTTCATGTAGGCTATGTATTATAACGTCGCCTCTATCCGAGTGATTAGTTTCTATACTATCCACCGTGACGACCCGGGTTCAATCCCCGTCTGGATCATCGAGAAATTTGTGATCACAGTGAGAGCGAAGGGTTTTTCTCACGATCTATCCTTTGATCATTATCATCATCAATCCACCAATACTCAACAATCACCTTCACTCTACTAGTCTCCGAGCGAGGCCTCGAAATGAAATAAAAAATGGCATTGTGTCTAATAAAGACTTTTATTATATTATATATAATATGATATTCTATAGCTATATATTCAAATGTCAATAAAATGAATAAAACAGTTAAGAAGTCAAAGAGTATAATTTTTAATTATACCATATAAATGTGTGAAATCAAAACTGATGGAATTATAATTCGGTGGGCAAAAAGAAAATAAATAAATGAGAAAAAAGAAAAACTACTCTTTTGACCCTATTAAAACCTGCAGTAATTTTGATATATATAACTATTCTCAATTCAAATGTAGTAACAAAAGCCGTCATCCACCATTTAGTAGGAAGTAGGTTTAAATTATTGGGTGTATTATCGTTACTAGACAAATTAATTATACATGGTGATAGAGTGGAATGGGCTTTTTCCATTGTTAGTGACAAAATACAGGGTGTTAAAAAAGTATCCAATGTTTTAGGAGGTGATAGGATGCATCAAAACAAGAAAATAATGTCTAATAAACATGGGTCCTACAACATGTACTTTCTGAGATGAACACTTGTTTATAGGAGGTGCTCA
The DNA here is from genome assembly GCF_040183065.1 of Periplaneta americana. NCBI lineage: Eukaryota > Metazoa > Arthropoda > Insecta > Blattodea > Blattidae > Periplaneta > Periplaneta americana. The sequence continues at coordinate 119,377,874 of NC_091118.1, read as the reverse complement.
ATGTCATGTTCATTCATGGTAATACATTTCTCTGCCCTCCAATACAGCAGACTACCAGATAATCATACCGTAGTTGACAGCCCTGGAATGGAATAATGATACGTCGCAAGGAATACTGAAAACAAAAGTCTTGTTGCGGATATGAGCGGGGTTCAGCAGAGATGGTGTTGTGAATTTTCGTATTCAGCATGTGTAGTCTGATGAAAAACCCCATGCAGTTGAAAAAACAAGGCATCAGCACCGATTCTCAATCAACGTATGGGCAGGCGTTCTTGGTGATAGATTAAAAGGGTCATACGTGCTACCACATAAATTAACTGGGGATCGTTGTCAGGAATTTCTTATCAACTATTAAAACAAATTTCAAAGAGTGCGTGATTCCTTACGCCGAAGGGCAGAGGAATGCATTGCCATGAATGACGTCACGTTGAGCACCTCCTATGAACAAGTGTTCAGATCTCAGGAAGTCTGTGTTGTAGGACCCATATTTATTAGACATTATTTTCTTATTTTGTTGCATACTAGCACGTCCTAAAATATTGGATACATTTTAACACCCTGTATAGTTTCACGACGTTTAGAAAATAGGTTCTATCTTCGTCATCGGGTGAGAGGAAGCCTTCTCATCGGGTTTGTTACATACAGTTGTCTGTATGACTGATCAATTAATTATATTTTCTAAATGATTATGGCGCTAGCAAATGTATTACAACAATAGTAGCTACCAAACTTACCATTGAAAAATACGGTCGTCTCCTGTCGCTTGTATTGATTGGATAATATTTCTCGCACCAGTGCAGAGTCCAGCAGAAATCAGCAAAGAAATTTCCATTCCATTTGCCACTCTACCTCTTATCCATTTGCGAAATGTCTTCACGGAATCTTTCTCCGTCCTCGTCAGACACAGCTTCCATATTCTCAGGAAATAAATGCAAATGATTTGCTGACAATGCAACTTCAGAAACATATGGCAGGAAGACAGTAGCCATTTTGCGATCTTCCCTTAGTTATGTGATTTTTTTTTCTATTTTCATGGAAGTTGTTCCATGTATTGTTGTAGGTACCCCAAGCTTTAATTCAGAACCTTGTTCAATTTGGTTCTGAAATTGTGGTATTAAAATAATGGGTTTATATCCTGAATACCACTAATATCCTTCTTTTCTTCTTGGCCTGACTAAATAAGTAAATATTCAGCTTTCTTTTTTCATTACCTTCACAATTAACTTAATCGTAATTCTGTATGCAGTAGAATCTACAGGGACATCATTTTATTTTTACTAACATTTTTAATATTAACCTGGCTATACCTTTCTATTAACGATTGAAACAGGAAACACCGCTTGCTCCCCCTTCCACGACTGGAGTTCGATGATACTGGCGTAAAATACAAATCACTTTACTAGGTATAGGAGGGAAGAAAAGTAGTTCATCCATTTACGTACACTAGGAAATACCGCAATTTTGAGTTTGATCATTTTCATTAGGTTTTTGTTTAATCAAAATACAATACTGTATTAACACTTAGTGTTTTTACTCACGAATTGAGCTATCCATTCGGACGTATTAATTATGCAGTGTATATTGTACTGTTACAGCACATAACGTACAATTTAGAGAATGAAGTTAAATTGAAAAATAATCATAATATGGATATTTAAACACATTTTTTAAAATGGTGGCCGTTCATTTCGATACAGGCTTCAGTTCCTTTGTGCATATTATTGCACTATAGACTATTGTACCAAATTCCAATTACCAGTTTCGTCCTTCGTACGAGTAACTCATGTTGAAATAATTCCGTACCTACTCTATAAAAGAATACCTTACGTACTGTAAATTCAATCTTCACTTCTGCCCGATCCGAAAAGATAAAATTACTCAGAAATGCTATCTACTGCCCGTTCAAGTGGTTTTGTCGTAGAAAGGGGGGGATCATGTGACAGTTAATTACTTAACGAGGTCCTTTTATTTAAGTTATTTTAAACACTTGTATAATATTACGTAGACGTCCAATTCCTAACAGAAATTAATGTTTTCAGAAAAGAGCTAAGATACCCCAGCTACTAGACTTAACAAAGGGGCGAACAGAAGCAGGTGGGGGAAACCGGGATGCGACGTAGGCAAACGGACGACAATACCTGTACGAAAATATGATTCAATATTGAAAGCTCTTTCGTCACTGGAAAACGCTAACATATTTCTGGAACGTACTATACTCGCTAACTCAGTACTGTTTACGCGCCCTCGGCTCTGTGTCGTGAACGGTTGGAAGTTTAGGTACTAGTACAATAAAAATTGAAGTAAAAATAAAATGATGTCCCTGTAGAAGACATTGATGAGATCGATAAAAGGTGAATGTAACACATTTTCCTCTCCCGGGACTGCTTCTCTACGGAATGACCATTACTTTAAAAGACAGTGTTTTTCCTTCGCACAAGTAACTACAACGAATTAATTGAAGTACAGATTCGAATCACTGCAGTCAATAAGGCCTATTTTGCATTAAACGGAATATTGAAATCTGTATGCACAAGGAAAGAGAACTTAAAATATACAAAACTACGAGTATTATTGGAAGTGTTCTCTGTTATGCAAGCGAAACTTGGACATTATCTAAGGAGACAGAAGCTGAACTAGGCAAATTTGAGCGCAAAGTACTCAGAAGAATTTTTGGACCAGTGCAAGAAAATATGCAATGGAGAATACGTTATAATAACGAGCTACTGTATATAAATTATACAGAAGTTTCGATATTGTTACTTTCATCAAATTAAGGAGGCGTGAATTGGCCGGATATGTCTATCGAATGGAAGGAAACAGAATACCAAAGAAGAACTTAGAAGGGAAACTACATAGTAAAAGATCAATTGGAAGACCCAAAAATAGATGGATAGATGCGGTAACGATCGATTCTCAGAACTATTTCAGAACAACTGCCTGGAGAAGATTAGCAATGGACAGGGAGAATTGGAGGAAGAAAATTGAGGAGGCTAAGGTTCGACTTTGGGTAGCAGCAGCAGCAGTAGCAGTGGTAGCAGTAGCAGCAGCAGTAGTAGTAGTAGCAGTAGCAGTGGTAGCAGTAGCAGTAGTAGTAGTAGTAGTAGCAGTAGTAGTAATAGTAGCAGTAGCAGTAGGAGTAGTAGCAGTAGCAGTAGTAGTAGCAGTAGCAGTAGTAGTAGTAGCAGTACCAGTGGTAGCAGTAGCAGCAGTAGCAGTAGTAGCAGTAGTAGCAGTAGTAGCAGTAGCAGTAATAGTTTGTCCTTCGCACGATTATCCTATTCACAGATGAAACAATATTTTGTGTGACCTTCCCGTAACCCAGTAACCATTTCACACTGATGTGCCTCATATTCTATTTTAAGAAATAATATTTTACTATTATTCTATTTTTAACTAATTTCAATTGCAAAGCAAGAGGTACTAAAGGGAGTTTTTTCTATTATACAGCAAAAGTGCCTTGAGATTGACTTTCAATGAGTTGATGAATAGCCTCAACTCTTTAGAAATATACTCGTAGTAAACTTAAATTTCCTTCATCAGCCGATAGACATCATTGCAGGAAACAACTGAACGCTTGCTCACCACCGGAAATTGGTATAGGTCACTCGCTATCTCGTGAAACCAAACTCTTGCTTGCGCAGCAACATATAATATGAACCTTATGGTGGGGATAAGTGAGCTAGCTACGAGTAGAAGCGTAGGGAGGGAGAGAGGGAAGCTTCTCAGTCCACTTTCTTCTTTCCCTGACGCCCGGGTAAGTTTCACGAGATAACGAATAGCGTATAAGCAAGGAGGTTTAGTGATGTAAGTCTGCGGATAGACGTAATTGGATTCAGACTACAAAACAGTAGTCATTTTTGTTGGTGTTCTCACACAAAAGGCCGAAGTCGTAAAAATAGCCATAGTTAACATCACTGAGCGACGAATATTCATTGTGGAGATCCCTCAGCCAAAAAGTCATAGATGGAAAGTTACCGCAAATTTCGGCTACGTTTTCCGACAGCTACTTGACCTGTTTAAGAAGTAGCTTGAAACGGAATTCGTTTTAAACAATAAAAAAATACAATATACAAAGAGAGTACTCACAGGATACTTAGAAGATATAGGAACAAGATGCAAGAGGAATCCGAAGTCAAATCTGCAAGACTGCTAGGGTAGGAATCATGTCGCGACAATCTATTTTAAGAGAATTCAAAATGCCTAAGGCGACACTTAAGTTATATGATTTTTATCACTTCTACAATTTTGATTCAAAATTTGTTAAATTTAAACTACATAAACAGGCCTACAAAACTATCATCTGTACGAAATTTTGTGCCATTAGGGCAAATAGTTTTGAAATTATATTTTTTAAATATAAATAGGCCTATAAACATTGTAGATACATTAATTTCTCCTACAGAACTTATCTGTAATATTGACACTTAATATTTACTGCGGATTCCCGGCCAACAAGTCACTCAGCTGAGTGCGCTCCTAGTATAATGGCAGTTGACATTGGATACACGTCAACATATATATGCCTAACTTGGAGTCAGGCCACAAAGGGAAACATCGAAGGAGGAAAGTTCGATCCGGTGCTGTGGATTGAATTCGGCGTAGCTCAGTGGTCAGAGCGCTTGGTACGTAGAACCAAGGACCCGGGTTTGATCCCCGGCGCCGGAGCAAATTTTTCTCGTAAAATATTAAGTATAAATATAAACGTCACATAGATAGGGTTACCCTTTAAATTGGTTCTGAAGATGTTCTTTTAATTTTTTCAGATACGTCTGCTACAAGTTTCATAGCAATTGGTATTGGAATATTTGTTGATTCCAGATGATTTTATAACATTTAGGTAAATACTACTTATTAAGAATTGTTCGACTTGGGAAATCTCGATTCGTAAGTTTTTAATCAATTTCTTACCTCCAACTAGTACAACAGTGTTGGAAAGAATTTACGAAAGTAATATGTGATTTTCGGCATACGACAGTATTTTACTGGGGATATGATCTGAGGGTTAAATTAATAGTATAATGATAAGATACCTCTCATCTCTCTCCCTCCAAAACTGTGAGTGATACACGAGTTTTGTTATATTCAAATTCTGCATTGGTGAATTTATAAAGACCACACATAATTATTTTAACTGCGAGAAAATTGATATCGACTAGTTTTATATCATTAATGAAGTGCCCGTTAATATTCTGAGCCTTACACCATGGCACATGATACGAAGCCCCAGTACTTTAGAAGCTATATTTGTATCACGAACTCAAAATATACCCAAACGTCACCCCATTATCCAGAGAGTATGCCGAGGAAAATTCCTCTACATTGGCAAAGGATTTGTGTAATTTAAGTTAACTAATATCGGAATTAATAAATTAATAATAGTTTTAAATCTAATTCCTTATAGGACAGTCTATAATATCGTTCTCAAAACTCGGTCAGTTGAATGGAATACTTGCAACATATGGTGTGGTTTTCCATACCTTAACATAATCGAAACCGGCTCTTTTTAAAATGCACATAACACCACTGCCGGAGATCGAAGACCAGTTCGCTAACACTGAGCCACAGCCGCGGGCGTAACATTTTGATACGATGAGGGATCTCCAGTGTAAGGTATCCTCATACAGTATATCACGCTATCAAAGAACAAACATTCGGTTCGTGAGCTAGACTTGAATCCCCAAAAGGTAAGATAGGCATAAATTAAAATTTAAAATACGCCTTTTTTACCGCATGAGTTCATAAAGTGAAACTCTGAACAATACGCTGGAGATCTTGCGAGTCAGTCCGTCTGCTCCATACATTACGGAGTGCGCTGTCACGTATCAACACAACTGGTGCAGTCCATGCCCTGTGCTGAAATTCAACCACAACTGAAATGAAATATTCACAAGTCCTACAGAACATTTCACGGTGAGTAAATAATTCATACTTTCAACCGGGAAAGAATTATACATGTACATTCTATAGGATATATTAATAGGTCCATTTTCGTACGCTCAATACGAAGTTGACACTAAAATGACAAAATATATTTTTCTCTAACAAAATACAAAGAGCCCTTTGAAATACAAGAGTGAACAATATATAAAATATGAATTCAGGATCGCACGACGTTATCGAAGAGAAAGAAATTGAATATTTGAAATGTGCTAAAGATGGTGAAACATCAAACGTTCATGTCTCTTAATACGAGTAATCATAAAATAGATACGTGAAAAGGAGATATAAATATTGGATGGGTTACAAATCGTAACCATTCGCCAATCCACCTACGTGCCTATGTACTTATCCACCTGTCTATTTATCCATGTACGTAAGTATGTATGTACGTAAGTATGTATGTATGTATGTATGTATGTATGTATGTATGTATGTATGTATGTATGTATGTATGTATGTATGTATGTATGTATGTATGTATGTATGTATGTATGTATGTATGTATGTATGTATGTATTTTTATTTTATTGAGAACATCAACTGCATGCCCCATTACATAGTAATATTACATGCATTACAATGAACAATTTACACGTGATATTACAATAATATGCTACAATTTCCTTTTTTCATAATATGAGAGTTGAATTTGCCCATCACCTTAACTAATTTTAATCCTCTACTTATAAGCTTGAAATTTCTATATATATGCCTTGGGTTATTTACATTTAAAATTACAATATTCCTGATATTACATGTTTCCATAAGATGAAAATGAGTACATCTTATCTTTGCCAATTTTTATCATTTATAGCCTAACTAAAAAAATAAAAACTTGAAATATCTACATTATATCTAAAGTGAGCCATATGTACAATTTTATTATTCTTTTGCCCTTAGATTATATGTATGTATGTATGTATGTATGTATGTATGTATGTATGTATGTATGTATGTATGTATGTATGTATGTATGTATGTATGTATGTATGTATGTATGTATGTACGTATCCATCTCAAACTCACATTATATATATATATATATATATATATATATATTATATATATATATATATTATTTTCCACCGATTACTTATTCTGACACTGATGTCCTTGAATTTCTTTCATCAATCGGGCCCACATCTGTAATGGCATTACGCCTTTGAGACCTTAAGATGAGCATCTAAATTCAGGCGACGCACTGTGAGTCATTTATCTTTGTTTGCGTGCGACGTCATCAGTATCGGCAGACACTCTGATTGATTTCGGTGGAAACCTGCTACAAGACAAAGACAAAAATGGAGGATTTCAACAACTTCCACATTTTTACATCTCCAAATAGGAGCGTTGGCTCGGGGCGGTACGTTGGTTGGTATATTTTAGACGTCCTGGCTTCGCATCTAGGCATGTCTATGTTCTGGTATGTCTGCATGCAACAATTATACAGGGTGTATCTAAATTGGTGTCAAATATTTCGGGGACGTGTTCTTAACATGAAAACAATTTAAAAAGTTAATAAGAACATTGATCTGAAAACCATTCGTTAGGGAGTTATTAAATTATTTGTCCCTTCATTAACCGCTGATTGTTTGATGGTTTTTTGTTTGTTTGTATTTTGTTGAGCGAAGAAATCAGAAGAAAATGTATTCTGTGAGTGAAGAGAACGAAATGATTTGTATCATTTTAATTGACGATGTGCTTCTGGACGTCATCCAACGAATGTGTTTTAACACGATGCTGCTCCAGCTCATTTCAGTCTGATAGTTCGTAATTTTTTGAATGATCGATTTCCCCAAAGATGTATTGGTCGAAGGGGATTCATTGCATGGCCTGCTCGATCGCCTGATTTGAATCCAATGGATTTCTTCGTCTGGGGACATTAAAGTCCCTGGTTCATGCGACTCCTGTAATTAATGTTGATATTCTGAGAGCGTATCCAAACTGGATTTCACGAAATACGAAACACTCCAGGAATTTTCAACAGAGCACGCCAGATCATGTAACGCAGGTTTAGGGGATACATCGAAACAGGAGGAAGCCACTCCGAGCAATTTTTGTAACATTAAATTTTGTCTTGAACTCTGAAATAAATTATTTTGAGACCAATGTTCATATGAGCTTTTTGTAGTGTTTTGGTGTTAGGAATATGTCCCCGAAATATTTGACACCAATTTAGATACACCCTGTATTTTATACAACAGAAGCAAGCAATAAGCCATCAAATAAACGAAACTTTCTGACGTAGGTTTGTGGATCCGTAAATTGGGCTATAAATATAAAAGTAAATCAAATTAACAAAAGATATTTACAAGAAAATATAACAATACTTATCAGGGGCAGAATGCAACCCTGTAGACCGAGAGAGGTATGAAGAGACATTACATCGATATTGATGTATATTTAGTACGTTTTAAGAATAAAATAATGGTGTATATAAGAGTCAGAGAATGTGGATTTAGAGAAAGGACACCGAACCAGACGTTAATTCGGTAGTACACAGTAGACCTACATGTCATTTTAAAGCTATATACACATCATCAACAATCTGTTGAAGTAGCATTTACTACTGTAGTCTACTTTTCAGGTGCCGTTTTAATTTTTTCCTAGAAATTTAAGAAAAATTAGGACTGCCATACAGCAAGCAATGAGGACTGAAGTTAGAGACGATATTTACAAACCACCACTGCGCTCTCGCTCACTATAACCAATGAACCCCACCTACAGCCTTCATTGTGTGTCGAGCGGGCAGTATTAACATCACATCATTAATATGTGCATTTTGCGGCTACTGGTGTCAGAATTCCTTGGTCAGGAATTTGTAGTAATTATGTATTGAAGTTTATTTTATATTTGTTCATTGAGTTTATTTTCAGTGAACTCATAATTCTCAAAAGGAAAAAAAAACAAACAATGCAAGCAATAATGTATGTTTATCGTCAAATAGCCACAAACCCAACTTCAGTTTCCTAGATTTCATCATTAAAATCATCTCTAATACAATTCTTAAATATGACGAAGGTGTTTCCAAATTTTCCCAATTATTGCCGGTCGCATGCAACTCATGATTAAATGATTTTGCTACGTGTGTGTCTTTCAATTTAATTCCTGTTAATGAGCATCGTGAGGAAAGAATATCTACATTTTTATTTATACTACATAAAACTAACATTAAGGGGTTAGGTACAGCTTACAGCAGTAAAATATTTGGAAATATTCAACATTCTTTTCCTCCATTACTGTATCTTGTACCTTAATAAAAATTGGTATGTGTAAAACACTGTCCTTCTCCTATATGAAAAAAAATATTTTTAAGATTAAAAAGAATTATTTATGTTTATTTTTCATAGTTCAAAATGGTGGCAGTTCACTGTGCAGTGATGAAGCATTTCCCTCATAAATTTGTTAACTTTTTCATGTTCTCTCTCTTTTATTTTATTGCTGAAACTCATGTTTACAATATCATGCTCTTTCAACTACATTCCTTAATAAATAATGTATATTTTTATTTTGAGTTAGAAGAAAATACTGATATTTGACCATTTTTAAAATAGAATTTATGTCTTATCATACAATCTATCAAAGTAGAGAAGTGACCTTGCATCATATTGTAGATACGACTCGCATAAATGCAGACAAAAAAATTATTTTCAGAATGTTTGATAAGTTTTTAGTTATGTGGCAATCCCTTCATCGCTGCACAGTGAAATGAATTTTGAAAAGAACTGCAAATCATTTTTTTTATCGTAAAACTATTTTTTCATATAGCAGAAGGACAGTGTTTTACACATATTGATTTTCATTATTGTACAAGATATAGTAATGGAGGAATAAATGAATATTTCCAAAATTTTACTGCTGTAAGCTGTATCTAACCCCTTAAGAGAGAGGGAAAGGATGGAATAATAATAAATTTAATAATATTGTTTTTTTTTTATTATTAGTATAGCAGTGGAAATGATTTTCTTACAATATATGTTCAAATATGCACAAAAACAAATATCAATAGGCTGTACATATAAGATTAATCTAAATAATAGAAATAGTACTAGCAATAATAATAATAATAATAATAATAATAATAATGATAATAATAATGTGTAGATAAATCGCAGCACAGATTTTGCCTGTTTTGGTGTCTTCTGGTAACGTTTTGGTGACATAGTGACAGTTGGCAACAACTGAAAAGTCAGGCATACCTATTTTTAATGTTTAAAGTTACCTGGCCCCCGAGTACAGTTTAGTGCATGCCGAGAAACAGGCGGATGGTCAGTGGGAAGACCGAAAGATGGCAGCCTCAAAGTTCAATCTCTCTCTCGAGACGTGCGTTGGTAGCGTCTCAGACGAAAATGGCATCGGACACGACGGATATTGGAAGTTTTTAAGAGGAATTCGAAAACTGTGTACGCATGTAACATAAATTTGCGAAATGTAACCTTAAATTCCGACTTTCATTAAAATGTGACATTTTCAGTTCTGGTTAATTTTTGTACCTACGCCTTAAAGGAAAAAGAGAAGTGAGCAGACCTCTCAAGAGATGGAATGAGACGTAATCATCATTGACGTACTGTGTGTAAACAAACAGGCTTATGCCTATAGAAAAGAAGAAGAAGAAGAAGAAGAAGAAGAAGAAGAAGAAGAAAAAGAAAATTTTTGTAAAGCTCATCTCATATTCGCCTACCTTCACTATCCAGAAAAATAGTGTAGTTTTACAATAATTGAGTAGCCTACATGAAAAGGCGCACGTGTGTTATATTTATCTTAATAAACACATTTAACAACTGCAAAATCTGAACAGCTTGACAGTTTGTATAAGCAAATTTTTTGCAAAAACTAGTTGGTTGCAACATCATTTTTAACTTTGGTGCAATCTTCGCTCGGAATAATGTGAGTAATAAATACTTTTGCGCCTTCCGCTCTAGTTTGCTCCACAAGCGGTTGAGCGAACTCCGTTATTCTGACTAGATAGCAGGAAGCGTCTTCCTCGACCGGGAGCCGCGCCTCGGTCATCCACTTTGTAATACACTCTACTAGCAATCACAAAGACGGTGGCTTTTACAAAGAGACAGAGTGCACTTTAATGTTTGCTTGTTTCAGTGCCGATAATGGTTTACACACTACCACATTAATGAGTTGACACACAGTTACTGTATAGCTACGATACTCACCTAAAAGCACGCAAGCCACACCCCACAAATAGTTATTATTATTCTCTAAACAAATTTCAGATAAGTATAAATTTAGCGACAGGTTTCGAGTTCTGCGAAATGCACGCAAACCTCCGCACACATTTTCATTTCATTCACTAATTCATAGTGTCCTGCCCAATGGCAGATCTACTGCTAGAATCTCGGAGAGACACGCTAATTAATGAATATGTTTAGCAGATTAAAGTAATTTCATATATTTAAGTACGAGAATTTTAATTTTATCTAGAATGCGAGAATCATTAATAGTATAATATATTTGATCCATATCTATATAAATCACAAGGATTTCGAAATGGTAATTGAGTAAAAAAGTTCAGCAACAATATTGCACGATCATAAACAGTTGTCTGATTTAATTCATTCCGAAATATTATGTTCATGGATGAATTGTTTAGCATAAAATACAGAAAAAGTCATTTTCTTTTGTCGGTTTATTGAAGATATGAGTTTACATTCAGTATACTCCCGAAAAATTAATTGTCTTAAAAATATATATTTCTACATGCATTGATCTCACAGCTAACCCTGAGTTCCACTTAAAGTAGGGAAATATTCTACCACTAAATAGTAAATTATATTATTATGTATTTGACATTGTACAATTACTATGTTCACCACGAAATTTTCTGTACAACTTTCCCCACAATACACGCTTCATCAAATTATTGCCTCCATTTTTATTCAGATTTTCACTGACACTAGACACTAGAAAAATAGAAACAATTATGCAGTCTTATCAATTTTTCTTTTCCCTGTTAATCTAGTTGACCTAAGTTAATCTAGTAACAAAATATTGTCATTCCCGTTTAAAGTAAATTCTGTAGCTTCTTTTCTTTACTTAGGAGTAGACGAAAAAGTAGAGAATTACATTAAAATTACAGGGAGATCTGTTTGGGTGTGGATAAAATAAAAACACCATAAAACATTTACTACTGAACTTTATTTGTTTAAACTTTGTGTACCGGTATACAACACTAAAAGATGGAAAATTCCTCAGAGCTCAACATGACCCCCATTGCGCACTCTGCACAACTCATAACGGTGATGCAATTCACCCCATGTCCGTTGTAACGTAAGAGGGGTGATTTGTTGGAAAGCTTGAGTAATATTTACTCTCAGATCATCAATGATCCTGGGTTTCTGTGAATAGACAATGTCTTTAACAAAACCCCACACGAAGAAGTCAGGAAGGGTTAGATCTGGGGAATCTGGGGACCAAGCCAAGAGATATCTACTTCTCGTACTGGGTTTAGCTTGCGACCTCCTGCATATTTTTTAACACAGAATCTTTTTCTACAAATGTTCCATGCCACAACATTATGGAATCGTATTTACGTACATTACGCACACCATACTCACGTCGAAATTCCCTTTGAACTCTTTTAATACTCTCAAATTTAGCATATCAAAGAACACACTGGGCCCGCTGTTGATTTGTAGTAGCCATTTTAATCAACTACGATTTTCATTTGTACTTTTAGATTATGCGTTATTGATTGTTATATATGGAAATTCCTATCTATTAATCATAATATAACCAGCAATAAATGTTTTCTACTTTATTTATTTTATTTTATTTTACTCTATAAACTTTATTTTATCTTTAAAATTATGGCAGATGATTCAGTTCCAAACGCAATTATAAAACAATTTACGAATTATATAACCACAATATTATCAAAATTACTATTGGATCAGAACATACCGAATGGAGACCGATAAACTGTGGAGTTCGTCAAGGATGCCCCCTCTTAGCACTTTTATTCAATATATACACCAAATCCATCATCAGACATTGGCGACTAACAATTCATGGAAACATCCTGCTCTTCCGAAATTGTACTCTAGATACATTATTATATGCAGACGATCAGGTTCTCTTTGCTACAAATGAAGACGAGCTGCAATACTCAATACATCACCTGAATATAATAGCACAGAATTTCAGTAAGAAAATTTCCCCAAACGGAACAAACATTATGGCTTTCCAAGGTAAACAGCCAGTTAGGAGTAAAATTTGCATTGGAACCCATACGTTAGAACAGGTAAACTCATTTAAATATTTAGGTTATAATTTGACATATTTACCTATTACTGATATATCTGAAAATATTCAACATTTTAATGGAGCCTTAAGAACCATCAACCAGGTTTTCACAACCACGAAACCCAAAAACATACCAGGTTAAAAGCATATAAAGTTCTAGCAAGACCTGTCCTCATGTATGGTAGTGAGGCCTGGACTGTCCGAAACTCAGATGTTCAACGCCTAACAACTGCGGAAATGAGATTTCTAAGGAGGACTACCGGCTACAGCTTGCTTGACCACAATAGGAATGAACTAATTACAAAAGAATTAAAATTACACCTATTTATGAACATCTCAACCACTATAGCCAAAAATGGCTTACCCATGTCAATAGACAGACTCCCAGACAAATTCTCCGCTATATACCACATGGAAGACGATCTTTGGGACGCCTCCTGAAAAGATGGACGGAGACCGTAACAGGCCACTAGGCCTAATACCTGCAAGGACGATGATGATGATGACGATGATGATGATGATGATATTAACTTTATAATAATAAATTAATATTATTCATACTCAAATGGATCAGACTGTATTATTAGTACTTAAATTAACATGTATTAGGATATGTGAACATTATTATAAATATAGCGGTAATCCCTGATATTAGAACTATACATATTTACGTACAGTATATCTGATCGTACATTCATTTTCAATGAAACTTCTATGTGTGCCTGCGGAAATTCATTTGGATATTCTTATAAAGTGCATTTTTTATTCTCAATCCTTTTCCAAAACTACTGTAAGTATGACATTCACACACCCACGACGAATTTATTCAGTATCAAAATTTGTTGCAATAGTACAGTCGCCTATATTATCCAACGTCTTACTTTCTTCTCAGTAATAAAATAGGAGGAAAAATGAGGCGGAGGACATTACATAGTCACTTGTGCATTATTATCTCTCCGTTATGTCTCATCACTTCGGGGATCCAGAACTGAGCTCAAGTACAGCCTGTTATCTTTAAACTCCTAGCAAGTTTCTTCAGTCTAAAACTTCTGCTAGTTTCGTAAGTAACCAAAGATTTACGGCTAACAGCAATAACGAAACGAATTTATTTGCTTGTGGCGTTACTTTACTTGTAAATGAGCAACAAAGGAATTTCAGTTATTTGGCTTGCAGAGTTGGAAGTGGGAGAGACCTCGACACCGACATAAATATTAGTGGGTGTTAGCAATATTATGTATAGGTTAAACGAACACTATTCGGAAACTCTCAAAAAGAAACTTTATTAAAATTGCTTGATATAATAGCTATACCAATATCATAATATAGAACACAGTACCAGGCGCTTAGAGCACACATACAAGTAAAACAACCTAAGAAATACACTTCTTCAGAGCGACAGTAGGCTACCGGAAATAGATTATAAATAGTATTATATTTAAAGGGAAATAACGAAAAAAAGCTAAACAAAAAAATAATAAAACAAAAGTAGTAGGAGATTTCCTTTTAAAGAGAATACTTGTCACATACGTAATTCTAGAAGTATTGTGAAGTAGGAAAACAACTCGTTACAACCCATAACAAACATTTCAACAACGTTAACGAAATTAATAAGAAAGTCAACATAATAGTTTACAATATTAGGTCCCTAATTATATTATTACTTCAGAATTTTTGTAATATTTGAGTTTGCAAGCCATCATACAATTATAATAAAATAATTTCTAGTTGCAAAAGAATTTTTCCACTTGAAACAAAAATAAAACCACAGGCCTATGCAATGATGATGATGATTATGATATTGATGATAGTGGTGATATAGAGTTGCTCTCAATTCTAGAATTTGTTCAGCATTAAATCACATTATTATTTGTTATTATAATTATTACTATTACATAGTTTTTTTTTTTTCATTCTTCCTCTCCTTCACTTTTTTTTTCTTTAGAATACTCTGTGATATGTGTGGAATGCATTGCATAACTTTTTGTGGGTATTTGTGCCCTTAGCGGATGTAGAGACGCCATTTTTGAACTTCCTGCGCTATGAATTTTTAAATCACGCGTCCCCTTTTATTGTTGTTTCCGGTAAATTAAATTTAAAAAAAAATCCTTAAAACACTCTTTTATGTGTGTAGAATGCATTGCATAACATTTTGTGGGTTTTTGTACATTTATCGGATGTTGAGACTCCACTTATAAACTTGCTGTGCTATGGATTTTTAAATCACACGTCCCCTTTTATCGTCGTTTCTGGTAACTTAATTTTTTTGCTACATTGCCAAACAAAAATGGATATAATTTCTGAACTATTAAAGATACATGCATGAAATTTAGAACACACATTCTTTAGACTATTAGGAAACTTATCTCTGTAACAGAATTTTGTTAATCTATTTCATTTTTAAAATATGTCGGTTTGTTTGCGAAAAAGGAAACAAAAAAAGTGTTATTAAAATTTAATTGTTTATTTTACAAACGTAGGTTCTAATATCAAAATTCTGTTACAGACAGTTTGTAGAGCATACGTGTGCGAGTACATTGCAAAAACCTGTTTGGATCTATCTTTAAAAATGGTTTAGATATATCGGTTTTAGTAAAGTCCTGCATTGGGTATATTTTTTTTTCAAATTTGGGCCCCCAAACAATTTTTTTTTTCAAAATATTTATATTTTGAAAAGTTTCTACAGCTATGAGCTTTCTACATGCAAAAAATTAATATTTTACACCAAATAGGAAAAAAGTTAAAAAAAATACCATCCTCTCCCCTTAAGGATCAGATTCATGTTGAAACTTTTTCGGAAACCATTTCACTCTTGTTTCTTCTATGTCGCATTTTCATTTTTTTTGTATATTCCATTGCTAGAACTGCTAGCCTGTAGTTCGGCAAGCTTTGTGCACGTTCACAGAAACTTCTGTTTTTTCTCTTTAGCTTCTCAAACAAAGAGTCTAACCTTAGTTTCTTCAGTATATCTATGTTCTTCACATCTTATTTTGTGTACCCTAACGTATGTCTCAAATAATTTCGTTTTAGATGTTTTTAATTTGCCTCTTGTCATTATTCTGAAATCCCTTCCATATTTATGTTTGCATGGGTACAGCGATCGTGTAATCTTGGTTATTATTAGAATAATTTAGTATTGGTGACTTTTTATTTACTTTACTCCTTAATTTAACGGTGCTGTATCAACTATAAAGAGAGGTATTGATGACAGCGAGATAATTGTTGAATGGTAGTAGAAAGAAGGAAACTGACAAAATTGAAATTCTTACAGGATTCAGTCCAGGGGAATAGAGGTAATTATTTCAATGAAAGGAGGGAAGCAAGTCGTACATTTAGGAACAAAGAGAGAGATTACTTGAAAGAAAAACTGAATGAGGTAGAAACAATTAGTAAGAATAAAAACTTCTAGAGATTTATATAAGGGCATAAAAGAATTTAGACAGAGTGAGTTAGCGCAGACTCGTATTCCGGAGGTCCCAGGTTCAAACCCCGTGGTCTGCCAAACAGACTGAGGATTTTCATGGCTTCCATCAGTCACAAAGGAAAATTCAAGACTGAAAATTTACAT